>NC_134354.1:703192905-703517905 GCF_048569485.1 Anomaloglossus baeobatrachus | reverse complement strand
CTCTATGTGTGGTGTTCATCTGGGACAGTCTAGGATATAAGAATTTTATTATTATATTTCTTTATCTATTGTCTCTCACTGTGTAGATGGTGCCCCACACATATTAGGACTATATGGTTTGGCTGCAGCATATTTCAGACAGGTTTAACATCTTCATATTTGGTTTCATTCTTCCAATATTTATCTGTGCAGTGTTGACTTTAATGGATGCGCATTTATCTTTTGGTATTTATTCTATTTATTGATATTCCTTCCCTCTGTGCCCCTCCACGTTCTTGCCCTCACTTTTGCCTTTAGAGAGCATGGCTGCCACTATGTGCGCATGAGCAGTGACTCCACATTAATGTGTGCCTCTGACGGTCTCCGTACAGGCTGAGGGAGGTGTGTCATGTGACGACATGACTCACACCCTCGTTATCCCTGGGAGTTCCCGATGACGTGCACCGCTCATTGTGGTTTCACTCCTCATGCTCCAATCAAATTCAGTGGCTCTTGTTTTAAACTCCTTCACACTACACAGTTGTAGCGCAGCTCCCCGAGGAAGGTCACGAAACGTGCGCGTCGGAGCACGCCACGTCGGGTAGTTAACACATATGGGTAAGTGTTTCACATTTACATCTCCTTATATACAGTTACCTTGCTGATACCCTTATTCAGTTTTTTTTCCCAATGTGTACTACCCGATTTTTTATGGTTCCTGGTATTTTCCTGACATTAACCTGATTGTCTTTATATATACATTTTTATGAAACAAACTTTTTTCCTCTTATGCCTGTAATTGTATACTAATAAAATTTCATTGGATTATTTGCAAGAGGTTGTTATACTGTGCATTATTTTTGATTAATCGATATCCTCACTAGTAGAAACCCCTGCTCTCTCTTGTTTTCCTGTATTTCCAATATGGGGTCTAGTGTTTTTGGATATTAACTATGACAGGTCTAATTATCCCTACCCTTTTCATACACATCTGAGATTAGTAGCTAAAGCCTGCAGCCAGGCAGAAAAGAGTGCTTAGCCCTTACAGCACCACAAGCAAGGAGATGCTATTAGATAACTGCAGTGGACATGCCAGCAGTGAGGTGCTGTTACCTTCTGACACCAGATTCAACTAAGGTTTCCCCCGAGCGAGATCCACTCATCACACATGTCCCTAACAGATATATTAAATTTAAGATAAAGTGGTCAACACCATTGAAAGGAGCACTTGTGTGGGTATTTCCATGGCTGGATGGCTTGTTCATTATTCTGGGATATATTTTTTTAAGTGGGCATAAAAAGTGAAAACTTACACCGCACAAATGAAAATGTGCCAAATTCCTTACAGTAGCTCATGCTGGATGATAATTATTTGCATTCTCCTAACTTTACATCACCTGTTGGTTTGCTTAGCTTTCTTCCCTTTTGGTCACAAAATTTGTTGCATTTTTGGTTCACTTTGTCATATTCACCCATGTCCTGTTTGCTCAGCCAAACCATTTACGAATAACACAAAGCCGCTCTCCCCGTGAGGTCCAAATGGACTAAATGCATAAAAAATGTGGTAGAAGGCATATAGGCCAGGTTTTGGCACAAATTCAGCCGGCGTTTGGCATCTTTATCTTAGTAAATCTCCCTCATTTTCCTTTGAAACCCATAAGACTAAGTAGCATTGCAATATCGGGATGGAAATAAAAATGTTTTCATTCTGTGTTTTACACATTAGCCACGTAGCAGCTGGAACGCTTTGTAGAATTTGTTCAGTGTGTTACATGCTTCATCAGCAGCAAAAAAGACGTCTAAAATAGAATTACATACAGTCTTTAAATATAAGTCATCTAGTATCTACCTGCCAAAAGAAATGAAAATGCACTTAACAGAGACAGCGAGGCTCAGAAACACAGCTAAAAAGTGACCGACTTTCTAGGGTCTGATTAGATCTGATCCGGTGGCTGGATGCCATTTGTTTTTCATGTTAAAAAATGATGCTTTTGCTTTTCTGTTCCTCCCCCTATTTTGGCAGATGTGAAATATTATGGTTTTTCCATGTATCAAACCAAGTTACTGCACATTGTGTGATAATAAAAACAACATGTAAGAGTGTGTACTTGTGCTTCTCTTCTTGTAAACGACTGTACAACTTATTAGTGTGAGCAGATCTTAATTTATAGAAGCTTAGAAGCGAAGGCTGCCATCAAGGTAATAACAGTGGTGCTGCTGTCAGGGGTCTGGTGTTAAAGGGATTGTCCTCTATAAAATAACCTCTTCCTAAAAGGCACGGGGAGGTGATACTCAGCTACCGGACCAATGCTGCTCGTCAGTAGGTTATTGCGTTCCTCATTTGTTGCGTCTAGTGAGCTGTTGATTGGCTATGTTATGGTCGCCGAGGGGCGTAGAGCAAGCGGGAGTGGACCCACTGGGCCGTACACCGGGCTCCCCTGGAGGAGCTAACCAGTAGAGAACACAGGCATTATAGCGAATACAGGGATTGTCAGACGCAGACCCAGGGGGTTTAAATGCATGACAGCCTGGACCAGTGGGGTTGGCTCTGATGGACTGGTAGTCTCTTAATGCCCAATGGGGGTGTGCTTAGATGTGGCAGCACGAAGGTGGTAACTAGGACTAGGCGGCACAGCAGTGGTGGCTCAGATGCGGCAGCACGGAGGTAGTGGCTCAGATGTGGCAGCACAGAGGTAGTGGCTCAGATGGGGCAAAACAGAGGTAGTGGCTCAGATGTGGCAGCACGGAGGTAGTGGCTCAGATGTGGCAACACAGAGGTGGTGGTAGTAAGCTGGCTCTAGGATAAGACAGGTTAGAGGAGCACGAAACTGGTACTAGAATAAGACAAGCTGAACTAGACACAGAAGAGTAATGGGAACTAGCAAGGCACTAACTAATATGCAACGTTGCTCAGGCACCTCCTGTAAGGGGAGGCAGTCTTAAATAGCTTAAGGGTAATAGCTGACCTCAGGGATCACTTCTGGGTAATGGGATGCTGGCCCTTTAAGAAAGGGGGCGTGGCCTTGTGCGCAACCTACAGACACTCAGAGAAGGCCTGCGCTTGGCATGGAAAAAGGAGGATTCCGTGGCAGACCCCAGTGCAGGAAAGGGGCATGTGTGACCGCTGGGCAGGTGAGGAGAGCGGTGTAACCGTTGAGACCTGGGAGCGGGCTTATGTGGTGGTGCCGCACTGGAACCAGGACTGGGCGCTTCAAGCTGCAGTGTTTACCTTTTTGTACAAGGAAGAATAGTGGCACTGGTCTAGGAGCTTAATATCAATTTTTAAGAGTTTATTCAGTGGTGCAGAAGACCTTTCATATAGAAAAGGGTCCCACGATCTGCTTCACAGTTCTGATCTGAAAGTCAAATAGGACCCATATAGCTTTAGCAAGGTGAGCGCCAGCCAAGGACTGCCAGTAAGCAGTGAGCAGTCTAGCAACTGGAATGAAACTGAATTTAGCTGGCTTAGATTAGTAATAGACTTTTGTAGAACTCTCAGAGGATCCCCTGCCACCTACTTTCCCTTCTTGATCCACAAGTCTATGTTGTGTCTCCATCACTGTCCCCAAGACCTAGCAGAACCTTTACCACTTAGCATCTAACCTTGTAAACAGTCCCGACCATTGTATGTTTATCCTTCAGACTCCCTTGCAATGTGTGTCTCCCTCTGAATCTGTAGATCTATAGGGTCCAGAAATTCCAAATTCTGGTCCTCAATTACCATGGATGGTTTTAGACAAAATGTAAAAATGTGTGGCCCAGATACTAACATACTACATCACAACGCAGAAACATTTAGTCAGCCAAATGTAGACAATTAATGAGCATGAATCAACTATACTCAAATTACTGTATTTCCTATTCCTGTATGTTAAGTTTACTGGTATCTTTACACAGACTGTTGAAGATTGATGATGAAAGAACACTAATACACTTGTTCTGTCCCCATTCAACATATATTATCAACAGCACATCTCCTGTTTACACTGATAATGTGCTTCTGAGAACAAATATGCACACACACACTGCATGTTACACAACACACACACTGCATGTTACACACATACACACACACTGCATGTTACACAACACACACACTGCATGTTACACACATACACACACTGCATGTTACACAACACACACACTGCATGTTACACAACACACACTGCATGTTACACAACACACACACACACTGCATGTTACACAACACACACTGCATGTTACACAACACACACACTGCATGTTACACAACACACACTGCATGTTACACAACACACACACACACTGCATGTTACACAACACACACACACTGCATGTTACACACACACACACACACGCACACACATACACACCCCCACACACCCACACACATACACACACACACTGCATGTTACACACACACACACACACACACACACACACACTGCATGTTACACAACACACACACTGTATGTTACACACACACACTGCATGTTACACACACACACCCCACACACACACACTGCATGTTACACACACACACCCCACACACACACACACACACACATGACCTCACCACAGGTCCTGCTAGACAAAGTGAGTTGTTTGTATAATGCTTATGCTAATTCTAACAGGGGAGGGGAAAACTATGAATACCCCGCAGCTATTATCTAATCCTCAGCTGATGTCACTCAAGAAGCTGCTCATTTTACAAACTTCACTTTCTTGGATTTCAAAACCTAAACATCCGAGCTACCACTACAGGTATGTATAGAATCAGCCTGATAGTGCCAGTATAGCACTGGCTTTAGGTTATATACGAAAATCCTGGTGATTGGTTCTGTTTAAATCAGATATATGTTAAAAAGGGAAAAGGTTATAATACATCTTTGATGCAGAGCTGCATAGGACTATATTGCACTGACTAAGAAATAATCTGTAATTACAAGTTGTTGCTTTTCTTATATATCCCCAAGTGACTTGAAGTAATGGGATAATTTCCGCTTATAATCACAAGAAAAATGTATAAGTTTAGCATAGTTGAAGAAAAGGTCAATAAGATACATTTACAGATAAATCGGAGAGATAGACACAGACTGCAGCAGGAATTCGACAATGACAAGATAACAACATCAAGTGTTCTGTTTAAAGAACGCAGTCAGAACACTTAACTGCTTAATGGGTCCTAATTATACTGTTCATAGTATCTGGAGTGGCACGATCACAATCTGTCTGGAGGAGTTGCCGACAAAGCTTGAGTTTCCTACGTATTTTAAAATCCTGGGACATCAGGATAAAGAATTCCATGAAAATGTCATAAATCAAATAAATCAGTTGTGGTAAAAAAAAAGTGCTGTAAATGCAACTATTGTGTAAAGTTGTATTAAATGGATAAACTATCTGTATGCTAAACTTTTAGTCCTGCATTGTCCAATTTACAGTATTATACAACGTTGGTTAAAGGAGTACTATGTTTACTTCCTTATTGTATTAAATTTGAACATGAACAGATCTTACCTGCGTCCCGCGGCTCCCGCCGGCAATGCGGAAGGAAGGAGGTGGGCGGGATGTTTACGTCCCGCTCATCTCCGCCCCTCCGCTTCTATTGGCCGGCTGCCGCGTGATGTCGATGTGACGCCGAACGTCCCTCCCACTCCAGGAAGTGGATGTTCGCCGCCCACATCGAGGTCGTATAGACGGGTAAGTACATGTGACGGGGGGTTACTCGTATGTGCGGCACATTCAACAAAATTGAACGTGCCGCACATACGATGGGGGCGGTTACGATCGCATACGATATCGTATGCGAAATCGTAACATGTAAAGCGGGCTTAAGGGAGCCACATTGTAAGAGATTAAAGAGTATGCAGCTGTGGAAAAAAATGCTGCATAATAAAAATGCTTTCAAAACAGAAGTGTTAACAGTTTATTTTTATCAATTAAAAATGTAAAGTGAATGAACAAAAGAGAAATCTAAAACAAATCAATATTTGGTGTGATCTCCCTTTGCATACAAAAAAGCATCAATTCTTCTAGGTACCCATGCACACAGTTTTTGAACAGATAGGAATTTGGAGAAGTGTGGATCGATCTGTGCTGTTATACGTAAACTGAAGGTCCAGTTTGTGAAGAGTATGAAACGGTGCAATATTAACACATTTTGTAGTGAAACGCCTCTCCTTCCTCAGAATAGGCACCAAAATCTGTAATCCGGTGCCTATTCTGATGAAGGAGTGCAGTTTCACTCCAAAATGCATTAATAAAGCACCTTTTCATCCTCTTCATGGACTGGACCTTCAGTTTATTTGTTGGGGTGGCTAACGGGGGTCATGGTGGTCATCACAGAGGCTTCCTGGCCGCATCGCGGGCATTATTATCCCCTCATATTCCAGTCGCCACTCCAGTGCAAATATACAGCTAACGTGCATTCACCTGCTGACACAGTAAATCATACACAAGCAGGTTTCTTTCAGTCACCGGAACTTTACTCAACAGCTTCATACAGAAATCCTCTCACGCAATATGCGGGCACAGTCTTTAACCCCGGGGTTTCCCATAGCACCAGACACGATATTCAATTTACAGGCCGACCGCTCCCCTGGCACTTAAGTCTCTGAGAAGATCTCAAAGCCCCTCATCTCCTCTATGGATGTCATTGTATGTGGCAGGTTGAACCTCTCCTCTCACTTTGGGTTCCCACCCTCTCTTTAGGGTCACACTAACCGTCTGTCTCTTCAGGGGGTTCTTTGGGTATTGATTCCAGGAAAACGGACAACACTCAGACTGTCCGGATTTAACCTACTTCTATGGACGCAGTTACAATCAGTCCTTCCACGCACAGGACCCTGCATTTCCGGTGTCCAAGTTTGACCCTGAAGGTCTGGCCAAATTGTATAAACAAGCTTCTGGCCTGCTAGGCCTACTGCAGCCACAGCTACTCTTCACTTTTTCCTCACTGGGGACTCTCTTAGTCTCTTCCAAGTGCTTGCCCTGTTAGGGTGAACTCTTACAAAGTTCCACAAGTTGCCTACTGCCTGATTCTTATTAATGAGGATCGAGTGCATGCTTGAAAAATGAGATCAGACACAGTCGGATATTCATCTTTCCTCAACCAAAGTCAGCCCGGACTCTGCTTTATTTCAACTGCAGCATGCCCCTGATATAACCTTGGAAAAGGGCATGTCCGGATGTGTTCATTGGTTAGTGGGTTGAAGAATGTGTTAGTCCATGAGCTGATTGGTGGGCGTCATCGTAGGTGGGTCTATGTCATCCTGGGCCATCTTGGTGATCCTCTGATGAGCAGGTCTATGATGTCATCGGGGGCCATTTTGGGTTCCTCTGAAGACTGGCTGGCTTATGTATAGAGAATTGATTTCATTGAGCACACTTCTCACAGTGCTCTATGTCCAGAGGTTAATTAAGTATTTCATCTTATGGCTCTCCTCAACAGCCCTTCTTATAAACTTCGATCCTACCTGCAATTAACCCTTTCCTAACCAGAGGGTACAAAGGAAGCGATCTCTAAAACATTGCCATCTAGTGGCTGCACCAGATATTACACAGTTGTTTATCAGACATAACACAATTCATTTGCTTATGGGGGTGGCAGAGCCCTAGACCCCCTTACATGTACACAGCAGCACAGACCGATCTATACTTCCCCAAATTCCTATCTGTTATCCCCAACCTTAGGGCTTATGGACCTTGCAGCAGCTATTATCGCTTCTATACTAGTTGAGTGTCACACAACCACACAAGGTGAATGACCTTCTTTCTCTTTCATCTTCTTGGGTAACACTCTATTGGGCTATTTCTCCACTGTATTGCAGACAGTTTTTGAAAAAAACTCACTAAGGGCTTATTCCAAACATCTTAGAGAGCTAACCACAGATTTTGCATGGAAGTAAGCTTTCACGAATCCTTCTGTCTCTTTATGTAATCTTAAACAATAATGTTGAGATCAGAGCTCCTCTTTGCATTCCAGGACTCGTGTTTCTTCATTATACTGAAAATAATTTTTATTAACATTTGTTGTGTGTTTTGGATCTTTGTCCTATTGCAGAATGAATTTAGAGCCAACCAAACTCCCTCGCTGATGGCATTGCATGATGGATAAGAATCCACTTGTATTTCACAGCATTGAGGAAACCATTAGTCTTGCCCAAATGCCAACTCTATTTGTTCAAATACAGCCTTAAACTTGTAATGAACCTCCAAGTACTACTCTATTGCCTGGTGACACTCACTATTGTACCACTCTCCAACCCTTCGTGAACAAACTGACTTGTGTTCTAGCCACATATTTCACATTTTGTTTCATGAGTCTGGAACATCTACTTACGTTTTTCTTCACCCCAGTTTCTATGTTTTTGCGCGTAGTAGAGTCACTTGGCTTTGTTTCCATGTCGAAGGTATGCTTTTTGGGTGCTATTCTTTTATGAAGACTAGCTCCGGCCTGGCTTCTTCAAACAGTAGATGGATGTAGCTGGGTCTCACTTGTTTCTGCCAATTCTAAGCTAATAGCACTGCTGGGCATCTTCCAATTTCAAATGGAAGCAAGCCTGATGTGTCTTTTATAAGCTACATAAACTTTTCTTGGCTGACTACTGCATCCATGATCTTCAATGTTGCTCTTTTCTTGGTATCCTCAATGCTGAAAAATACAGATAGATACTTATTCATCATCAAATATCTTTAGAAAGGTATCTGACTGCATCTTTATTCTGCAGCAGGACAATGGACCCAAACATACAGCCAGAGGCCTATAGGTGATGATATGGGCCTCATCTAGCCAATCAATCATCATTATCGTCACAATCATAATCATCAAGTCAGTTTGAGTTTACATAAATCTAAGAAAAAGACTGATGGCACTACCTATCTTTCTAATGTGAACAGGTACATACTGAGCATGAAACATAGTAACAAAAAAGAGATAGTTGCACTCTATAGTGCTAATATATGTGTAACAATGAATATGGGAATATAGATATGTATTACTGCGATGAAAAACATAAGAAAATTGAGATACTTAGCACACAAAAATGACCAGTTTTATGTGAGTCCAACAGCCAATGCCAAGATGACCGCTTATTGTTGGGTTCCTATCAAAGTAATTCCTCTCTTTGGCCTACAAAACCTACAATATTGTTACGATGTTTCATGCTCAGTACACACCTGTTCACATTAGAAAGTTAGGAAGTGCCCATCAGTCTTTATCTTAGATTACAGGGTCATGCCATCTGATCGAGCACTGCCTGCTCTTCAACCTTATGCTATTTTAATCCTTTATTGGGAGGTTCCTATCCGCCGATATGTTGTAGGTTATTTCACCCAAAAAGCCGCATTAGTTTGAAAGGGACCCAACAATACGAGGTCACCTTGCCGCTGACTGTTGGGCTCAAATAAAACTGGCCAGTTTTGTGCGCTAGGTATCTCAATTTTCAATTTGAGTTTTTCATGGCAGTAATACATGTCTATATTCCTATATTCATTGCTACACATATCTTAGCACTGCAGTGTGCAACTGTCTCTTTTTTGTTACTGAGTTTACATAAAGAAACAGAACAATTTTTGCAAGCCTACATTCATGGAAGACCTGTGGTTAGTTCTCCCAGATGTTTGGAGCAACTTTCCTGCCAGGTTCCTTCAAAACTGTGTGTAAGTGTATCTAAAAGAATTGATGATTTGATGCTGTTTTGAAGTCAAAAGGTGTTTAATGTTACATCAAATATTGATTTGACTTAGATTGTTCTTTTGTTCATTCACTTTGTATTTTGGTAATTGGTAAATATAAACTATTAACACTTCTATTTGAGAAAACATTCTTACTTTGCTGCATTTTTTCCACACCTGTCTAAACTTTTGCACAGTACTTAATGTATTAGGTAAAGTACATGGCTGAAAAATGGGGCAATTTACATTGGATCTACAACTCTGCAGTACACAGTTAGGTCCAGAAATATTTGGACAGTGACACAATTTTCGCGAGTTGGGCTCTGCATGCCACCACATTGGATTTCAAATGAAACCTCTACAACAGAATTCAAGTGCAGATTGTAACGTTTAATTTGAAGGTTTGAACAAAAATATCTGATAGAAATTGTAGGAATTGTACACATTTCTTTACAAACACTCCACATTTTAGGAGGTCAAAAGTAATTGGACAAATAAACCAAACCCAAACAAAATATTTTTATTTTCAATATTTTGTTGCGAATCCTTTGGAGACAATCACTGCCTTAAGTCTGGAACCCATGGACATCACCAAACGCTGGGTTTCCTCCTTCTTAATGCTTTGCCAGGCCTTTACAGCCGCAGCCTTCAGGTCTTGCTTGTTTGTGGGTCTTTCCGTCTTAAGTCTGGATTTGAGCAAGTGAAATGCATGCTCAATTGGGTTAAGATCTGGTGATTGACTTGGCCATTGCAGAATGTTCCACTTTTTTGCACTCATGAACTCCTGGGTAGCTTTGGCTGTATGCTTGGGGTCATTGTCCATCTGTACTATGAAGCGCCGTCCGATCAACTTTGCGGCATTTGGCTGAATCTGGGCTGAAAGTATATCCCGGTACACTTCAGAATTCATCCGGCTACTCTTGTCTGCTGTTATGTCATCAATAAACACAAGTGACCCAGTGCCATTGAAAGCCATGCATGCCCATGCCATCACGTTGCCTCCACCATGTTTTACAGAGGATGTGGTGTGCCTTGGATCATGTGCCGTTCCCTTTCTTCTCCAAACTTTTTTCTTCCCATCATTCTGGTACAGGTTGATCTTTGTCTCATCTGTCCATAGAATACTTTTCCAGAACTGAGCTGGCTTCATGAGGTGTTTTTCAGCAAATTTAACTCTGGCCTGTCTATTTTTGGAATTGATGAATGGTTTGCATCTAGATGTGAACCCTTTGAATTTACTTTCATGGAGTCTTCTCTTTACTGTTGACTTAGAGACAGATACACCTACTTCACTGAGAGTGTTCTGGACTTCAGTTGATGTTGTGAACGGGTTCTTCTTCACCAAAGAAAGTATGCGGCGATCATCCACCACTGTTGTCATCCATGGACGCCCAGGCCTTTTTGAGTTCCCAAGCTCACCAGTCAATTCCTTTTTTCTCAGAATGTACCCGACTGTTGATTTTGCTACTCCAAGCATGTCTGCTATCTCTCTGATGGATTTTTTCTTTTTTTTCAGCCTCAGGATGTTCTGCTTCACCTCAATTGAGAGTTCCTTAGACCGCATGTTGTCTGGTCACAGCAACAGCTTCCAAATGCAAAACCACACACCTGTAATCAACCCCAGACCTTTTAACTACTTCATTGATTACAGGTTAACGAGGGAGACGCCTTCAGAGTTAATTGCAGCCCTTAGAGTCCCTTGTCCAATTACTTTTGGTCCCTTGAAAAAGAGGAGGCTATGCATTACAGAGCTATGATTCCTAAACCCTTTCTCCGATTTGGATGTGAAAACTCTCATATTGCAGCTGGGAGTGTGCACTTTCAGCCCATATTATATATATAATTGTATTTCTGAACATGTTTTTGTAAACAGCTAAAATAACAAAACTTGTGTCACTGTCCAAATATTTCTGGACCTAACTGTAGGAGTCGACTTGGATTTGAGTGTGAGTTGAGTCTACATAGTTACAATGGAGCAAATCTTAACTAAGCCAGAAACTTTTTTTTTGTTTTTGCATGACAGGCTTGCTAGATTTGTTTGAGTGGTGTTAAGACTGTGGGGTTTTTAAGGAGGTGTAGGGATAACAACTTTTTTTCCCCCAGGAACTGAGATATTAATCAAATATGACCAAGTAGATGCAGAGACCCCCATGCATGCTAACCTCTGATGAAGCCATGTATTTGGTTATTTTTAAGAAGCGAAACGTACGTTAGGTCTCCTGTCTTTTTTTGCTCTGGATAACCTTTGTCCTCTGACTACCCAACACTGTGAGTATATGGGTGATGTATACCTGATCATGGTCAACTATTTTTTGTACACTGCAACATATTTATACCTAATTGGTTAGCATGCATGGGGGTCTCTGCATCTACTTGGTCATATTTGATTAATCACAGATGGTTAATTGGTCATATTGTCCGTTTGCCTGAACCTCCATGATGCTAGTTAAGGTTCACTGCTGTAATGTTTTGGTGTACCTACAATAATTTTTTTGACCTTTGATCAGATTGTCCTCCTTTTACTCTCTACATGGGTATTATGTCATTACCATCTGACTGTATTTCTGGTCCATTTATTTTATTGGCGTCCTTTGCCTTATCTATGTATTGGTATATACGGATCACTTACTGTTAAATATGGACATTGGTTGTTCTATGGTTGAGGATTCTCATTTTAATATTGTTATTAATAAAATAATACTCCACACTGATGAAGGGCAATACCCCGAAAGAGCTGGCTGTGGATGGATACCTGGCCTTGGTATTTCCCTTGTCATATCTTTAAACTTGTCAAAGAGTTGGATATTGACTAAAAGGGCCACTTAATATGGTGGTTATGGTGGTCTCCTTGAAAAGAGCCACTCCTTGGCTAGGTCCTTTCCGGAGGGATATCTGGCTATTTTCTGTGTCGAGACTCCAAACAGAGGCTACACGGACCTTTATTGATTTGCATACTTACCGGGGGGCAATGCACCTAGGATTTCACTGTGTTGAGTGCCTTTCCTGGCTGCTGGCAGTGTTTTCTCTGGCTGGTCTCCCCGAGATCAGTGATTGTTTTGTCTTGCTGGTCTAGTAGGCATTGCTCCCACCTAGCCGGAATCCTACTCCACACTGATGAGGGGCAATACCCCGAAACATCTGTCTGTGGATGGATACCTGGCCTTGGGATTTCCCTTGTCATATCTTTAAACTTCTCAAAGAGTTGGATATTGACTAAAAGGGCCACTTAATATGGTAGTTATGGTGGTCTCCTTAAAAAGAGACACTCCTTGGCTAGGTCCTTCCCGGAAGGATATCTGGCTATTTTCTGTGTCGAGACTCCTAACAGAGGCCCCATGGACCTTTATTGATTTGCATGCTTCCCAGGGGGCTATGCACCTAGGATTTCACTGTGTTGAGCGCCTTTGCTGGCTGCCGGCAGTATTTTCTCTGGCTGGTCTCCCCGAGATCAAAGATTGTTTTGTCTTGCTGGTCTACTAGGCATTGCTCCCACCTAGCCGGAATCCTACTCCCCACTGAAGAGGAGCAATACCCCGAAACAGCTGTCTGTGGATGGATACCTGGCCTTGGTATTTCCCTTGTCATATCTTTAACCCCTTCACGAACATGGACGGATATATCCGTCATGGAGCGTGTCCCATTAAGCCCCGCCCCCTGCCGCGGGCAGGCGGCGTTGATCGGCACACATATCAGCTGTTTTCAACAGCTGACTTTTGTGCCTGCATGTTACGAGTGGAATCGCATTCCACCCGTAACATTAACCCCTTACATCTTGCTGCCAAAGTCTGGCAGCGAGATGTACATACGCGCGGTGAAGATTTTTACTTACCGCCGCCCCCACCGGAAGTCACGTGCGTGATCACGTGACTTTCGGTGGTTGCCATCGTAGCACAGGGACATGTGATGACGCCTGGAGCTATGACGTTTCACTTTCGTTTTCCCTCAGCCCGGAGCAGAGAGAAACAGGAAGTGACTGTATCTGCTGTTTACAGCTGTATAGCTGTGATCAGCAGATAGATAAGAGCGATCGGATTGCTGATCGCTATAGCCCCCTAGGGGGACTAGTAAAATTAAAAAAAAGAAAAAAAAGTTTAAAAAAAAAAAAAAAGTTCAAATCACCCCCCTTTCGCCCCATTGAAAATGAAAGGGTTAAAAAATAAATAAATATACACATATTTGGTATCGCCGCATTCAGAAATGCCCAATCTATCAAAATATAAAATCAATTAATTTGATTGGTAAACGGCGTAGTGGCAAAAAAATTCCAAACGCCAAAATTACGTTTTTTGGTCGCCGCAAGTTTTACGCAAAATGCAATAACAGGCGATCAAAATGTAGCATCTGCGCAAAAATAGTACCATTAAAAATGTCAGCTCGAGACGCAAAAAATAAGCTATCACTGAGTCATAGATCCCAAAAAATAAGAACTCTACGGGTTTCGGAAAATGGCGCAAAATGTACGCCACTTTTATTGAACAAACTTGTGAATTTTTTTTAACCCCTTAGATACAAGTAAACCTATAAATGTTTGGTGTCTACAAACTTGCACCGACCTCAGGCATCATACCCACACATCAGTTTTACCATATAGTGAACACCGTGAATAAAACATCCCAAAAACTATTGTGGCATCACACTTTTTTTGTAGTTTTTCCACACTTGGAATTTTTTTTGCTGTTTTCCAGTACACCATATGGTAAAACTTAGTGTTTCATTTAAAAGTACAATTTATCCCGCAAAAAACAAGCCCTCATATGGCAAGATTGACGGAAAAATAAAAAAGTTACGTCTCTCGTAAGAAGGGGAGCAAAAAACAAAAACGCAAAAACGGAAAGTGCCCCGGGGCTGAAGGGGTTAAACTTGTCAAAGAGTTGGATATTGACTAAAAGGGCCACTTAATATGGTGGTTATGGTGGTCTCCTTAAAAAGAGCCACTACTTGGCTAGGTCCTTCCCAGAGGGATATTTGGCTATTTTCTGTGTTGAGACGCCGAACAGAGGCTCCACGGACCTTTATTGATTTGCATATTAATAAAAAAAAATTTAATTTTCTATTGAACATTGTTTACTGATGTGCATTTTTGACTCCATTTTCTCCTGCATTTCATTAATTGTTCTGGAGTTATGCTCTGTCTATATCATCTTAATTATTTTGCATGTCATTTATCATAGCCATTCTTGTTTGGAATTTTGTTTTGATCATATACAAACAAGCAACAGTTATGTAAAATACAATAATTAGAGGGGAAAAAAAGACAACCCTGCTCGTAAGAGCTTACAATCTACAATGAGATGGGGGGGGGGGGACAAGGTACAAGTGATTATTTACAATGACAATCCAGCCATCTCAAGGAATGGGGGATAGATAATCGCTGCCTGGACCAGTTGGCCAGAACCTTGAGATGCCTTTGGGTGCCATGGAGTTTGACGTGGGGTTATGTTCTAAGCGGTTGTGGAGGGACCATGTGAATTTAGTTCGGCTAGGGAGTGTGATAGGCCACCCTAACAAGATGCGTTTTTAGGGTGTGTCTGAAGCTGAGTAAGTTGTGATTCGTCCTAGCTTCTTGGGGTAGAGCGTTCCAGAGGATTGGTGCAGCGTGGGAGCAGTCTTGGATCCGGGAGTGGGAGGTTCGGATTAGTGTGGATGTTAGTTGAATGTTATTTGCAGAGCGTAGAGAACGGGTGGGGTGATAGAGAGAGATGAGGGCGGAGATGTAGGGGGTGCTGCACTGTGGAGAGCTTTGTGGGTGAGAATGAGCAATTTGAATAGGATCCTGTGATATATGGGCACCAGTGCAATGACTGGCATGGAGCAGAGGCATCCGAGTAGAGGTTAGCCAGATAGGTGACCCTGGCTGCTGCATTAAGTGTGTGTGTATATGTATAATCTCATATGTGTGTGTGTGTGTGTGTGTGTGTGTGTGTGTATATATGTGCGATCTCATGTTTGTGTGTCTGCGATCTCATGTGTTTGTATGTGCGATCTCGTGTGGGTGTGTGTGTATGTGATCTGATGTGTGAGTGTCGGCTAGATGTGTCGCGGGCATAGGAGGGGACGCCGCGCTCTCCCTCTGCTCGGGTCCGGCTGCCGCTGCTGCCGCGGCCTCTGCTGCTCGGTGCCTCGAGCGTTGGGCCGGATCCCGGGGACTCGAGCGGCGCTCCTCGCCCGTGAATGAAAAGGGGATTGGTTTTGGGGATTTATTGTTGTCCGTGACGCCACCCACGGTTGTGGTGATTGTGTGGACACCACCGCTGCTCTGTATGGGGATCCCGGGAGTGGTGGTATGGAGCAGCTAGATGTTGGCCCTCCCCTCCGTGGGTAGGGGGTTGGTGGTCCCGGGGCCCGATGATGGGGAGTTAGGATGGTTGACAGGCGGGTTATGGGGCCTGTTGAGGTGCAGGGACGCAGGGGCAGCGCTGTGCCGCACGACACGGAGGTACTCACTCAGCCCAAGGATGATGACACAGTTCATGGTAAACAAACGGCTGGTTGGACGGGTCCCTCGGACGGCTGCGGTGTTGAAGTTCCCTGCAAGTTAGTGGTGACTGTCTCTTCCCTGCACCTAAATACGGTTGTTGGTAGCGATGGATTCCCACCGGTAACCCGCTCCCCAGCTTGGATATGAGCCGGAGGAGCCCCTCTCTTGCCCGCAGGCGCTGGCCCTGAGAAACTGGTGCCTTGGCGGTGGCGGTGTCTCTCCAATATGGTTGGACGGTTGTCTTCAATCGGGACTTTGGCTGTTGGGAGACCCGGAGGTCCCCTTCACTGACGGATTTAGCAAATTGTACGGCGACTCCAAGCCTTGCCGGGATCCGAAAGGCCCCTGCCAATGGTGCTGGCTTCTCTTTGTGTACTGTTCCATAATGCCTGTGCAGCGACAGGTACGATGTTGTTCCTCGTTCCTGTGGCAGCATACATCGCTGTGTATGAAGCCGTAGGAGCAAGGAACATCTCCTACCTGCATCCCGGCTGCAATGCGGAAGGAAAGAGGTGGGCGGGATGTTTACATCATGCTCATCTCCACCCCTCCGCTGCTATTGGCCACCTGCCGTGTGACATCGCTGTGACGTCGCACGACCCGCCCCATTAGGAAGGAGGCGGGTCGCCGGCCAGAGCGACGTCGCAGGACAGGTGAGTGCATGTGAAGCTGCCATAGCGATAATGTTCGCTACGCCAGCAATCACAAAATATCGCTGCTGCGACGGGGGCGGGGACTATCGCGCTCGACATCGCAGCATCGGCATGCGATGTCGTAATGTGCAAAGTACCCCTAAGACCCTGTTCCGATTAAATGTAAATGCTGTATTTTTTCTGCTCCTTTTTAGTAGCATGTATTCTGTAGGTGTCCAAACCAAACTATGCCATAACAATCTTCTTTGGTTGTAGCATTTTTTTCTGCATGTTTTTCTGAATTTTCTTCCTCTTGCAGGTATGCTGAGTTTCAAGTGTGAATTTCACCATAGAATTGCAGTAGGTGTGTAAAATTTGCATGCAAAAAAACACATGTAACTGCACATAACTGTATCAATAAAAATTTGTCAAACCAAATACTTAGAAGTATCAAAAACAAATCATCTTTATTTAAGACATGACATACCAAAAAGAGAAAAAATACAGAATAAAACACACTTAAAAATGATCTAATTTATCTAATACCCTGTTTCCTCGAAAATAAGGCAGGGTCATATATTATTTTTTACTTCAAAAGATGCACTAGGGCTTATTTTTAGGGGATGTCTTATATTTTCTCATGAACAACAATCCACATTTATTCTTGAACAGAAAATCAACATTTATTCAATATAATCATGACATCACATTCTGGAACATCAACATTTTGTGTTAATCCTATTACTGGTTCAGATGCACATTTTCATATCTGATCTGCTTTTCCCATGATGCAGAATGTATAGTGGTGAGTGCATACAAGATTTACAAAGCTTTAACCTTTAACGACCGCGGGCATTAATATTACGTCCTAGCGGTCATAATGTTACTGCTCGCGGTCTGCTGCCGGCAGCATGCCGCGATCGGCGCACATCTCAGCTGATTTTCACAGCTGAGATGTGTGCCTGCTAGGCATGAGCAGAATTGTTATCTGCTCGTGACGTTTAGTTATAGCACCATTATAACGGCATCGGCGGTAAACTTTTACTTACCTGCCGATACTGGAAGTCACGTGACGTGATCACGAGACTTCTGGTGGTTGTCATGGTAGCACAGGGTCATGCAATGACTCCTGTACTACACATGAATTACTTTCAGTTTCACTCGGCCTGGAGCCGAGTGAAGCAGAAAGTGAGCATATCTGCTGTTTACAGCTGTATAGCTGTGAACAGCAGATAGGGCAGGGCGATCGGATTGCTGATCCATGTAACCCCTAGGGGGACTAGTAAAATAAAATAAAAAAAAGTAAAAAAAAAGTTTTAAAAAATTAAAAAAACAAAAAACCTAAAAGTTCAAATCACCCCTCTTTTGCCCCATTGAAAATTAAAGGGTTAAAAAAATAAAAAATATACACACATTTGGTATCGGCGCTTTCCAGAAACGCCCGATCTATCAAAATATAAAATCAATTAATCTAATCAATAAACGGCGTAGCGGCAAAAAAATTCCAAATGCCAAAATGACGGTTTTTTGTTGCCACAACTTTTGCGCAAAATGCAATAACAAGCAATCAAAATGTAGCATCTGCACAAAAATGGTACAGTTGAAAATGTCAGCTCGAGACGCAAAAAATAAGTTATCACTGAGCCATAGAGCCCGAAAAATGAAAACGCTAGGGGTCACGGAATATGGCATAAAATGTGCGCCACTTTTTTCGGACAAACTTCCGATTTTTTTTTAACCCTTTATATAAAAGTAAACCTATACATGTTTGGTGTCTACGAACTCGCACTGACCTAAGGCATCACATCCACACATCAGTTTTACCATATAGTGAATATAGTGAATAAAATATCTCAAGAACAATAGTGCTATCGCACTTTTTTTTTGCAATTTTTCTGCATTTGTAATTTTGTTTGCCGTTTTCCAGTACACTATATGGTAAAACTTATGGTTTCATTTAAAATTACAGCTCGTTACGCAAAAAATTAGCCCTCACATGATCATATTGACTGAAAAAAAGGAAAGCAAAAAAAATCGTCCGGTCATGAAGGGGTTAAATTACGTGTTATTCTCTATGTACTGATAAGTTTACCCCCAAAAGAAAGCATACACCCCCTAAAAACATCGCACTTGCCAGACTCCAAGCAATCAGAATTAGCTAGTGAATGGGCTCTCACATACTAATCTGCGTCGCTATCAGGTCCCTCTACATTCCACAGCGGTTGGTTCCCCCTGGTGACTGGAAGCAGTATCACTCGCACGGAGTGACACCGGTACCTGATCTGTTTTTGAGAGCTGCAGTGCAATGCAGCTGGAAAGGCAAGGGACCTGACAGCGATGCAGATCTGTGTGAGAGCCCATCCACTGTCGGCACTTGCCAACTATAATTGTTTGGGGCCTGGTGAGTGTAATTTTTTTTGGGGGGGGGGTTTGCTTTCTTTTGGTGGTGTCTGCTTTCTTTTGGGAGGGTTTGCTTTCTTTTGGAGGTGTCTGCTTTCTTTGATGAACAGTCCTGCTGTATTCTTTAACTTTTTTAGCTGCTTGTACATTCCCTTATGGAACCGCAACTAGGGCTTATTTTTGTAGTAGGGCTTATATTAGAGGCATAATAAAAAAAAAGTCCCAACAATCCTACTAGGGGTTGGCCTTATTTTTGTGTAAAATCTGCAACATCAAAAAGTCTCCAATTATTCATCATGGGAACATCGCTTTATGCTCCAAGGGAACTCTGAGATTGTTCTACGAGAAGACTCAGAAGATTTTTCATGTTTAAAATAATATGTGGCACCATTTATTCTATTTAATTTAGAATAAAGTTAGAAGATATGCTGTTACAAGTTAATACTGTATATATTATTTTACTTGAAACTTTAAAATAGTTGGGATATCTCAGATTTTACACAAATATGTGCATGCATACAATATTTTACATAGATTGAACTAGAAATATAGATTTATTCTTTTTACAAATAGTTTGTAATTTTAGTGATGTTTCGAGTTGCTCCAATTTTGCAATTTTTCTTTATGGATGACAATAGTTCCTGCGTTACTGACCTTTGTTCGGCTGACAATAAAGAGATTGATGAGCTTATTACGTAGATGTACTCAGAAAATTACATGACTTCATATGCATTAGTAAGTAGCTGGAAGAGTTTTCAAGTGCAATGTCTTCTCACACTGCTGATTTTAAGTTTAGACATCTCTATATGTTTAACTTCATAGGGATGTCTAAAAGTTTACAATAGAATTAAAATTGTGAAATCCGTAATTATTAGTGATTTTATATTCTGTGTTGGGATCTGCCCTTTTGCTCTGTGCTTATCAATGACAATTTAACACAGTCCAGGTATAAAGTTCAACCTTGACTTTAAATGCATCAGAATGAACAATAGCAGACATTTTGAGCACAAAATGCATGCTAACCACCCCCCCCCGTCCCAAAATAAATACTTGTGTGGCTAGGTTTTAAAGAATAACTTAAAGGTAACCTGTCAGGTGCAATATGCACCCAAAACCACGAGCATTTCTGGGTGTATATTGCTAATCCCTGCCTAACTGTCCCAGCATCTAGTAGCATAGATAAAGAGGTCTTTAGAAAAAGTATTTCTAAAGATTCTTTATTATATGCTAATGAGGCCAGGGACTAGTCACAAAGGCATTACTTCCATTGGCTAGTCGGCCCCTTAGCATGTTAGCACTGCCCTGAGGTGTGATAACATGCTATTGAATGTGCAGAGTCAGAGGCATGGTCAATCTCACCGCTCCCTGGTGCCACCGCGCCGAACGCTGGATTTTAGCTCAGTACGCATGATCAGAAGTCCCGAACTTCCAGTCATATGTACTATGAAACCGGGTGTACGCTTCAAACTGGTGTAGTGCGCATGACCGGAAGACGTTCTGATCATGCACACTGAGCCGAAAACCAGCGGTAGCAGCAGAGGTGAGAGCGACCATGCCTCTGACGCTGTTCATTCGTTAGCATGTTACAAAATGAGATTTTTAGCAAATAATTGATCACTTCTTTGAGCCACCCCTGCCACTTCACGGCAAATCTCAATAGGGAGGTCCTACTCTATATTATGTATTTCATGTGCCATGCGGCCTCCTAAATAAAAAATTAATTAAAAGCAGAACCATATTGAAGCAAGCATACCTGTAACCTATATATAACCACTTCCATGATGCAAAAAGAGCCAACTGCGGATAAAAGGTCAGCCCAGATCTCAGCGTGTGTAGCAGACGCCACACACACACACCAGGAAAATGTCAGAACTGACCTTCACAGTGCCAGACCAGCAGCCATAAATAAAGGCAGATCAGATAAAAGTATGGTGCTTAATTAGCATTGCCTGTGGAAAAGGGTGAGGCAGCTGAATGTGAAAAGCCACCAACAGGAGGAATATATTGCAAACCAAAGTCAGGTGTGCATGGCATGGTGGTGGTCAGCCCCCAGACCAATGGAGCATAACTACAAATAACTACAACTATAACAGAGAAATAGGAGACAGCACGATCTAAGAGTGGCATGCAACATATAAAAGTGCAAATTCACAGATTTATTCCAACTGTACTATAATACAAAATGAGATTTTTAGCAAATAATTGATCAATTCTTTGAGCCACCCCTGCCAACGTCACGGCAAATCTCAGTAGGGGTGTCCTACTCTATATTCTGTATTTCATGTGCCATGCATCCTAGATAGAAAATTAATTAAAAGCAGAACCATATTGAAGCAAACATACCTGTAACCTATATATAACCGCTTCCATGACGCAAAAGGTCAATCCAGGTCCCAGTGTGTGTAGCAAACGCCACACAAACCACATCATTAACATGTTAGTATGCCCACAGGGGCGTGCTAACATGCTAAAGGGGCCAACTAAAGCAAGGGAACTAATGCCCTTGTTAAAGACTAGATCTTTAGAAATACTTTTTCTAAAGATCTCTTTATCTATGCTAGTGTATACAGGGAGAGTTAGGCAGGGATTAGCAATATGCACCCAGAACTGCTCGTGGTACTGGGTCCATATTGGACCTGACAGGTTCCCTTTAACCTTTGAAATTATTTTTCCCACACTTCATTGCCTAATAATTACAAGCAGATAAGTGCTGGTTTGGGTCCGGAGACCCCACTGATTACTCAAACTGATACTCTTGGGAGGGGGAAGGAAGGGGGGATTTTGAGCAATCGGTGGGGCTTTGGGTGCTGATAAACCACTTGCCTTCATTCTTATAATTTTTGTGTTCCAAAGTTGTCTTCTGTTCAATATAATTATGCAAATGAGCAGCTCATTAGCATAATTTTTGAATAAAGAATTAGTCTGCGACACAAAGAAGGATTACAAAAAGAAAGGTTTGGATTGATTCTGGATTACAGTGACGTAACAGATGTCTTTGGTTTGTCTTAGTAAAACCTACTGACAGGTTCTTCTTAAAGGGAACCTGTCATCAGAAATTTTGCTTTAAACCTAAATGTTTCCCCCTCTGCAGCTCCTGGGCTGCATTCTAGCAAGGTTCCTGTTGTTTTTTTGCTCCCTTTTAGACGAAATATAATACTTTATAAAGTTGTACCTTTTGGGATGCAAATTTTCTAAATCGTCCATGGGGGCGGGCTCTCTGGTGTCCGTTATGTCCCTCCTGCCGATTTACGCCGTCCCCCAACGCAGCATTTCATACTTCCAGGATGCCGCCCAGTGAGCCCGTGGTCCGGCGCATGCGCAGTGCCACTGTAGCGGAACTGTGCACTGCATGCACAGTGTGACCGCTGGTGACGTTTGCACAGGCACGAGATTATGGGCGGCGCTGTGTTGTCATCGCAAGTGCCCGCGCTTTCCCCTCTGCCTCCAGCGTTCTGCGCAAGCGCTGGCCAGATGACCGCACATCCCCTCTTTCCTATCTTTCCCTGTAGCAGGAAATAGATGGGAGGATCAGAGCAGGACACCACCGGTTACGGCCAGCGCTTGCGCAGAACGCTGGAGGCAGAGAGGAAAGCGCGTGCACTAGATTATGGGTGGGCACTTGCAATGATAATCACAGCGCCGCCCATAATCTCGTTGGGGGACGTCATAAATCGGCAGGATGGACATAACGGACACCAGAGAGCCCGCCCCCATGGACGATTTAGAAAATTTGCATCCCAAAAGGTACACCTTTATAAAGTATTATATTTGGTCTAAAAGGGAGCAAAAAACCAACAGGAACCTTGCTAGAATGCAGCCCAGGAGCTGCAGAGGGGGAAACATTTAGGTTTAAAGCAAAATTTCTGATGACAGGTTCCCTTTAACTAAACATCTTTTACAGCCCTCAAAAAACGATATTACATTTCTTAGTGGTTAAAAACATTGCAGTAACTTCCAGCCAGCAATCTTCATTCTTTCATTCATTTGAAGGCCTGGTGGTACATGTATAACGCCTATATTCAATTACTAGCTTTATCCTCGATTTACAGTTTTTCTCTAGTAGAAGTGACCCTTCTAGGAATACATGTCGGTTATTAGGTCTGTGTGTCCAGGATGCTTCTACCTTTACTAGCTCTTATGTATCATCACAGCTTCATTTCTAGAGTATTTCCTTATCATGTGATTATCTCCTTATCCATAGCCACTTTTATCTGCCCTCCCTGAGAATGTTGATGTTCACCCCCCTCCATACTTTCATCTGCTTGTCACAATGACTTTGGGATAACAAAGAACCAGGTCTCCTAAGCTATTCCTCAAGCTAGGGGGCCATATACTATCCCTACTTAAGCAAGCATTGTTGACCTTAGGGAGATCAACATATCCACTGCGGAGACACCATCACGTGTTTCTCAACGCAGTGATTCTAGAGCATTGCCCCCTGGGAAGTATGCAAATAAGAAAGCCGCGGAGACACCATCACGTGTTTCTCAACGCTGGCAGGAAACTAGCCAGGTCTTTCACCGGGAAGGAACAACCACGGGAAGGGCAGTCTCCAGTCAAGGAGACCACCTATACCAAACATGGTATCCATCCACAGACAGCCGTTTCGGGGTATTTGCCCCTCATCAGTGTGGAGTAGGAATCTGGCTAGTGGGGGCAATGCCTAGTATAAGACTACTTAAGCAAGCATTGTTGACCTTAGGGAGATCAACATATCCACTGCGGAGACACCATCACGTGTTTCTCAACGCAGTGATTCTAGAGCATTGCCCCCTGGGAAGTATGCAAATAAGAAAGCCGCGGAGACACCATCACGTGTTTCTCAACGCTGGCAGGAAACTAGCCAGGTCTTTCACCGGGAAGGAACAACCACGGGAAGGGCAGTCTCCAGTCAAGGAGACCACCTATACCAAACATGGTATCCATCCACAGACAGCCGTTTCGGGGTATTTGCCCCTCATCAGTGTGGAGTAGGAATCTGGCTAGTGGGGGCAATGCCTAGTATAAGACTACTTAAGCAAGCATTGTTGACCTTAGGGAGATCAACATATCCACTGCGGAGACACCATCACGTGTTTCTCAACGCAGTGATTCTAGAGATACTAGCCAGATTCCTACTCCACACTGATGAGGGGCAAATACCCCGAAACGGCTGTCTGTGGATGGATACCATGTTTGGTATAGGTGGTCTCCTTGACTGGAGACTGCCCTTCCCGTGGTTGTTCCTTCCCGGTGAAAGACCTGGCTAGTTTCCTGCCAGCGTTGAGAAACACGTGATGGTGTCTCCGCGGCTTTCTTATTTATATACTATCCCTATTCTCAGGGATACTCCTAATAGTGGAGAGGCCTGAGTCTCCTTCCTGGCCCTGCTTTTGATGAGTCCTGATCTAATTCCCCCTTCTCCAGTGAGGGACAAAACCACAGTAAAACCACAGCAAATGACCGACAAGGGAAAACTCAAAACTATGTCACACAACACGCACACACGATAAGAAAATAAGAGATTCAGGAGAAAAACAAGAGCAGGAAAGAAGTAAAAGTACAAACCAATAGGGGTACACTCCACACCCGTACAAAGCATAAAGCACCACTAAACACAACTTTCACCAGAGAGAGTCTGGGACACCACACCTCACAGACCAACACAGAATAAACTGTAGCTGGCATGGGTAAAAGGATTCCAACAGTATAAATGTTACGTCACCGCCAGAGTCTGCTCCAGCGACTTCTGGGCGATGCCGTGTTCCTGCCGTGGATGGTGCTGGTGATGGGAGAGAAGTCGATGCCAGCGGCACCAGTGGGCACAGGCTCCGATCATCCACTGGGCTGGGTTAGCTTGGGATCTGCAGTACCGCTGGCTGACTGTGGGTGGCATGTGTCTTCCAGCTAAAGTTGCCAGCGTTCAGCTACAGCCAATGGAAAGACACCACACCCTTCATATTTCCCCTCCTGTCACATGATCACTGCCAGATATAGTTCTGATTTTCCTGGCTCCTGTTACGTCCCATTCTGTTGGTGATTCCTGTGTTGACTTCTTCGTGTTTTTGACTACCCTTCTGCCTACTGTTTTTGTACCTTGCCGCCCGACCCGGATCTGACCTCTGCTACGTTTGATGACTACGTCACTGCCTGCCGATTCTGTCCCTGTTCCGCAATTCCTGGTTTGACCCTGCCTGACTACTACTCTCATCGGACTGCAGCCTTCCACAGGTAGTGATCTCCAGGGTCCTGTGTAATTCCAAATCCCTGTATAGGGGTTAAAGGGTTTCAGGGTTCTGGGGGTCCTACTTGGTGAGTGGCTTCCCTCTAGCCTCCCCTTTACAGCCCATCTGAGTCTGTGGATCCAGGCAGGCGTTACAATAAATAGGAGGGAAGCAGATGTGATAGGTCTCACCAAAACACATGATTAAAAGAACAAGCAGACTAGAAAAGATTAACTATTGCTAGCCTGTCGACGAATCAGCACACAGCAGGTCAACGCCCTAGTTTTCCTGTGTTGATCCCAGACACTAGAGAAACCATTGGCAAAGTTTCAGAGTCTGCAATCTGAACATAGTCCAATGCTGTCATGACAGTTGGTGAAGTTTGTGCAAAACTCAGTTTTACACTGTTGTGTACAATCTCTCACTGCTGGTGTTTAACATTGAGAGAAGAAAGAGTAAAGGGGGCTTTACACGCAGCGATATCGCTAGTGATATCGTTGATGAAAGCACCCGCCCCCGTCGTTTGTGCGTCACGGGCATCGCTGCCGGTGGCGCACAAAATTGTTAGGAGCCGTCACACGGACTTACCTGCCTAGTGACGTTGCTATTGCCGGAGAACTGCCTCCTTTCTAAGGGGGCAGTTCATGCGGCGTCACAGCGGCGTCACTAAGCGGCCGCCCAATAGAAGTGGAGGGGCGGAGATGAGCGGCCGTAACATCCCGCCCACCTCCTTCCTTCCTCATTGCTAGCGGCTGCAGGTAAGCTGTAGTTCGTCGTTCCTGCGGTGTCACACGTAGCGATGTGTGCTGCCTCGGGAACGGCGAACAACCTCCGTCCTGCAAAAATCAACGATTTTTTTTGAAAATGAACGACGTGTCAACGATTAACGATAAGGTGAGTATTTTTGATCGTTAACGGCCGTTCATTGGAGTCACACGCAACGACGTCGCTAACGATGCCAGTAGTGCGTCACGGAATCCGTGACCCCGGCGATATATCGTTAGATACGTCGTTGCATGTAACGGGGCCTTAAAGAAAGTTGAGGATTAGAACTTTGACAAATTTGTGTTAAAATGTGGAGACCAACTAGATAGAAGGACCTGCAAACAGCAGAAAAATTATAGTAGATTTTTAGAGACGACTTTAGAAAATTATTTTTTTTGCATTTAGAAAGCACTTCAACAATAAAAAAAACTATGCAAAAGTGAACATAGTTTTTAATCATGTATTTTTATCTAAAGCCTTTTTCAGTTATTTGTTTAGATCAGTGAATTTCTGTACATAGCATGGGTGAGATATACACTCCCTCCATCCCGCAAACTTTTTTTTGCAGTAGTATAGTTAACAGTTTGTATACAAATATATTATTCATCAAAGTTTTTTTTATTGTTTATTTTATGTAAATCCACCATACATTTGCAGTGATATAGTGGCATGCAAAAAATTGGGCACCCCTGGTTAAAATTACTGTTGTGATTTTGTTGTACATTTACATAGTTGTGGTACTGTTCAGAGACACCTGCACAAATATGGCCTTCATGGAAAAGTCATCAGAAGAAAACCTCTCCTGCATACTCACTATAAGATTCAGCGTCAGAACATGCAAATGAACATCTAAGTCATGTGGACCAATGAGGTTAAGTTAGAACTCTTTGACCACAATGATCAAAGTTATGTGTGGAGAAAAAAGGGCACAGAATGTCATGAAAAGAATATCTCGACAACCATTAAGCATGGGGGTGGATCAGTCATGCTTTGGGGTTGTGTTACAGCCAATGGCACAGGGAACATTTCACAGGTAGAGGAAAGAATGGATTGAATTAAATTTCAACAAATTCTTGATGCAAACATAACACTATCTGTAAAAAAAAGCTCAAGTTGGAAAGAGGATGGCTTCTACAAATGGATAATGATTAAGGATGATCGAATACCTCAAATATTCGGCAACGCATATATTTGCCGAATTGGTCGCCACTATTCGACTATTTGCGAATATTCGATGGGCAATGTAAGTCTATGGAAAATGCGAATAGTTGCCAAATAGCAACTATTCGGGCTTCTCATAGACGTACATTGCGCATCAAATATTCGCATAGCGGTGACCTATTCGTCGGATATTCGCAAAGCCGAATATTGCCGAATATTTGTGATATTCGATCATCCCTAATAATGATTCTAAACACGTGTCAAAATCCACAATAGATGACCTCAGACCTCAAAAAGTGCAAGCTGTAGGTTTTACAATGGCCCTCACAGTCCCCTGATCTGAACAGCAATGAAAATCTGTGGCTAGACCTCAAAAGAGCAGTGCATGCAAGACGAGCCAGGAATCTCACAGAACTGGAAGACTTTTCCAAGGAAGAATGGATGAAAATCCCTCAAAACACGATTGAAAGATTCTTGACTGGTTACAAAAAGTGTTTACAAGCTGTGATACTTGGTACGAACCATGCAGGTTCGTGTCCAAACTTTTGCATTGGCCCATTTTCCTTTTTTGTTAATTTAAAAATGTAAAAGATGAATATACATGTATTTTTTTGCACGAAATACAAAGGAAATTAATCATCTTTAACTTTATGCTTTTTACAGATCATTTTATTTTCAAATTGCTTAACTGTTCACAGTAACATTAATTTTGACCAGGGAGTCCCAAACTTTCGCATGCCACTGTATCTGCCTTTTTATTTTGTGTTGATTTTTATGGTCTTTACAAGTCCTGTTGGTAAAGACCATAAAGATTTGTACTACATTAAAAGGCAGATATCTCTGAATTAATATGACAGGAATCAGGATTTCAAAAAACAAACAAACAAAAGAGGTCATCTTTAAGTTGATTCATCATAATTAGTCATTTCAGCATTAGGTTTTCTAGGTTAAGATGTGATATTTATTATTTTAGTAGCAGCTTTCATCCAGGCTCGCCAACTTGACTTTTTATTTTTTTCTGGACAGCTTGTCAAAAAATAACGAACAGACAACATTTTTAATGGTCATGTTGTAAAATTATAATAAATTATTATGATTTGTGATATTTATCTGCAGCCCATGGTTGTGATATGAAGACATCAGCTGCATTCACTGTAAACTGTAAAGTGGTGATAATTACAGTCAAAATAATCTGTAGAAGGTTTTTCAGCTGAAAAAAAAAGGTTTCATTTTTTTATATACGGGGCAAAAACGTGCCCTATTTGTAAGGACTCAAAAATGTCCAGTTTTATGAGATCCCAGCAGCCAATGGCAAGGCAACCTCTTTTTGTTGGGTCCCTATCAAACTAATGGTTCTCTAACCCAAATAGAGGCATTAGTTTGATAGAGACCCAACAAAAAGAGGTCACCTTGCCATTGGCCGTTAGGCTCACATAAAACTGGACATTTTTGTGTGCTAAGTATAAGAATTTTTACATGCATGACTATATTCTGATATTCATTCTTCCACATATCCTAGCACTACAGAGTGCCACTGTCATGATCCATGCCTGGCTCAGCCACCTCTGAGCCATTGCTGGTATCTTATCTAAGGGTTACAGGTCATGGGAGGGGTTAATTCCATTCTGCCTCATTCCGGAGGACAGGCCGCTATATCCTGGCGCTGCTTCTCTGGAACAGCGTCAGTAATAGTTCCTGCTCTGCAGTGTGCATGCCTGGCTCCTGTGAGTTAACCTGATCTGTCCTGCGTCTCTTCCTACCTAGTCTTGTACCACATCCTCCTCTATTTGTCTGTTCCTCGTTTCCTGACTGTAGTTGTTGTCCCAGTCCTATCTGTCTGACCCTAGTCTCGACATGTGTGTCCTCCACCCCTGTACGTTACTTTGACTTCCTGGCTTCTAACCTGTATCCTCATTCCTGACCTCGGCTTCGTGTCTTCCTTCTGCTGTATGCGTGACATCCTGGGTTCTGAACCCCTAGCTATCACCTGACTACGATTTGTTTACTTCTGTACTACTGACGAGACCTCCTGTTGTAGACCCGGCTTGCTGACTACTCTACTGCCCTCTTGTAGGATGTTTGCTAACTACACTTTAGAGATCTCTCTACAATCTGTCTCAGTGCCTCCACGAGTGAACGTGACAGCAACTGTCTCCTTTTTGTTGCTATGTTTTATGTTCAGTTTGCACATGTTCACATTAGAAAGGTGGGATGTGCTATTGTTTTTCTTCTTTGATTACTATTTGTAAGGACTGTCCTGGAATTTCAGGATGGTTGGCAGTCCAGCTTTAATTCTATATTGTGGTCAGGGTTTAAAGAAAAAAAACGAAAAAAAAACCCCAAACAACTGGCCATTGTAATTCATAGCATTGTAGTTCAGCATATCCTATATGTCATGCATGGTGGTAAAGTACCGTATAGCCCAGGCCGGTTATCTTTGTGAGACATCCCCCTCTAATTAAACTATTTATTATAACTTTTGTTGAATCTGTAAATGTTGCCTGTCCGGTGGATATATTATAGTGATATATACAGTAAGTTCTTGACCATTGCCCACTATTAAAAATAGACTTTTCCTTAGAAGAGTAAAAATAAATGAAGTTACTGGTGCTTAAAAAATAAACAGACAGCATACAGTAATTTAACGTTACTCTTTTAACCCCCACATTATCTACAAAGCAGAGAACCAGCAAATCAGAGAAAGACATAATAATGATATAACATGTTTATATGACCCTTTACCATGCCAAAGGATTGATAGATAAGCCTTAGTAGAAAACTGCCAGATGTTGATGCTACAATTGATCCAGACACATCATATATCAGGAATAAAAATACGCATATTCTCCGAGCCGTGAAAGCTTTTTCTCTCAGACGCAAATGTTTACATGTTGCCAAAATAAATATTGTTTCTCACTTAATTCGCAGTTTAGATGAATCTATTCAATATCTCATAGTGTTGTAATTGATACTCTGTATCCTGTAGTGTTTGGAATGACCTCACAGTAATAATCCACAATGTTATTTTTGTCATAAAATCATGTTGATAATTTTACGAGCTATAAAATACAGAGCTTTAAAATAATAGCTTATGTTGCAGAAAGTATAAGATTTTTTACATATCTTCACCTTTCAGGCTCTAGAATATAATCTGAAAAATTGTTCATAAAAATAAAACATCATTACTGACACTTAATACTTTAAGAAGACATCCAAGTATACTATGAAGGTTACTACCACTTAAAATGGGAGATTTCTGATTTGAACACAGTCAACCTTAATATCCCACTTAGGTCATACTCACATGACTTTGGACTCTAAAGGCTCTGTCACACACAGAGATAAATCTGCGACAGATCTGTGGTTGCAGTGAAATTGTGGACAATCAGTGCCAGGTTTGTAGCTGTGTACAAATGGAACAATATGTCCATGATTTCACTGCAACCACAGATCTGCCAAAGATTTATCTCTGTGTGTGACGGGGCCTTTAGATATGGCTGAGATACCTTATACCGCTGAGTGGTGGCCACTAGTGTAAAAAATATGGGACTTGTAGTGTACAGGGGCGACAATGTAACCTAATGTCATACTCATTTATTGTCTCCCCTAATCTCCCGTTCTTACAAGGACATTCCACAACTGGTTCTACTAAACTGAACCCCTACAATGACCCAATGGGATAAGGTCCTCTGCCACAACTTTTTGGCTATGTGTTAGCTGTGGCAGAGGACCTTACTCCCTTGGATGATATGTCCCTTGAAGAGTCCTCATGGACGAAACATGTCAGGACACATGAAGAGTCACTGTAGGGGTTCAGTTTAGTAGAACCAGTTGAGGACTGTCCTTGTAAGGATGGGAGCTTATGGGTGACACTTAAGGGGGCTTTACACGCAGCGATATCGCTAGCGATATCGCTGGTGAAAGCACCCGCCCCCATCGTTTGTGTGTCACGGGCAAAACGCTGCCCGTGGCGCACAATATCGTTAGGAGCCATCACACGGACTTATCTGCCTAGCGACGTCGCTGTAGCCGGCAAACCACCTCCTTTCTAAGGGGGAGGTTCGTGCAGCGTCACAGCGGCGTCACTATGCGGCCGCCCAATAGAAGGGGAGTGGAGGAGATGAGCGGGCTGAACATCCCGCCCAACACCTTCCTTCCTCATTGCCGCAGGTAAGCTGTTGTTCGTCATTCCCAAGGTGTCACACGTAGCGATGTGTGCTACCTTGGGAACGATGAACAACCTGCGTCCTCAACAATCAACGATTTTTTGAAAATGAATGACGTGTCAACGATGGACAATTTGGTGAGTGTTTTCCATCGTTAACGGCCGTTCGTTGGTGTCACACGCAATGACGTCGCTAACGATGCCGGATGTGTGTCACGGAATCCGTGACCCCGGCGATATATCGTTAGATACGTCGCTACGTGTAACGGGGCCTTAATGGTTGTAGTTTTCCCCAGGGCTTAATAGGCTCAGTCTTGCGAAGGATACTTGAGGACCCCGCTTGGTGGAAATTATCCATGTACCCTGGCTCTTATGGATTTGGTGAGACCACTCCATTTATTTAAAAAGGAAACATATACTTAATTTGACTAGGGTTACCACAACGCTGACCGTAGTCACTGGGGAATTTATCATTTGAATATATTGTGTTTTTTCTCCCCTTTTTTTATTATATTGGATGACCACTGTCTATCCTTTAAAGTAGAAATAACATGTTTTGTTTATTGTTTTGTTCATTTTCTTGTGTTTTTTTTCTTAAGGAAAACTACATATATTAATATTTGGTAGCTTCCTAGGTTGGTTTCAGTAACCGTGAAATTGAGTATGACATTAGGTTATATTGTCTTCTGTTAGACATCAGCATAGAATGTTCATCCTTCTACGAGCTTTATGGTATGTATATCGTGTCCATAATGGACGCTAAACTTTTATGAATTATCTATTAAAAGTTAATTTTTAGTCATTTGCTTAATGTTTGAATTTTCAGTGATACTATCTGTATTGTGGAGATGGTAGACAGCTGATAGGCCACATATATGCTGACTGGCAGTTATTTAGTAGCTTCTTAGATAGGCCTGGCCTACTGCACTTCCAATACACAGAATAATCAGTAATAGATTGATCTGTGTGCATAGATTATCATGGTGATCAGCAGCACATGTTCTGTTTACAAAGGACAATGTGCTGCCGAGAAAATGATTTTTGAGCTGTTGGCTGTTGGGCTCACATAAAACTGGCCATTTTTTGTGCTAAGTATCTACAGAGTGCAATTGTCTCTTTTTTGTGAAACATCATTTTACCTGATGAACAATAATGTTATTCATTCGTCAGGTCATCGGTAGCCTGTATACACTACCTGATACTAGGAAACAAGTAATTGTAGGATGGATAGTGTAAAAGCACCAAAAGGCTCCTTCACATAGTGGTTTTTCTCGTATACACAACATTGTCCATGTTTCATCAGTGTTTATAATCACAGTGTCATCAGAGTTTGGTCAGTGTCACTTTTTACCAGAGAAATGGTTTTTTTTTGCCATCAGCTCACCACCTTATTCAGATGATTATTTCTCCAAAGTGATCCCAAAATTCTCCATAGGTTCATGGATTTTTATTATTGGTGTCCAAAAAGGAGGAAGCAAACAATGAATGGGTAGATCCAGCACCACCCTATTTAAACTTCACTTTATTACGGTAGTACCATTCAAAAGAGTTCATGACAGCGTTAAAGCAATATCAACGATCCATGAATGAAATGTACAAACTAACGCATTTCTAATTTGCCACACATGCTCCACAACAGGAGGCCTTTCATGTTGTTTACGTCACTTCCGTATGTTTAGAAGTATATATACCTATTCTCCATAAAGATAAATAGTGCCTATGAATAAGGACAAGTACATCTGAAATGTGTTAAGTAGGGATGGACGAACCCCTGATGTTCGGTGTTTGGGTGACTCGCCCGAATGTTTTGTAAAGTTCGCGTTTGGGTTCTGATATAACGCAAACTTGCGTCCAAACACTGAACTTGGGCTTTACAGTTATGGGATGGGGGTTGGGGCGGCTGTAAAATAAAGAAAATATTTATTAATAAACATTGTCATTATATTTACAGGTCCCGCGACGCGTCTTGCAGACTCTGTCTCCCGCTGCTTCTCCTTCCGAGTCCGATCATCACTGTGCCACCCAGTAACAAAAGGACCTTCCGTGACATTATAGCATGTGACCAGTCACGTGTGAATGTTGTATTATCTTTTTGGCTACAGACTGGTCACATGACTATCACGTCATACTAGGTCCTGTCAATGTATCTCGCGAGAACACGGTGCTCGCCCAAGCATCTCAGTACTCAGTATACTCAGCGAGTGCCATGTACCAGCGAGTTGCTCGGGCATGTGCTTGGCTCCCCCTGCCTGCATGTCAGCACTCTTTACAGAGTCAGCCCACATGCAGAGATTAGCTGCCACAGACGGTGATGAATAGCGGCGCCGGGAATCAGGTGATCGGAGATCACCGTTCCTATAGTAGGTTACTATGGCAATGGTGGCTGCGGTGATGTCACCGCTTACCAACCCGCAGCTTCTGCTCACTCATTGAGTTATTACAAAGCACAGGGGAGCAGAAGCGTTCTTCCTCCCCCGTGCTTTGTGATATAGCAGAGCTGTATGGGTTGAAGGAGAAAGAAGACAGAAGACCAGGATCTTGGAGGGGTGAGAGGGCATAATAAACATGGAGTCCCTGAGTGTGTGTGTGTATTTATTTCTAATAAAGTGTCTTTGTATTTATTTCTAATAAAGAGTCTGCGTATTTATTTCTAATAGAGTATTTTTTCTCTGTGTGGTGTTTTTTTTTTAACCCTTTATTGGAGATTCTTAATGGCCGGGTCCAACTTGCCTGACATTAAGAATCTCTGCCTTAATACTAGCTAGTAAAACAAAGCTGGTATTTACCCCTTATTACCAGCGTGCCACCTGGAACCAGGGCCGCTGGAAGAGTTGATACAGCGCCAGGAGATGGCACTTCTATGAAAGCGCCATTTTCTGAGGCGGCTGCGGACTGCAATTCGCAGCAGGGGAGCCCAGAAAGCTTGGGCCAACCTTCGCTGCGGATTCCAATCCCCAGCTGCCTTGTTGTACCTGGCTGGACACAAATTGGACATGAAATTCATGAAATAATTAAAAAAGGCCTTCCCTATATTTTTTATTCCCAGCTGGGTACAAATAGGCAGCTAAAGGCAGCCTGCCTGCTGTACCTGGCTAGCATACAAAAATATGGCGAAGCCCACATAATTTTTTTTTAGTTTTTTGGCAAAAAACTTAAACCTTCCCCCCAAAAAACAAAAAGGCTTCCCAGGATTTTCCATTGCCAGTGAAGGTAACACAAAGCAGGGGGGGTTAGCAGCCAGTAGCTGCTTGGATTACCCTTAGATAGCAATAGAAAATGCAGCAGGAGCCCACGCATATTTTGTTTAATTATTTATTTAAATAACTAAAAAAAAAAATGGGCTTCCCTGTATTTTGATTGCCGGACATCACAGTACTGTAAAAATAAATAAATCATTAAAAAATGACGTAGCACTCCTCGGTATTTTTGATTCTCAGCGCAGATAAAGCAGACGGCTAGGGGCTGCCACCCCCACCTTCCTGGCAATCAAAATGCAGGGAAGCCATTATTTTTTTTATTTAAAAAATAATTAAAAAAAAAAATACGTGGGCTTCCGCTATATTTTGATCGCCAGTCAGGTAAAGCCAGGCAGCTAGGGGCTGGGATTCTCGGCAGCCCGCAGCTGCCCCTGGAAATGGGGCATTGTTTCTTAGCGCCATCTCCAGGTGCTTTACCCTGCTTGTCCAGCGGCAGTGATGGCGGTGGCTCGCTGGGTAATAAAGGGGTTAAAACCAGCTTTATATTCTCAGATGGTACTAAGCCCGAAATTCATGGTGTCACGCCAAATTAGACATGGCCACCATGAATTTCTAGGAAACAGTAAAAAAAAACACAACACAGAGAATTTTTTTTTATTAGAAATAAAACAAAAAAAACATTTACAGACTCCATCTTTATTATAAAAACAATCCTTAGTCTGACGTAATCCACTGGGACAGCAATGTCAGCTTCATCACTGTGCACAGACAGTGTCTATACATAGTGAGAAGCACAGAGAGCCATGTCAGGTCTGCTACATCGCTCTGCACAGAGTGATGCAGCAGGCTGACAGTGAGGAGATGATTGCACTTGCGTCTCACATTGCATCACCCCACTCTCCTGACAGCACCGCCTCAGCTGTTGAAATAAACACAGCTGACCCGCTGCTGTCGGGAGATTGTGCGCCGTGATGCAATGACACTCGCATCACGGCGCACCAGGACCTTTGATGATGTCATATTCATGTGACCAGTCTGTAGCCAATGAGATAATACAACATTCACATGTGACTGGTCACATGCGTATGACGTCACGGTCACGGCAGGTCCTTTTAGCCAAAGGTGCTTACCGGGGGCACAGCGATGATCGGACGCGGAAGCAGAAGCGTTGGGAGACAGACTCTGCAGGACGTGTCGCGGGACCTGTCAGCATGATCATAATGTTTTTTTAATAACATGCTTTTTTTTAACAGCCCCTGGACCCGAACTGTAAAACGAACGTCCCACAAAGCTCGTGTGTGGGGTCATGTGCACGAACACCATGTGTTCGGGTTCGCCCATCCCTAGTGTTAGGCTTGCACATGTATTCAAGGATCTTTGATATTGTTTTAACACTGTCATGGACTCTTTTACATGGTGCTAATAATGTGACGTTTTAATAAATTGGTGCTAGCTCTACACATAGTTACATAGTTACATAGGTTGAAAAAAGACCTAGGTCCATCGAGTTCAACCTTCCTCCACCAATTCTACATTTTGTCATGAAGGCATTTATAACCAACAATATTGTGTGTACTGAGGAAATCATCCAGCCCTTTTTTAAAAGCTGTTCTAGTATCTGCCATTACTACCTCTTGTAGTAGGGCATTCCACAGTCTGACTGCTCTAACTGTAAAGAACCCTTTCCTATTTAGCTGCTGGAATCACTTTTCTTCCACTCGCAGTGTATGCCTCCTGGTTCGTAGTACTGTCTTTGGAAGGAATAAGTCATGTGCCAGTCCTTTATATTGACCAGTCCACACATGTATTTATACATATAAATGAGATCTCCTCTGAGACGTCTTTTTGCTAAGGTAAATGTGCCGCCCCCGTGCCAGCAGCCGGCGCCGCTCGGATCCGAGCCTTTAGGGGTGGTGGCTCGAGGGTCTCCGGACCCAGTGGTCTCGCGGACACGACGAATAAATGGTAGGATGTATATGTACGGGCTGGGCTGTATTAAGTTCGTGACGGTGTGTGGTGAGGTGGAACACCACCGCTGCTGTTACGGGGCACCCGGGGGAGATGTTGTGCAGCAAGTTGTTAACCCCTCCGTGGGCAGGAATGGTGACCCCGGGACCCGGTTGGTGCGTGTAGGGGATGGCAACCGCAGGGGGTATTGGTGTACTCACAGTTAGTAAAACACACAAGTCTCTGGTAAACCAAGGTGATGGTGGCCGGTGCCGCGGCCATTTGCGTGCTGGTCCCCCACCCGGCTGGTGGTCTCTATCCTTTTGCTGCACTGATTTTAAGTAGAAATTACTTCCCAGTTTGAAACGTAGGAGTCCGCTCCCGGCTGGATGTGGCCTAATGAGCTGTGCCCGCAGACGCTGGCCCGTGGGATCTATGGATCCTGGCGGTGACCTCTTATCCCTAATCAGTGGGCTGTTGTCTTCTATGAGGGACTTTGGGTGGGACAGGACCTCTAGTCCTGGCCTCAATCGGTTAATTAAACAGCTCCAGTAGGTTCTGGTCCTGGCTTCAGGGTCTGAGTACCCCCCTTTGTGCTACGGTTTCCGGGTCGGTTCCCCGTGTCGGTACCGGCGGGCTAGAATCCTGTCCCGGTCCACCTCGGTTCTGCCGAGCCATCTTCCCATCTCCTGCTGACGGAGACCACCGTCTGCCTCCTAGCCAGTGGCACCAGGGCTCCTACCCTGGTACCGTTCAACTTGGATTTCACTGCTGGAGCTACCCCTAGCTCCAGCTCACACTCCTCTTCAAACTGAACCTCAATACTTTTCTGCTTGTTTTCCCGCCCCATGCTGTCTAGACCCCTGGGTGGGCGTGTTCCAACCGCCTGGTCACGCCCACTGGTGTGTCTATCTTTCCCTAAGGGGGGTGACTAGGGTTTTCTGGTTGGCTGTGTGTTTCCTAATGAGGGAACGGTGTTGTGCAGTGGCCTAACTGTGACTACCTGGTTTTGCCAGGGCGTCACATAACCATATCTAACTTTTATAACCTCTCATCATATGGGAGGCCTCCATTCCTTGTACTAGTCTAGTTGCCCGCCTTTGAACTGACTCTAACTTCTGAATGTCGTTTTTAAAATGTGGAGCCCAAAACTTGATCCCATATTCCAGATGTGGCCTTACAAGTGATTTATAGAGGGGTAACAATATGTTGGGATTACGGGATCTAATCTCTCTTTTTATACACCCTTAAATCTAGATTGCTTTTGCAGCTGCTGCCTGACATTGAGTGCTGCTGCTCAGCTTATTTGTAACAAGAGTACCCAAGTCCTTCTCCTGCTCTGTAGTCCCGAGTTTACTTCCAATTAATGTATACGGAGCTATAGAATTACTAGGTGTATTACTTTACATTTATCAACATTAAATCTCATTTAACAAGTGTCTGCCCATTCCCACATCTTATACAAATCGTTTTGTAATACTGCATTGTACTATCAAGGTCAGTTTTCAATACCCTACATAGTTTGGTGTCAGTTTTTACCATCAGCGTTGAGTCAGAATTTCATGAGTTTTTCTTGGATGAAAACAAACTGATGCAGTTTTTTTTAAGCTTCATATAATAAACAGTCTGTGAAAAACAGGTTGTACACACAGCATCAAAGTGCTGTAAATTTTATCACAGATCAATAGACTTGAATTGGTGAGGTTGATCCAACACTTGGATAAATATCGCAAAGTATCAATGATTTGTGCAGACCACCCAGACGTGATTTACCCCATAGCCTATGATAAGTATGAATGCTACCTGACATCTGAATGAGCCCTTAAGGCTACTTTACACACTGCGATATCGGTCCCGATATCGCTAGTGTGGGTACCCGCCCCCATCTGTTGCGCGACACGGGCAAATCGCTGCCCGTGTCGCACAACAGCCGTCACACATACATACCTGTCCGGCGACGTCGCTGTGACGGGCGAACCGCCTCCTTTCTAAGGGGGCGGTCCGTGCGGCGTCACAGCGACGTCACTGAACCGCCGCCCAATAGCAGTGGAGGGGCGGAGCTGAGCGGGACGTAACATCCCGCCCACCTCCTTCCTTCCTCATAGCGGCCGGGAGGCAGGTAAGGGGAGCTTCCTCGTTCCTGCGGCGTCACACGCAGCGATGTGTGCTGCCGCAGGAACGAGGAACAACCTCGTTACTGCTGCAGTAACGAGATTTGAGAATGGACCCCCATGTCGCCGATTAGCGATTTTGCACGTTTTTGCAACGATGCAAAATCGCTTATCGGTGTCACACGCAACGGCATCGCTAATGCGGCCGGATGTGCGTCACGAATTCCGTGACCCCAACGACTCCGCATTAGCGATGTCGCAGCGTGTAAAGCCCGCTTTAGACTATGTTCATCTTTACATTTATAGCCTCCATGTGGAATAGTGTTGTCTACTATTAGTTTCAATACTAAAGCCCTGGCAGATCCCATTAAAGCCATTAGATAAGTGATATTATAGTAAAATCCCATCAATACTTTGTTTGTGTAATGTGAGAAATATGGAAAAGTTCATGAGTTATGAATATTTTTTCAAGGCACTGTAAAGGCCCCATTGCACGCGACGACGTATCTAACGATATATTGCAGGAGTCACGGATTCCGTGACGCACATTCGGCATCGTTAGCGACGTCGTTGCGTGTGACAGCAAGGAACGAGCGTTAACGATGGAAAATACTCACCTTATCGTCCATCGTTGACACGTCGTTCCTTACTAAAAAATTGTTGATTGTTGAGGACGCAGGTTGTTCGACATTCCCGAGGCAGCACACATCGCTATGTGTGACACCTCGAGAACGGCGAACTGCAGCTTACCTGCGGCCGCCGGCAATGCGGAAGGAAGGAGGTGGGCAGGATGTTACGTCCCGCTCATTTCCGCCCCTCCGCATCTATTGGGCGGCCGCTTAGTGACGCCGCTGTGACGCCGCACGAACCACCCCCTTAGAAAGGAGGTGGTTCGCCGGCAACAGCGACGTCGCTAGGCAGGTAAGTACGTGTGATGGCTCCACACGATTTTGTGCGCCACGAGCAGCGATTTGCCTGTGACGCACAAACGACAGGGGCAGGTGCTTTCACCAGTGATATCGCTAGCGATATCGCTGCGTGTATCACCCCCTTAAGTCTTTATAGTATCAAGCAATGCTACAGGGGCCATAATGGATCTGATCAACATACTAATGGTGGGCCCATGTCCAAATTTACAGAACCATAATACTCTGGTTATGCCTAGCTCTTACTGATAGAAGATCTAATCAAGAAATAAAATACAAGTGAATACTCACTCTCCTAGCATGAAACCATTCAGCAACTTCACCGTAAAAGGGATGTGCACTAATTAGACAACCCCTTCTTATAAACTACATTCCACAATGTAAAATTTGTAAAATTAAAACATCTTATACTCACCTCCCATACCAGCGGTGTTGCACTGATGCTGGATCTTCCTTGACATTGTTACCATATGTGAGCCCAACAGCGACTATTTAGCTGTGATGCTTTTACTTCCTTCAGACAATCCTCTGACACTCAAAGGAAGTGAAAACACAGCAGCCCATTAGTGACACCGATTGGCTACAGGACTCTCGTAGCATAACAATGTCACATGAGACCAACATTGCTGGTATGGTGCCACTGCGGGAGGTGAGTACAATATATATATATATATATATATATATATATATATATATATATATATATATATACAGTACAGACCAAACGTTTGGACACACCTTCTCATTCATAGAGTTTTCTTTATTTTCATGACTCTGAAAATCGTAGATTCACATTGAAGGCATCAAAACTATGAATTAACACATGTGGAATGAAATACTTCACAAAAAACTGTGAAACAACTGAAAATATGTCTTATATTCTAGGTTTTTCAAAGTAGCCACCTTTTTCTTTGATTGCTGCTTTGCACACTCTTGGCATTTTCTTGATGAGCTTCAAGAGGTAGTCACCGGAAATGGTTTTCACTTCACAGGTGTGCCCTGTCAGATTTAATAAGTGGGATTTCTTGCTTTATAAATGGGATTGGGACCGTCAGTTGTGTTGTGCAGAAGTCTGGTGGATACACAGCTGATTGTCCTACTGAATAGACTGTTAGAATCTGTATTATGGCAAGAAAAAAACAGCTAAGTAAAGAAAAACGAGTCGCCATCATTACTTTAAGAAATGAAGGTCAGTCAGTCCGAAAAATTGTGAAAACTTTGGAAGTGTCCCCAAATGCAGTGGCAAAAACCATCAAACGCTACAAAGAAACTGGCTCACATAGGAACCACCCAAGGAAAGGAAGACCAAGAGTCACTTCTACTGCGGAGGATAAGTTCATCCGAGTCACCAGCCTCAGAAATCGCAGGTTAACAGCAGCTCAAATTAGAGACCAGTTCAATGCCACACAGAGTTCTAGCAGCAGACACATCTCTAGAACAACTGGTAAGAGGAGACATTGTGCAATAGGCCTTCATGGTAAAATAGCTGCTAGGAAACCACTGCTAAGGACAGGAAACAAGCAGAAGAGGCTTGTTTGGGGTAAAGAGCACAAGGAATGGACATTAGACCAGTGGAAATCTGTACTTTGGTCTGATGAGTCAAAATTTGAGATCTTTGGATCCAACCACTGTGTCTTTGTGCGACGCAGAAAAGGTGAACGGATGGACTCTACGTGCCTGGTTCCCACCGTGAAGCATGGAGGAGGAGTTGTGATGGTGTGGGGGTGCTTTGCTGGTGACACTGTTGGGGATTTATTCAAAATTGAAGGCATACTGAACCAGCATGGCTACCACAGCATCTTGCAGCGGCATGCGGCATGCTATTCCATCCGGTTTGCGGTGGCCGCGAGTAACCTAAGTTACAGCTCAGCTGATTGCGCGGCTTTCTTCATTTGCTGCGTGGAACTGACAGGAGTGGTGGTGTTCTTCTGCTGCTTCTGCTGCTCCTCCAAGCGACGCGGGACCTCCGTGGATTACGACGGACATGGAGGGCTTTTTTGGGCTTAATAAATTGGTGAGCGAGGGAATTTGTTAGTGTTTTTTATTTCTAATAAAGGATTTTTCGGGTGTGTGTGTTTATTTACTGTAATTTACAGATTAATCATGGAAGGTATCTCGGGGAGATGCCTGACATGATTAATCTAGGATTTAGTGGCAGCTATGGGCTGTCATTAACTCCTTATTACCCCGATTGCCAACGCACCAGGGCGAAATGGGAAGAGCCGGGTACAGTCCCAGAACTGTCGCAGCAAATGGATGCGGCAATTATGGGCGGCTGCTGGCTGATATTGTTAGGCTGGGGGGGCTCCCCATAACGTGGGGCTCCCCATCCTGAAAATACCAGCCTGCAGCCGTATGGCTTTATCTGTCTAGTATTAAAATTCGGGGGGACTGCACGCCATTTTTTTAAAATTAATTATTTATTTATTTCTCTGCTCCATAGTGACACGCCTACCGGCGGCTGTGATTGGTTGCAGTTAGACAGTTGTCACTCAGCATGTGGGCGTGTCTCACTGCAACCAATCATATTTGCCAGTGGGCGGGGAAAGCAGGGAATACGAGATTGTATAATGAGCGGCCGGCTTTTTCAAAATAGTAAAAGCCGCTGGAGCTTTTATAACAGCAGTGCAGCGCCGCGCCGGAGATTGGGGAACGGTAAGTATGAGAGAGGGGGGAGACTGACCGACAGATGGAGAGAGGGACAGATAAGACAGAGAGACCTACCGACAGACATAGAGAGAGACCGACCGACCGACGGACTGAGGGAGAGAACGACACAGAAAAAAAAAAAAAGACCGACATCACATGAAAAAAGCACAAAACGTACACGGAGCATACAGAGATGCGTCCGTGTCACTTAGGCGTGCGCACAGAGCCATTGACTTTCATTGGGTCCGTGGTGCGTGTTCCGTGATGAAAACGGACATGCTTCCGTGCAAAACGGAGACACAAACGTAGCACGCAGTAGCGTAACTAGAGTTTGATGGGCCCTGGTGCAAAATTTGGACCGGGGCCCCCCCTCCACGTACACCGCCACTTAGGGTACGGGATAATGACACTGACACTCAAGGTACAAGATAATGACGCTGACACTTGCCTCTTAACCTCAGCATACAGCTTTCCGATGTTCTGATATCCATCTTGTCCTCGGCACCCAGCTTTCCCATGCTCTGCTATACATCATTCCCTCAGCACCCAGCTTTCCCATATCAGAGCATGGGAAAGCTGGGTGCTGAGAGATGTGCAGCAGAGCATGGGAAAGCTGGGTGCTGAGGGAAAGAGCCTTTTTCCTTCAACACAAAACATTCCATCCCATGTTTGTACCTTAGTCCCCCCTCGTATATAGTTCTCCAAATACTATAATGGCCCCCACATAGCCTTCCATATAGTATAAAGGGTCCCACATAAACCTTCATATATTAGAATGCAGATACATAGTCCTCCATGTATTATAATGCATTTCCCATAGTCCTCCATGTATTATAATTCACTCCATAGTACTCCATATATTATACTGCGCCCCATAGTCCTCCATGTTTTATAACGCACCCCCATAGTCCTCCATGTATAAAGTAGCCTCCATAATCCTCCATATATTATAATGTAGCCCCCATAGTCCTATATGTATTACAATGCAGCCCTATAAACCTTCATATTGTATTATGCAGCCCCATACTCCTCCATGTATAATGCACCCATATAGTCCATGTATAAGCTGTCCTTCATGTTTATTATGCAGCCCCATAGACTTCCATGTATAATGCAGCCCCATAGACCCCCATGTATCATGCAGCCAGCCCCCCCAGGGACTCCAAGTGTCATGCAGCCAGCCCAGCCCCCCCAGGGCCTCCATGTATCATTCAGCTAGCCCCCTCCCAGGGCCTCCATGTGTCATAGAAACAAGAGGACTATGGGAATAGTAGTCACGAGGTCATAAAATGACCAATTCAAAATGACAACAATTACTACTTTTTTGCAAAAATATAACAAATGTTTTATTAATATAATAAATAGCAAAAAAGTGACATAACACAATGACAACAGCATTAAACAAAGATCAGGCCTCAACAAGGAAATGTCACTGACACAAAAGAGCCAGGAATCCACCGTTCATTGGGGAAGCAGAATCACCCAAATAATAGGTGGGACATGGCCAGAGAAAACAATGGTTAATGGACCCAGATAACTCCAATGATCCGAGATGCGCACACCCGTTATAGTGCGCACCAAAAGGGATCAACATACATAGGGGATCCAATACCCAAAGAGTCAGACCATGTACCACACCACAATTATAACAGAGACAGTATTAATCAAAAATGCATCACATTAACATATACAAGTCCCTGTGCTGCACTCACCCATCATGAAGAAGGTGGAACCCGAGTAAAACGTGCCCCGACGCGCACGTTTCGATGTCTTCTTCGGGGGGCCGTGGTGTACTGTCACATAGAAGAACTGCGTTTAAATATACCGCTCCCCTGTCCAGCCGGGCAGCGATTGGTCGCGTGCGGGGTGGGACTCCGGCAGTGGGCCGCGTCATAGGGCATTCCCGGATCTGACGCGGGCGCTTCCTGTGTCGTCACACAGAGCGCACGCGTTACTCCGTACGGAAGCCGGCCGACGCGAGCATGCGTCATGCAGCCAGCCGCCCCCCAGGGCCTCCATGTGTCATGAATCCAGCTCCCCCCCAGGGCCTCCATGTGTCATGCAGCCAGCCCCCCAGGGCCTCCATGTGTCATGCAGCCAGCCCACCAGGGCCTCTATGTGTCATGCAGTCAGCCCCTCCAGGCCTCCATGTGTCATGCAGTCAGCCCCTCCAGACCTCCTTGTGTCATGCAGTCAGCCCCTCCAGACCTCCATGTGTCATGCAGTCAACCCCTCCAGGCCTCCATGTGTCATCCAGTCAGCCCCTCCAGGCCTCCATGTGTCATGCAGCCAGCCCCCCCCCCCCGGGCCTCCATGTGTCATGCAGCCATCTCTCCCAAGGCCCCCATGTGTCATACAGCCAGGGCCCCCCCAGGGCCTCCATGTGTCATGCAGCCAGCCCCCCCAGGGCCTCCATGTGTCATGCAGCCAACCCCCCCGGGGCCTCCATGTGTCATGCAGCCAGGGCCCCCCCTAAGGACGTCATGTGTCATGCAGCCAGCCGCCCAGGGCCTTCAAGTGCATGCAGCCAGCCCCTCAGGGCCTCCATGTGTCATGCAGCAAGCCCCCCAGGGCCTCCATGTGTCATACAGCCAGGCCCCACCAAGGACTTCATGTGTGATGCAGCCAGGCCCCCCCAAGGACTCCATGTGTCCTGCAGCCAGCATCCCCGTGCACTCACTGATTTATAAAAAAAAACAAACAAAAAAAAAACCCAAGTACTCACGTATCTTCTCCTTCCACCTCACCTCTGTCCTCTACTTGTTTCATTGCTGCTCGTCGTCACTTCTGTCCTCGTTCCCCCGTGGGTCCGGTCGGCTTCCTCCTGTGCTCTGTGCTCTGTGCTCTGACCACACACAGCAGTTGCACAGGAGTGACATCACCGCGCAGGCACGGGGGAAGACTGATGTGCATAGAGCGACGCCGGCGTCGCTCTATGCAATATCAAAGCAGCGCGTGGCGACGGGAGCGCGGCGACGCCACCGCTGACACCAGGCACGGGGGCCCGGTTTCAGCGGCGGTGACCAGGTCATATAGCGGGCCCCACGCCGCGTGGTATGCGGCAGAACAGCGCAGCTCCTCTCTCACAGAAAGGAGCTGACTGCTGATCTGCCGGGCGGCCGGGCAGCCGCGGGCCCCAAACCGCCGGGGCCTGGTCGCAATGGCGACCACTGCGACCACGGTAGTTTCGCCCCTGGTAGCACGCACACGGACACACGGACCTTAATGAAAAACGCACATGTGTCCTCAAACATTAAATAACATTGGTGCACGTTTGTCCGTGTCTCCGGTATATACGGAAACGGACCAAACTCGCACGTGTTTGACGGATGTGTGTTGCAGGCTTCAGACACAGTTTTCTCATGCTTCTTCCTTCACCTTCACCAACAACACTCTTAACCCTCCAACAATCCCTCCAGGTACTAAACAGCTTATCTCACAGAGGGAATGATAGGCAGGACATAGTGTATGCTCCAAATGTTCCCTTTGCCAGCTTTTCCACTATGTTGTCCTGAAAAAAACATCTCAAGATATCTCCAACACAATGTTTCTCAAACTTTGAGGCCTATGCAGTGAGGGGCCAGCTAAATGTTGGTCAGGTGCAGCAGGTACAGCAGTTTTCAGAGGAGTGATCGTATGTTGAAACGTTCTTGTATAGCTGAGGCAATATTTAGTTTTACAAAATAATTGACTCGTTTTATACTTACTGTATTGTTATACTGGATTCATGAGACAAAAAAGGAAAAGAGATATTTTTAATATTAGTATGGATTTCTTCTTTGGTGAAGACCAGTCATAATTTTGGTCAGTCTGGTTAATCAAATGCTTTTACTTGGTCTATCTGGTGAGCCCCCAGTGGAAAGATTTTTGGAAGCCCAGCTCTAACAGATTGCATCAGCCAAACTTTAGCAGACATGGTTGTCCCCTCTTTACTGCAGCTCTATGACCACTACAGATATCCAGGGCTGCGATCAGGGCATTACTAGTGGAACTCCTGTAGCGGGCCCGGTGAGCAGCAGGCAGGAGGGCCCGGACATGCTGACAGGCCCCTCCCCTTTCATTCCTCTGCTCCCCGGGCCCCAGCGCAGGGGGCGTTGACAGTACACTTCGCAGGGCGGGCTGGTCGTGCAGTGAGCAGGAGGCGAGGCCTGGACACGCTGACAGCCCGAGCCCCTCCCCTTTCATTTCTCTGCTCACCGGGCCCCATGGGCAGGGGGTGGGGACGTTGCACTGACAGCACCTGCAGTCGCACAGGGGCCCCAAGCGGGAGCGGGCCCCTAGAGCCTGAAAACGTACTGGGTACGTCATAGCTCCCTGGTACTTAAGGACCCATGACGTACCCAGTACGTCATGGCGAGATCATGGCCCCGGTGGCTGTGATCGCTGCAAATACCTTAGATTCGGGGAGGAGGGGCCCTCTGCCTGACCTCAGGAGGGGTGGTGTCTCCTTCCCGGACCTAAGGAGGCTGTGATTGGCTGAGCGGCGTTCGTCAGCCAATCACAGCCACTGTAATGTTCCAACCATTGAAAATGGCTAAAACATTAAAATCCAGCCCTGATCAGTGCAGCTGTAGCACCGATCATTGGCTGGAGCTGGGTGACCTCAGTTTCACCCGCCCCCAGCTCTGATTGGAGAGATCGGCCTTGTGACCGATCTCTCCAATCACTGTGGATCTTGGGCCGGTGACCACTTCCTCCTGCTTCACTCCAACGTCCGTGGAAGGTGAGGGGAGCGATCGGTAAGTTTAAAGACACTGTCTCCTTTCAGCCGCCGCCATTGCCCCAGCCCCCACCCTTCAGCTGCCGGCTGCAGCAGTCACTGCCCCTGATCCAGCAGCACTGAACCCATCTGCTGCGTCCCCTCCATCTGCCACCCCCTCCCCCATCAGCCGCTGCCCCCCTCCCTCATCTGCTGCCCCCCTCCCTCATCTGCTGCCCCTCTCACCTTCCTCCATCTGCTGTGATCTCCCCACCTGCTGTGATCTCCCCACCTTCTGTGACCTCAGCCACTGTGACCCCACCCCCACCTGCTGTGACCCCACCCCCACCTGCTGTGACCCCCCCACCACCTGCTGTGACCCCCCACCACCTGTTGTGATCCCCCCATCACCTGCTGTGACCCCCCACCTGCTGTGAGACCCCCCACCTGCTGTGAGACCCCCAACCTGCTGTGAGACCCCCCACCTGCTGTGAGACCCCCCACCTGCTGTGAGACCCCCACCTGCTGTGAGACCCCCCACCTGCTGTGAGACCCCCCACCGTCTATCTGTCCCTCTGTCTATCTGTCCCTCTGTCTATCCGTCCCTCTGTCTATCCGTCCCTCTGTCCCTCTTTCCCTCCGTCCCTCTGTCCCTCCGTCTCTCATCTATCTGTAGCACCCACGGGGCAGGGGTTAAATGTTACTCGTCGCCGGGCCAGTGATGTCGGGTCAGGGGTATTTCACAGGTGGCCCTGCCCGGCTTCGTGGCCCCGAGGTGTACAATAAAAGGGGATTTGGATGATGATGGGGAATGATGAGAATGATAGTTTTGTGACGCCACCTGTGGTACGTGGCCAGGGATTAGCCGCCGCTGCTGTCTCTGTCCTCCGGGGCGGATGGTGTTACAGCAAGGATGTTTCTGCTCCCCACAGGTGGAGCGAGGCCCTGGGGACGATGATGAGGAGAGTAGTAGCCGTTGGTGCCGAAGCGCGAGGCGACAGCAATCAAAAGGCTGAATCAGCTGCTGTGGTTCCAGCCGTGATGGGCCCCAGCTGATCCCGGATACGTTGGAGGTTAGAACCGGTACGGTGGTCGATGGGCCCTTTCTTCTTGCGCCTTTACAGAGGGATCCCCATCGCCTGATGCTGCTTGGGGATCCCGGTTCGTGTAGTGTTAGCTCCTGTCCCGTGTGTAGGTGACGCGGGGCCGCTGTGGGGCTTGACTGTAATCACAACTCCGGACGCTATGTGGAACTGTGCTCCGGGATCTCGTGGTGGTCAGAGGGACTTGCAATCCCCCTGTCCTGCAGATTCTGGTGATACAAGGTGAAGTCTGTTCCACCCTAAGGCTATGTGCGCACGTTGCGTAATTACATGCAGTTACACTGCGCTCTGCAGCGCAGCATAACTGCATGCGTCCTGCGTCCCCTGCATAATCTATGAAGATTATGCAGGAGCCGTGCGCACGTGGTGTCTTAGAGCGCAGCGCTTCGGCTGCTGCCCGAAGCGCGCGTTCTAAGAAGTGACATGTCACTTCTTTCCTGCGCTTTGCCTGCAGTCCCCACTCTGTCTATGGGAGGGGCTGCAGTCAGAGCGCATGGAATCGGCTTTTTTTTTTTTCATTACGGACTCTTTCTGCAGCGATTTAAAGCGCACGTGTGCTCTTTAAATCGCTGCAGACATTTCTGCACTGACAGTACGCAACGTGCGCACATAGCCTAAGGCTCTGCACCCTGAACCGCACCGGTCCTGCTCTTGTTCTCTCCTGCTGGAGAACACTCTAACTGTTGTGTAAGCTCCTAACTCCCCCTGGTGGCTGCTCCTCCCCCGGTTCCCTGTCACTAGTGGGTGGCTGCCCCCCATGTTTGGTGACTAGCTTAAGACCCAACCCTAGCCTGGTCCCCAATGTGGAGGGCAACCTGGTTGTGTATATGAGTTTGTATCAGGGCTGTGGAGTCGGTAAGCCAAACCTTCGACTCCGACTCCGACTCCTCAATTTCTTTTGCACCGACGCCGACTCCGACTCCTACATATATTGCTTATAGTTAGGTGAAAAATTTATTGTAGTACATGAACCTGTGTATGTGAACATCAGACATTTAATAATTTTTATGATACAATAATCAAGATATTTGGATAGAACATAAAATATATTTATTGGAATACAACTTTAGAACACAAAAAACTGTAATAAATTGTAAATATGTAATAAACTGTGTAATATACAGTAGATTACATATATATCTTGTGTGTGTGTATATATATATATATATATATATATATATATATATATATATATATATACGGTATATATTACATATTGTATTACATATTTACAATGTATTAGTTTTTTGTGTTCTAAAGTTGTATTCCAATAAATATATTTTATGTTCTAACTAAATATCTTGATTATTGTATCATAAAAATTATTAAATGTATGATGATCACATTGCACTACAATAAATTTTTCACTTAAATATAAGCATTATACTAAATGTTATTATTTAGTTAAATATTCAGCACATTCTGCATTGCACTACTGTCCCCAATTTATTATATATTTTAGGAGTCGGAGTCAGTGCATTTTATACCAACTCCGACTCCACCAAAATGAGCTCCGACTCCGACTCCGACTCCACAGCCCTGGTTTGTATTGTGGAACTGGTACCGACCTCCTCTGGATCCAGGATGAGTACTGCACCGTAAGTGAGATGCAGTACCATGTGGTGACTGAAGCCTCAGGGGTGCCACATATCTATCTATCTATCTATCTATCTATCTATCTATTTATCTATCTATCTATGTGCTGAAAAAGCCTTAAAGGGAATCTGTCAGCAGGTTTTTGCTCCCCCATCTGAGAGCAGCATAAAGTAGAAACAGATATCCTGATTCCAGCGATGTGTCACTTACTGGGCTGTTTGCTTTCATTGTGATAAAATCCATGTGTTCTCTGCTGCAGATCTAGCAGTTATACAGAGCTCAAGAATATGCTGGACTAGAGGCAGCACGCCAAGTAGCCCTGTAATGATAATCTCCTGCTGATTAACCAGTGATGTTATCAAAACTATACTAAGCAGCCCAATAAGTGACAAATACTGGAATCAGGATCTCTTCCCCTATGTTATGCTGCATTCAGATTAGGTGTTAAAAACTTGGTGACAGATTCCCTTTGAAGGAGTTGTTAGGTCTAAATCCACAAGTCAGCATTATCACAATTTGGTTTCAAATTTAAAAACTGTTTGTGACACATTCACTTAAAGAAAAAAAAATAGATATACCAAAAATTAATATATACCAAAGAAGTTAGATTTAAAAAGAAAAAAAAAAGTTAGAGTAGGGCCCTGCCAAAAGAGTCTACCTTGTTGTGGAGGCAGGCTTACAAAAATCTGATGGCCAAAACAAAATCTGATGTCTGTGTGTGTGATACGGTGTTCATTGTAAAGGGTTAATGTGTGATTGGTGAGCCTGTAGTGCAGAAGGGAAGTTTTCCAAGAGTGGCGGTGGGACTGTGGAAGATTCGTGGGGTGGAGGCGGAGCTGGGGCGGAGGCGGAGCTGGGGCAGAGGGGGAGCTGGGGCAGAGGCGGAGCTGGGGCGGAGCCTCAAGGGGGCCTCGAACTTTTGCCAGTATGGGGCCCCGAAATTCCTAGTGGCAGCCCTGCAGATATCCATCCAAGAAAATCAGCCGTTCTAACAGAATGCCACTTCTATAAATATCTAGCTAGCTTCACTCCATTAGCTCAATACCCTCAGAACAGAGACATATATTGAAGGCCCCTCTGCCCTGTTTAACTTCATGCAAGGAACCTGATCTGCTGCCATAGAAAGCTTCATTTTTCACACAGTTTATATATTATCTCCTCTTCTTTGAGCAACGGAACACAAAGCAACAACAGCAACACTTGAATGTTCCTCCTTACCGATCAGTGGCCTGGCACCACATCTTCTTCAACCTACCTGCAGGGTCCATAATCACTTTTATCTAGGCGGGATCTAATTAAAGTGTTCCATATGGATCAGCCCTGAGAAAAATTTACAGTAGTTTTTGGTGCTCTTCCATCATCTGTGACTTTTCAAAATGTTCATAGAGCTAGACTTTAGATATGTGTATATTAGCACCAAGATTATATTACGATAAGGCCTACTAACTGTTCCAGGATCACATGGTGAATGGTTGATGATAATGGAGTTTTATGAAAATAGCATTTGTCTTGAATTTAATCTAGAGCAGAAGAATATATGTATCCTCCTACCAAAGACTTTGCGTGGGTTACGTATAAAAAGGTCATTGCTTGTAGGAGTACTTTCTGTATGACTCACGAGTGATCACAGATAAACTTATCACTGTTGCCAATTTCGTTAACCTTTTCACACAGACTTGGTTTGAGAATCCAGCCAAGTTTCATGGCGCTTGATGAAATATATAACGTAATGAGAAATGAAATTGTGCAAACTATACATACAACCATTAATAACGTACTTATCACCTATATCACTAATCTGTGCCCAGTATTATTTTTAGGTAACAGATGATTTGTTTTATATACAAGGTGTTTTCCCAATCAGTTGATGCGTTCAGCAAGCTAGTTTCCAATCCATGTTTGACCTACAGCATGGCCAAAATGGATATCTGCCCCAGGATCTTTATACAGAATTGGTGCATGTAGCATTTTTTCATTTTCATGTTGATTCAGCATTTGTTTTTTCCTGAAAAAGCCCCAAAAAACTCAAGTATTGCCATGGAAAAAAAGGGTAAAAAGCAACATGTGCACAATAACCATGTTTTCCCCTTGAAATGAATAAGAAGCTTATACAAAGAGCATTTGAAACAGATTTTAATGTGGATTTTGTAGCAGATAAGACCCTATTGCGCTATAGCTCTCCACAGTTTCTTCTGCATCAATGTGGATTTTGTAGCAGATTCTGTTCCAAAATCTATGCAAAAAACCTCTTATGAACATACCTGTACATTGTAATTGTATAGTGCCTTTATATAGTACGATATTGTAGATTTTATTTTATTTTAGTTTTACTTGTAATTTTTTATGTTCTGGTTGGAGCACTCCATATATAAATTCACAAGAACCCTCCATAGATCCCAATCTGAGCCTGATTCCAGGTTATCAGAACCTCATAATAGGGAAATTATTCTAAGATACAGCAACTTTGCAGTTTCTTCAGTGGTGTTGATCTGAAACAACAAACATAATTTGGAACAAAAGTAGAAGAAACTTCTTTAGAATTCACAATAAACTTTATTCTTCTTGCACATTATTATTGTGCATAGATTTCCTCCACTGTAATGTAATATTTTCTCATCTTCTCCTTAGCAATTGGCAGAAATTTCCATTTACCGGTCTTCTGTCACTAAAAAAGTGTTTGAAATCTGTTGCTAAAAGAAAAACTGAGAAATTACCCCAAGAGCGCAGCAACGACTCATCAAAGAGGTCACAAGAGACCCCAAAACAACATCCAAAGAACTGCAGACCTCACTTGCCTCAGTTAAGGTCAGTGTGCATGACTCCACCATAAGAAAGAAACTGGGAAAAAATAATCGGCATGGCAGAGATCCTAGAAAGATAAACTGAACTTAAAAACGCATGAAAAAATGTGATAAAAATGCACTGTGGTCACACAGCCTACAAAGGTTCATGCTTCTCCTTTCTACTTGATAGACTGGAAAGGAGATGCTTGTTGCCCAAAAGATCATAAATGCTCCTATCTTGCTCAGTGTCCCCTTTCTTAAGTCTGTCTCTGCTTTCATCACCTTAAGGTACCGTCACACTAAGCGACGCTCCAGCGATCCCACCAGCAACCTGACCTGGCAGGGATTGCTGGAGCGTCGCTACACGGGTTGCTGGTGAGCTGTCAAACAGGCAGATCTCACGAGCAACCAGTGACCAGCCCCCAGCCAGCAGCGACGCGTGGAAGCGATGCTGCGCTTGGTAACTAAGGTAAATATCGTGTAACCAACCCGATATTTACCTTGGTTACCAGCGCACACCGCTTAGCGCTGGCTCCCTGCACTCCTAGCCAGAGTACACATCGGGTTAATTACCCCATGTGTACTCCGGCTACGTGTGCATGGAGCAGGGAGCCGGCACTGACAGCGTGAGAGCGGTTTACGCTGGTAACGAAGGTAAATATCGGGTAACCAAGGAAAGGGCTTCTTGGTTACCCGATATTTACATTGGTTACCAGCGTCCGCAGAAGCCGGCTCCCTGCTCACTTCACATTCAGTTGTTGCTCTCTCGCTGTCACACACAGCGATGTGTGCTTCACAGCGGGAGAGCAACAACTAAAAAATGGTCCAGGACATTCAGCAACAACCAGCGACCTCACAGCAGGGGCCGGGTTGTTGCTGGATGTCACACACAGCAACATCGCTAGCAACATCGCTGCTACGTCACAAAAGTCGTGCCTCAGCAGCGATGTTGCTATCAATGTTGTTTAGTGAGACGTGGCCTTTAGTTTTCTGCAATCTGTTGTGCTCCACGTCAGGATTTGATGGTTGCCCGGGATAGCGTGGCTCTGATATGTCATCTCCCTAATCCTATTTAAAGACCATAAAGACATACACTTGTGTTTTAGGATTAGACTCCAGAGACCTATGTTGGTGTAGTCCAACATTTGTGTTGATACTGCTTTAACTTCCATTCATTTTTGTGGGATTCCACTTCATCTGTCCTACTGCTTCTGTGATTGGTTTCTGTCCATGTCTTCATGGTTCCACATGTTCTCCAGGAAACTGCATCAACACATGTGCTCATGTGTCCAATCAGACGAGAGGATTAGTGGATCCACCTCAACAGGTGAACCTTATAGCAGGGAATCCTTGGTCCTGACCTACTGATCTCTAAAGGGTGCTTTACACGCTGCGACATCGGTAACGATATATCGTCGGGGTCACGTCGGTAGTGACGCACATCCGGCGCCGTTACCGACATCACAGCGTGTGACACCAATGAGCGACGATCAACGAGCACAAAAACGTGAAAAATCGTTGCTCGTTGACACGTCGCTCATTTCCTTAATATCGTTGCTGCTCAGATACGATATTGTTCGTCGGTCCTGCGGCATCACACATTGCTATGGGCAGGGCAGGTAAGTAAGTGTGACAAGTGTAAGTGATGTTGTGCGCCACAGACAGTAATTTGCCAGTGACGCACAACAGACGGGGGCGGGTATGCTCACTAGCGATATCGGTACCGATATCGCAGAGTGTAAAGTACCCTTTACAGTCCAGGATTCGGTTGATTTCATACTCCGGATGAGAAGCAGGAACAGTCTTGATTATAGGAGAGCATCTATTGTGAAATAGATGACCTAGTAGAGTAACAGAGTACAAAGTAGTTTAAGACCGAAGGTGACTTGGTTTATTTTCTGAATCATTTGGAATGGGCCAATGAACTTGGGAGCCAGAATTTTGCAACAAGTCTTCACATGGATGTTTTTAGTGGAGAACCAAACCTAGATGCCATTCACAGTGGCAAGTAGGCTTTTAGATGAAAAAGGCACTGAACAATGTAACCAATTGAGATCTTCCAAAAACCTCTGAAGTTTAAATAAGTGGCTGTCCACCTGCTGACCACCAAAATATTTAGGCATTGATAACAAATTTTAAGATTTTTTAATGATAGGTCCCACTAAGTTTGACAGTACGATAAACAATCTTATTTCTATACAGTTGTCACAGGCGTGTCACGGTCAACAGACAAGCCAGTGACTGCAGAAGGTCACTGTGTTGGGCTGCACAAACTACTCTTTGATTTTCTTTCCTTTCCTCTGTGGTGTGAATGGAGTTTTGTGTGTCTTCTCTGTTAGGGTTCACTCATTCCCCTTTAGAACCCTGCTGAGATCTTTTCCTTTCCCCTTGGTAAGTCGCTGATGATACAGTTAAGTTTATACATAGTTCTGATTGCAAGTAGGCTGCTTGTAATAATCTGGAGAAATGTTGTTGTATTTTGCTGTTGCTCTCCCTAAGGCTATGTCCACACAGGGCGTTTTTGCAGCATTTTTTTCCTGACCAAAACCTGATCTTGTGGCAGGATGTCTTCTGGGAGCCATCTGCGGTATTGGTGCAGTTTTTGGTTCTGTTTCTGTGGTATTTTTGTGGCATTTTTACAGCGTTTTTTTGCACTTATGTGATGTCCAGACCAGCAGGGGTTTAAAAGTACTCGAGTGCTAGGCTGGGCCGGAATTGACCTGGATCCTGCACTCGGGTAGTTAAAGAACAAAAAAGTAAAGCTTGCACCCTATACTAGTCTCCGGCGTCGCTGGACCTGCTCGGTAGATGCTAGAGTGTATGGCCTCCTTCCAGGTATGACATCACTCAACAGGCCCCTATCACACGGGGACAGGGGGGAAGCATGATTGTAGTGGAAGGGGGAACACATTACCAAGCTCACTAACCAAGCCGGACATGCTCACTAACCCAGCCTGTCATGCCCACTAACCTGGAAGGAGCCCATACATTCTAGGCTAAACCTGCTCCCGTGGCCCCTCCTACTACCGGTGCCGCTCATTATCCTCATGCATATTCACTGCTTCCCCCCACTGTAGTCTGTGATTGGTTGCAGTCAGATGCACTTCCAGCCTGTGTGACAACGTCTGACTGCAACCACAGACCTGGTCTGTGGGTCTATTGTACAGTAAATAAATAAATAAATAAAATTTGAAGTAGTGTCCCCCCATATTATGCACAGATAAAGCCTACAGCTACAGGCTGCAGCCCCCAGCTGTATGCTTATCTTGAAGGTGTTTCCAAATAAGAGGGACCCATGCTGTTTTTTGTAATTATTTAAATAAACAATTAAAAAAAAAAAAAAATAGCGTGTGGTCCCCCCAAATTTGACACCCAGCCATGATAAAGCCCACAGCTGGTGGCTGGTATTCTCAGGCTGGGGAGACCCAGCCTAAAAATAACAGCCTGCAGCCGCCCTGGATTGTCGCATCCATTAGAAGCCACAATCCCAGCACTTTACCCTGCTCTTCCTGATTGTCCTGGTGCAGTGGCAATTGGGGTAATATCAGAGGTTAATCGCAGCTCATGCGACTAAGCCCTAGATTGGTAATGGCAGGCGTCTATGAGACACCCTCCATCACCAATCTGTAATAAGTGAAAAGAAATAAATACAAACACCAAAAATATCCTTTATTTGAAATAAAATACAAAAAACACCCTCACCACTTTATTAACCCCATAATCACACCCCTGCAGGTCCGACATAATCCCCACGAGGTCCCATGACGATTCAATTCTGCTACATCTGAAGATTACATCGAGTGGCCATAGAGCAAGACTGCCTGCTGTGAGCTCCAGAGACTGATTGAGCCGCTTGATCACCGGTCACTTCACTCAGGTGATTTCCCATCACAACTGTGACCGTAAATAGCCTGAGGTCACTGCTGAATGTGTGGCTCATTCATTCTCTGTACAATAGACCCGCAGACCAGATCTATGATTGATTTCAATCAGATGCGCCCCCAGCCTGTGTTGCGTCTGACTGCAACCAATCACAGATGAAAACAGTGAATATGTAATGAAAAGGGAAGTGGAGGAGCTGTGGGAGTGTACAGCTGTGCTGGAGAATTTTTAAATATAGCGCACCTGCCCCAATCCCATACCTCCCAACTTTTAAAGAAGGAAAAGAGGGACAAAGTTTGCGGCGCGCGTAGCGCGCCGCGGCAAATTTTTAGGCCACGCCCCCTAACCACACCCATTTCACAGTCACGCCCATATCCACTCCCCATCCACACCCATTCAGCACAAACACGCAGGCAGCCGGCGGGCCTCCAGCACGGACACGCAGGCAGCCGGCGGGCCTCCAGCACGGACACGCAGGCAGCCGGCGGGCCTCCAGCACGGACACGCAGGCAGCCGGCGGGCCTCCAGCACGGACACGCAGGCAGCCGGCGAGCCTCCAGCACGGACACGCAGGCAGCCGGCGGGCCTCCAGCACGGACACGCAGGCAGCCGGCGGGCCTCCAGCACGGACACGCAGGCAGCCACAGTGAGGCGGCCGGTCGCCCGCACAGTGAGGCGGCCGGTCGCCTTCACAGACAGGCAGCCGGCCGCCTTCACAGACAGGCGGCGGGCCGCCCGCACAGAGAGGCGGCCAGCCGCCCGCACAGAGAGGCGGCCGGCTGCCCGCACAATGAGGCGGCGGGCCGCCCGCACAGACAGGCGGCGGGGGGCGCCCGCACAGACAGGCGGCAGGGGGGCGCCCGCACAGACAGGCGGCAGGGGGGCGCCCGCACAGACAGGCGGCAGGGGGGCGCCCGCACAGACAGGCGGCAGGGGGGCGCCCGCACAGACAGGCGGCGGGGGGCGCCCGCACAGACAGGCGGCGGGTGGCGCCCGCACAGACAGGCGGCAGGGGGGCGCCCGCACAGACAGGTGGCGGGCCGACCGCACAGACAGGCGGCCGGCCGACCGCACAGACAGGCGGCCGGCCGACCGCACAGACAGGCTCCGGCCGGGGGTGAGGGGGGAGGGAGGGAAATCAGCGCTGGGGAGATTAGTTTACTGTACCAGCAGCAGCACAGGCAGCGCTCCTCTCTATGCCACGTCTACTAGGATGGTAGGAGGGAAAAGCAGGGAGGCGGAGAGAGAGTGGGTGGGCGGAGCCCGGGAGCCGGCCGTCCCGCCCGTGGCAACGGGACAAACAACGTAAAGCGTGAAAGTCCCGCTGTATCCGGGACGGTTGGGAGGTATGCAGCATGTTAGAATGTGTACATAAGATCCCGCTGGTGGTGGCCGCAGCTTATAGGCCCCAAATCTGGTGACAGGTTCCCTTTAAAGTGAACCTGTCAGGTGCAATATGCACTCAGAGCCAGGAGCAGTTCTGGGCACATATTGCTAATCCCTGCCTAACCGTCCCTGTATACACTAGCATAGATAAAGAGATCAAGAACAAATATTTTTAAAGATCTTATATCTTATGCTAATGAGCGCGGGGACTAGTCCGAAGGGCGTTACTTCACTTGGCTAGTCGGCTCGCATAGCATGTTAGCATGTTATTACGCCCCTGTGTGAGTACTAATACGCTATGTGAGCCGACTAGCCAAGTGAAGTAACGCCCTTGGGACTAGTCCCCGCACTAATTAGCATAAGATATAAGCTCTTTAAAAATACTTTTTCTATAGATGCCTTTATCTATGCTAGTGTATACAGGGACAGTTAGGGAGGGATTAGCAATATACACCCAGAACTGCTCCTGGCTCTGAGTGCAGATTGCACCTGATAGGTTCCCTTTAAAGGGAAACTGTCACCAGAAATTTAGCAAAAAAAATAAAAGATTCCCCTCTGCAGCTCCTGGGCTGCATTCTGGAAAGGTTCCTGTTGTTATTGTGCCCACTTTGAGACCTAAAAAAATACTTTATGAAGTCTTACCTTTTTGTATGCAAATCTGTTTTTATGGTCACGGGGGCGGGCTGCCTGGCGTCCGTTATTCCCCCTCCTGCCGCTGTACGCCGTCCCCCATTGCTCATTTCCATACATGAGGACGCCTTCCTCATGTAACTGTCCTCCTGAAGTTTTGTGCATGCCCAGTGCCACTCTCGCGGGACTGAGCACTGTGCAAAGTGTGAACGCTTTTGAGGTGATTGCGCAGGCGCGAGATTATGGGCGGCGCTGTGATTGTCATCAGCAGCGTCATCCAAGTACCTGCCCATAATCTTGTGCCCGCGCTTCTCACTCTGCCTCCACTGTTATGCGCAAGCACTGTCCATATGAACCACGTTACCTATTACCATGGGCGCGAGATTATGGGCGGCGCTGTGATTGTCATCAGCAGCGTCATCCAAGTACCCACCCATAATCTCGTGCCCGCGCTTCTCACTCTGCCTCCACCGTTATGCACAAGCACTGTCCATATGAACCATGTTACCTATTACCGTGGGCGCGAGATTATGGGCGGCGCTGTGATTGTCATCAGCAAAGTCATCCAAGTACCCGCCCATAATCTCGTGCAAGCGGTAATAGGTAACATGGTTCATATGGCCAGCACTTGCGCATAACGGTGGAGTCAGAGGGAAAAGTGCGGGCACGAGATTATGGGCGGGTACTTGGTTAACGCTGTTGATGACAATCACAGCGCCGCCCATAATCTCGTGCCTGCGCAATCACCTGAAAAAGCGTTCACATGCGCAAATCTTCGGGAGGACAGTTACATGAGGAAGGCGTTCTTGTGTATGTAAATGAGCAATGGGGGACTGCGTAAAGCGGCAGGAGGGGGAATAACGGACGCCAGACAGCCCGCCCCCGTGACCATAAAAACACATTTGCATACAAAAAGGTAAGACTTCATAAAGTATTTTTGTAGGTCTCAAAGGGGGCACAATAGCAACAGGAACCTTTCTAGAAGCAGCCCAGGAGCTGCAGAGGGGAATCTATTACTTTTATTGTGAAATTTCTGCTGACATGTTCCCTTTAACTGGTAGGGCAGCCAGGATAAAGCAGAGCTGAAGTTGTTGGGAAGCTAGGACCCAGCAGCTCTACAGGCAGGAGACCACTGATCAGTAAGCTAATAGAAGCCTGCAGATGTCACTCTGCATAGGTTATTACTGGCCAGTGCTATCTGCAGGAGAGAGAAGTGCTGATTGCACGGTCTCCTCAGCGTCCTGACTCCCCGTGTATCTGCAGCAGTGAGAAGCCGCACAGGGGGAGTCAGAGAACAGCTGCAGAGAAACGCAGGCTCCAGGACTGGGGGGGTCGGCTCTGGGGGAGGGGGGGTCGCTCTGCTGCAGGGGGATCGCTCTGCTGCAGGGGGTGATTCATACCTCAGCAGCAGTCACAGGAGTAGGTGCGCGGTCGGCTCTGTAATGAATAGAAGGGAGAAACAGCGAGGCGGGGCTACAGTGGGTGGGTGGAGCCCGGGATAAACAGCCTCACGGGCGGGACCCGGGATCAAAGGCTCAGAAGAGGGACTGTCCCGCTGTATCCGGGACGGTTGGGAGGTATGCCCAATCCCCGTTTCCCCACCACCATGTTTAAGTGCTGGCCAGATACCGTGGATCAATTCCAAGCCGGAATCAGGTTTTTTAGTAAGCAGGTTACCCGCCGATCCATTGTATCTGCGAATTCACCTGTCACTAGGTTGAAAAACCATAGCAAAAGCACTGAAAAGAATTGACATGCTCATTCTTTTAATAACGCAGCAAAACTAGAGGTATTTCACAAAACTGTCAGGAAAATCCTGGAAGTGTTTGTGTGTGTGTGTGCATGAGATTTCAGAAATCTCATAGACTTTACTGGGACTGTAAAAAGGAGCATTTTATTAGCATGTATTTACATAAAGCCAAGGCAAATCCGTAGCTAAAAAATGCTGCAAAAATTCCCAGCGTGAACATAGCCTAAGGGGTGCTTCACACATAGCGAGATCGCTATCGAGATCGCTGCTGAGTCACGTTTTTTTGTGACGCAGCAGTGACCTCATTAGCGATCTCGCTCTGTGTGACACTGAGCAGCGATCTGGCCCCTGCTGTGATATCACTGCTCGTTACACATAGCTCTGGTTCATTTTTTTGACGTTGCTCTCCCGCTGTGAAGCACACATCGCTGTGTGTGACAGCGAGAGAGCAACGATCTGAATGTGCAGGGAGCAGGGAGCCAGCGTCTGGCAGCCTGTGGTAAGCTGTAACCAATGTAAATATCGGGTAACCAAGGGAAGCCCTTTCCTTGGTTACCCGACATTTACCTTCGTTACCAGCGTCCGCCGCTCTCACGCTGCCAGTGCTGGCTCCCCGCTCCCTACACACGTAGCCGGAGTTCCACATCAGGTAAATGAGCAAATGTTTGCTTATTAACCCGATGTGTACTGTGGCTAGGAGTGCAGGGAGCCAGCGCTAAGCGGTGTGCGCTGGTAACCAACATAAATATCGGGTAACCAAGCCCTTGGTTACCCGATATTTACCTTAGTTACCAAGTGCAGCGTCGCTTCCACGCATCGCTGCTGGCTGGGGGCTGGTCACTGGTCGCTGGTGAGATCTGCCTGATTGACAGCTCACCAGCGACCATGTAGTGACGCACCAGCGATCCTGACCAAGTCAGATCGCTGGTGGGATCGCTGGTGCATTGTTAAAGTGTGACGGTACCCTTAGGGGTACTTTGCACGCTACGACATCGCAAGCCGATGCTTGCGATGCCGAGCGCGATAGTACCCGCCCCTGTCGCAGCAGCAATATGTGGTGATAGCTGGCGTAGCGAACATTATCGCTACGCCAGCTTCACATGCACTCACCTTGCCCTGCAACGTCGCTCTGGCCGGCGATCCGCCTCCTTATTAAGGGGGCGGGCCGTGCGCCGTCATAGCGACGTCACACGGCAGGCGGCCAATAGCAGCGGAGGGGCGGAGATGAGCGAGACGTAAACATCCCGCCCACCTTCCTCCTTCCGCAGAGCCGGCGTGAGACGCGGTGAAGCAGGTAGGAGAGGTTCCTCGCTCCTGCGACTTCACACACAGCGATGTGTGCTGCCGCAGGAACGAGGAACAACATCGGACCGTCGCAGCAAGGTAAATATGGTTTTCACCGACGCTACACCGATGATACGATTACGACGCTTTTGCGCTCGTTAATCGTATCATCTAGGCTTTACACACTACGATGTCGAGAGCGACGCAGGAAGTGCGTCACTTTCGACATGACCCCACCGACATCGCACCTGCAATGTCGTAGTGTGCAAAGTACCCCTTAGTCATCTTGGAGATAAGTTATTTGTTTGTTTTCCCCTGTTTGTTTTCCCTGTGTGTTCCTTAGGACTGAGGCTATGTGCGCACGTGTGCGCTCTGCACCGCACCTAAAAGGTGCGCTTCAGAGCGCAGCTCAAAAGCTCCGTTCTGAAGCGCATGGTGCCGGCAGAGAACGCGCGCTCTGCATGCTGCCTCTCCCTATAGACAGCATGCAAACCGCACGGAAGAAGTGACATGTCACTTCTTAGAACGCAGCGATTCGGGCAGCAGCCGAATCGCTGCGTTCTAATATGCCACGTGCGCACGGCTCCTGCACAATCTCCATAGATTGTGCAGGGGACGCAGGACGCTTGCAGTTACGCTGCGCTGCAGATCGCAGCGTAGCTGCATGTATTACGCACACGTGCGCTCATAGCCTTAGTGGGATTGACTAGCGCTCATCGTGCCCGTTCTTTACCTGTGACCTAGTTCAGGGTCAGCCGTGGCTAGGTATCCTGCTCAGCGCATAGGTGTGGAACCTATCTAGTGATGTCAAGGGAGCCAGGGGCCAGAGGAAGGTTTTATCAGACAGAGGTCACCATCTCCCCCTCATCTAGACACAGGATTCTCTCTACCCTCTTTCTTTTCGCTGTTTGCTCAGTATTTCCCTATACCTACCGTGACAACAGTCTGCACCAATAGTATTTGTGACACATACCGTGTTTACCAAAAATAAGCCCTACCCTGAAAATAAACCTCAACAGGAATTTTCAGCCTTTTCTGTGTAAGGCTATGTGCGCACGTTGCGTACAGTTCACTGCAGAAATTTCTGCAGCGATCTGAAGAGCACATGTGCGCTTCTAATCGCTGCAGAAAATGTCCGTAGTGAAGCCGATTCCATCCGCTCTGCCTGCAGCTCCTGCCATAGACAGAGCAGGAGCTGCCGGCAAAGTGCAGGAAAGAAGTGACATGTCACTTCTTTTTACGCAGCGCTTCGGCAGTAGCCGAAGCGCTGCGCTCTAAAGCGCCACGTGCGCACGGCCCCTGCACAATCTCCATAGACTGTGCAGGGGACGCAGGACGCATGCAGTTACGCTGCGCTACAAAGCGCAGCGTAACTGCATGTATTTGCGCAACGTGCGCACATAGCCTAAGGCTTAAATTTAAGCCCTACCCTGAAAATAAGCCCTAGGTGCGATTCAATAATAAAGTGTCACTGCAGCTAAAAAAATTAAAGAATACTGCAGGACCCTTCATTATAGATAGCGAGAAGAAAGAAGACAGAAGAACCCACATACACAATCATACATCCGATTGAACACACAATCACACATCAGATTGCACACACACGCACACCACATCCGGTGATACCTAATGCTTCTGGCCAGCAGGGGAACCTGGGATGCAGTGCAGTGCAGCATAAGGACTTGCAGTGGAATGCATGGAGGACCTGCAGTGGAAATCATAGCTGTGTTGTGTCGCGGGCGGAGGAGGGGACGCTGCGCTCCCCCACTGCTCGGGTCCGGCTGCTGCTGCTGCTGCTCGGTAGTGGCTCGAGCGGTGGGCCGGATCCCGGGGACTCGAGCGGCGCTCCTCACCCGTGAATGAAAGGGTGGTGGTTTGGTTTAGGGATATTGCCCGTGACGCCACCCACGGTTGTGGTGAGGTTGTGACACCACTGCTGCTCTGGACGGGGATCCCGGGAGCGGTGACAGGGAGCAGCTTGGATGTTGGTTCTCCCCTCCGTGGGTAGGGGGGTTGGTTGTCCTGGGGCCCGGTGAGGGTTAGGGATGGCAGGCGGGTTACGGGGCCTGGTGAGGTGCACGGTGGTACTCACTCAGCCAGTAATTCACACGGAGTCTCTGGTCAAACAAACGGCTGGATGGACGGGTCCCACAGACGGCTGCGGTTGTTCTCCTCCCGGTAGATTGATGGTGACTGCCTTTCCCTGCACCTGTGTTGTGTTTACGGTTCCAATGGCTTCCCACTGGTAACCCGCTCCCCAGCTTGGATGGATGCTGAGGGAGCCCCTTTTGCCCGCAGGCTCTGGCCCTGGGAACTGTAGCCTTGGCGGTGACTGTGTTTCCCTTTATGGTGTGAGCTGTTGCCTTCAATCCGGTCTTGACTGCTGGGAAACCTCAGAGGTTCCCTTCGCTAACGGATTTGACCAGTTTTACGGCGACTCCTAGCCTGGTCGGGGTCCGTAAGCCCTGCCAGATGGTGCTGGCTTCTCTTTGCTCTCCGATCCGGTACCGTCGGGCCACCGCCCGTCCACAGTCCTTACGGTTCACTCCAATTAGCCTCTCCTGCAGACGGTCACCACCGTCTGCCAACCTTGCTGTACCTTCCGGGCCACACACCCGGACGCCGTCAGTCTCCTCTACTTCACTCTCCAAACTCCAAACTTATCTGATCTGTTTTCCCGCCTCCAGGACTGTGAACTCCTCGGTGGGCGGGACCAACCGCCTGGCCCACCCCCTGGTGTGGACATCAGCCCCTGGAGGAAGGCAACAAGGATTTTTTTGTGTTTGACTTCGGTGTGCCTAACCGGGATGTAGGGTGTGTTGGTGTAGTTCTGTGACGACCTGGCTTGTCCAGGGCACCACATTCCCCCCTTAGTAAAATGCAGACCGTCCGCGGGCTGCCCGTCCATCACCGGTTTTATTTTTGTTTAACTGCAAAGAAAAGTAAAAACATGTAAAAACATCACAGACATTTTAGAACGGTACGGCTTCCGCTCTTCTCCCACCCAAACAACCTGGCCCTGATGCTGCCCCTAAGAAAATGGGCAGCACCCCTTGACCCCAGTCCAGAACCAAGTATCAAGCCAACATTTTTATTTACATGCCACTAAGTTTGTGGTTGCCCTGCCAGTTCTCGGGCTTGTCCGTAAGCAGTTCTTTACCCAAGGATTACAGGCAGTCCCTACGGGGACAACAGTTGCCGGCAACGGCCGGTTTAATCACGGTTCAATCAGGTAAACTTCTTCGGTTGATCATTCTTCACTTATCATTCAAAAACTTTTAACAACAACGGTACTCTCAATACATAAAGCCCCCCCCCCTTTTAAAGTGTAGTTTCCCTATACCTAAGTGGGGGTCTACCTAGGTTGGCACGAGTGGACCTCCGGGGTCCGGTGTCAGTGGTGACAGGCAGTGGGGCAGAGGGAACAATCAGTTCCTCTTGCCTGCTATCGTGTGGGGTAGGCGGAGGCGTAGGGGAGCTGGGTACAGGTACATCCCTTGGCACTGGCTCATGGTTGACCACTTCCATCACTTCCTCATCCACGGGTTGTGGGAACAGTATCACTGGAAGAATCACCGCGCCGTTCTGTGTAGGCCAGTCTGCTGGAAAATCACACATCATGGTGTGGATTACCTCTTTTTCTTTCTCCGCTGGTCTGGGAACTGGAGCTTCATCCGCTACCCTCAATGCTGGTGGGCACCTCTTCAGATGGTCTCGGGAAACCATGGCCAAGGTCCCTCCTTGGTCACGGCTGATCTGGTAAGCCTTCCCATTCTCCCATCCTGTGGGCTGTATTACATACGGGGGTTTGTTCCCATTGATCATCCAGCTTGTGGGTCCTTCTTTTTTGCTTCAGCACTACATCTCTAGGCTGGAAAGGGCCGACAGACGCCTTCTTGTTGAAGCACTGCTCCTGTTGTCCCCGACTCCGGCACAAGTTCTTTTCAACATATTCCTGGACCTGTCGGTACTGCACCCTCCGCCGAGTGTCCCATTCAGCTGTCGAAGGGAGCGCTTCCAGGGCTTCCAACCCCATTTCCAAATCCACTGGTAGCTGGCCGGGGTGAGTCAGGTATGCTGGAGTGCATTTCGTCGAGCTGGAAGGGATGTTGTTATACATATCGACCAGGTCAGGTAGCTTCTCCGGCCACAGGTTCCGCTCTTCTAGCGGCAACGTCTTGAGAAGGCCCAGGACCAGATGGTTCATCTTTTCACACATGCCGTTGGTTTGGGCATGGTAAGGCGTGGTCCGGATTTTCTTGCAGCCGTACAACTGGCAGAATTCTTGGAATACCTCCGCTTCAAAGGACGGACCTTGGTCGGTAAGCACCTTCTCAGGGTACCCATGTGGTCGGCAGAAATAAGCCTGGAACGCTCTAGCGGCGGTACGGCCGGTTAGGTCTTTAACTGGGACAACCACCATGAACCTTGAATAGTGGTCTACAATGGTCAGAGCATAGGTGTACCCACTTCGGCTGGGGGTGAGCTTTACATGGTCAAGGGCAACCAGCTCCAGCGGTTGATGCGTAATGATCGGGTGTAGGGGTGCCTTCTGGCTGGCCTCGTCCTTCCTTCTCAACGCGCAGGGGCCGCATTCTTGGCACCAGGCCTCCACAGATTCCCGCATTCCACTCCAATAGAACCGCTCTCTCAACAACATCTCCAGCTTCTTCCACCCTAAGTGCCCAGCACCATCATGGTATGCTTGCAGGATGGTGGGCACGTTAGCGTGGGGAATCACCAGCTGGCGGATATTCTCGTGGGTCTTCGGATTAATCAGCTCACGATACAACTTCCCCTGGTGTAGGTACAGCCGGGTCCATTCTCCCACAGGCGCTGGGCTTCGGCAGGGGCGGCAGGGTCTATCCCAGCAGAGCCCTGTTCCACCAGGGTCTTGACCAGGCGGACAGCAGGTGCCTGGTCTTGAGCTTCCTGCCACTCCTGACTGGGCAGCGGGTCCAGGTTCACCCGTTGTTGATGGACATGCACCTTCTCAGTTAACGGCCGGTGAAACGCAGGCAACTCAATCTCTTCGAGGTCGTCATCCTCGGGCCCTTCTTCCGACAGGTGGGGCATTCGAGAGAGTGCATCGGCATTAACGTTGGCACGGCCGGCCCGGTACTTGATGGTGAAATCGTAGTTGGCTAGCCTGGCCACCCACCGCTGCTCCAACGCACCCAGCTTGGCGGTGTCCAGGTGGGTCAGCGGGTTATTGTCCGTGAAAGCGGTGAATTTGGCTGCTGCCAGATAATGGCAGAACCACTCGGTGATAGCCCACACCAGTGCTAGGAGCTCAAGCTTGAAAGAGCTGTAGTTCTCAGGGTTCCTCTCAGTCGGTCGGAGTTTTCGGCTAGCATAAGCAATCACCTTCTCCCTTCCGTCTTGAACCTGGGATAGGACAGCCCCCAAGCCCACATTGCTGGCATCGGTGTAGAGGGTGAATGGGTGGCTGTAATCAGGGTACGCTAGGATTTCCTCTCCGGTCAGGGCCGCTCTCAGCTGGCGGAAGGATTCTTCATGCTTTTCTTCCTACACCAGTGGGGCTCCTAGGGGTCTACCACCCTTGGTCTGTCCCACGAGGAGGTCTTTCATGGGTGCAGCCATCTTCGTGTACCCCTTGATGAAGCGACGGTAATAGCCCACCAGGCCCAGGAACTTCCTCACTTCCCTCATCGTGGTCGGTCTCCGCCAGTCTTGGATGGCGGTGATCTTCTCGGGGTCGGGTGCGACACCCTCCGCACCCACCACATGTCCAAGGTACTGCACTCTGGCCTTCAGCAGATGACACTTGGAGGGCTTCAACTTCATCCCATACTTAGCAAGGGACGCGAACACCTCGGCTAGGTGCTCCAGGTGGGCTTCATACGTCTGTGAGTACACAATCACATCATCTAAGTACAACAAGACGGTCTCGAAATTTAGGTGTCCCAGACAGCATTCCATCAGCTGTTGGAAGGTTCCGGGGGCATTGCACAGTCCGAACGGCATGCTTTTGAACTCGCAGAGTCCCATAGGAGTGTCAAAGGCAGTCTTCTCTCGGTCTTCTGGCGCCACGGCCACCTGCCAGTACCCGCTGGTGAGGTCAAGGGTGGAAAAGTAGTTAGCGGTTCTCAGCGCAGCCAGGGACTCTTCAATGCGGGGCAGAGGGTAAGCATCCTTATGCGTTATCTGGTTAATCTTCCGGTAATCCACACACATCCGCATGGTGCCATCCTTCTTCTTAACCAGCACCAACAGGGCGGCCCAGGGACTACAACTGTCCCTAATAACGCCTGCCTCAACATGTCTTTGGCGCATTGGTAGTGCGCAGGGGGAATAGGCCTGTATCTCTCCTTGATAGGGGAATGGGTACCGGTAGGGATGTGGTGTTGGACCCCTTTAATCTGCCCAAAATCTAGAGGGTGCTTGCTAAAAACTCGCTCATACTCCTGTACCACCCGAAAAAACAAAAAAGTGAGCCGGAGTATGAGATGGTATACATGGAGCTTGTGAGCTCATGTTCACACTGGCCATTAGACAAAGAGAAACCAAGGGAAAAATTGTGAAAACATACCCTGCTGTAACTAAATAAAAGTATAGTGCATATAAACATAGGGTACTTAGTAAACACTGTTTTTGATCAAAAAAAGCATAAAGCTATCCCACCAACGCCAAGGTGTACCCAGTTGGGATAGTACCTACACTCTCTAATATTAAAACCTTACCATGGGTCTAAAATTTAGTTACAGCAGGGTATGTTTTCACAATTTTTCCTCACTTTTTTGTTTTTATGTAGTTTTTTTTGTATTCAGTACAAATGGGGTGTGGCCCTCCCTCTTGGTGAGCTGGACATTTCATTCTGTGAATCCCCCTGACTGTGTGTGTCCTGTTGGGACCCGGTCGCTCTCAGCCCTTAGCCACATTGAGGCCTATTTTAGACCCATGGTAAGGTTTTAATATTAGAGAGTGTAGGTACTATCCCAACTGGGTACACCTTGGCGTTGGTGGGATAGCTTTATGCTTTTTTTGATCAAAAACAGTGTTTACTAAGTACCCTATGTTTATATGCACTATGCTTTTATTTAGTTACAGCAGGGTATGTTTTCACAATTTTTCCCTTGGTTTCTCCTGTACCACCCGGTATACCCCTTCTCTGTGGTGTGTGGGGGTATCATCAGTGCCGACGTGTAGCTCTCGACACCACTCGTCTAACTCCCCCAGGGATGGGTGAGGACTGGCAGCAGGCGGTGCGATCAGGGGAACGGCTTCATGGATGGGGTGGGGATCTAGAGTGAGCAATTTGGCAAGGGTAGCGTACCAGGGAAGCCTAACCTCTTCCTCCCTACAGTTCAATACTCGCACAGGCACTCTCCCTTTCTTGACGTCTACCACCCCTCGGGCGGCCATTACTGTGGGCAAGTGTTCAGAGGACATGGGCTCTATCATGACGGGGTAGTGTCGCCCTTGGGGCCCTACCGCTGCCCTACACCAAATCATCATCTCACTCCTGGGAGGCACAATCAAAGGGGCCGCATCCATCACCCTCACTCCTCCAATCTCTCCCCCTGTCGAATTCACAAGCTGGCGATACATCAGGGCCCGGATCTCACGCTGCTGGCGGCCAGCTGCTGCAGTAGGGTCACTCATGCAGTGCTCCATCACATTAGTACCTAGCACTACCTTTGGGTTATGATCACTGGGTTCATTCATTATCACAATCAAACCCTGGTGTTGCAGTTCAGCTCGTCCCACAGTCATGGCCACTTGTTTGTACCCTACTTGTGTCAATGGGAGTCTATCAGCGGCAATCAGTGTCATACTGGCATCTGGGGGGGCTAGTTCGTCCTTTCCCCAATACCGCTGATACAGTGTGTATGGTATGGTGGTTACCTGCGATCCAGTGTCCAGGAGAGCCATCAGCGAGATACCGTCCACTGCCACGGGGATGATGGGCCGGGCTCCGATGTACCGGTCCCGCCAGTCGGAGGGGCCACTAGGTTCTACTCCTGAGGATTGGCCCGTGGCCCCAGGGGTTGCTCGTTTAACGGACACCGTCGGGAGTAGTGGCCGGGCTTGCTGCACCTGTAACAAATCGGAGGTCCATACCGTGAGTCATTGACCCTTCTCCGCTGCATCCAGGGGACGTCCTCGGGGCTGTCGGCGAGCTGCATCTTCCCCGGGGGCTGGGACATGGTCGGAGGCTGGAGTGCGGCGAGGATCTTGGCGAGGTCCCAATCCATGCGGCGGACTTGGGAAGCCAGTTCCTCCATCATTTCGCTTGGGGCTGCAGGTACCGGAGGTGTTGGGAGGACAGGGGCCACCATGAGGGGAGCCGTCTCAGCTGGCCATGGGGCTGCCTCAGGGACTTCCGATGCTGGAGGCTGCAGAGCTTTAATGGCCCGTTCCTTTAACACGGCAAAGCCCACATCAGGGTGTTCCAGGGCCCATAGCCGGAGTTGCTTGCGGTCCTCTGAGGACCTCATCCCCTGTACAAACTGCTCCACTAGCATTTTGTTGCTGTCCGCATCGTTGATGGTGTCTACCCGCTTCAATGTGCGGAGGGCGGTTTGCAGATGCAAGGCGTAGTCCCGAATGCTATCCACGGGCCGTTGCCGGCATTGGTAAAACTGCATCCTCAGCTCGGCTTTGGTACGGGTCTCAAAGGCAGTCTGTAGCTTCTCAAAGATGGTGGCTACAGAGGACCGGTCCCCCTCGGCCCAGGTCTCCGCCTCCTGCTCAGCCGCGCCGGTTAGCTGCCCCAGCACTACCGCTGCACGTTGCTTATCAGTTAGGGGGTACAATTTCAGTAGCGGGCTAAGCTTCTTCCGGAAGACCTGTAACGCATCAGGTTTCCCATCATACTGCGGCAGCCAGGTAGCTCCGTGCACATAGGGCAAGGAGAACGGCATCACCTGAACGAGAGCTGGGGCCACGGCACCTCCCGCCAGTGCGGCCGGGGCCTGGGTGGGCCCATTCCCGTCCGCGGGTGCCACTGCGACTGCGACCGCCGCTCCTCCAGCGGTTCCGTCGGGCACAGACATCTTGTTTCCGTACCCCTTAGTCTATTTCCGGCTCCTCCTCTACAGGGGCGGGGTTTCGGTTTTCGCGCCTCCACTACTCGGGAAGATGCTCGAGCAAGGACTTTTCATGCCCAAAATGGCGGCTTCTCAAGTTTTTCGGCCGGACACCTCCGGCGGTCACAAGGCGCACCTCTACCAGACGGCAGAGCGGTAAATTCCACCACAGGTCCTTCTTGCATTCCACCGCATGTCCGCCATGCATTCAACAACAGGTCCTCACACTCCACTGCACTGCATCCCAGATTCCATTGCTGGTTGGAAGATATAGTTATCACTGGATGTTATGTGTGTGTGTGTGCATGATCTGATGTGTGATTGTGTGTGCGATCTGATGTGTGATTGTGTGTGCGATCTGATGTGTGTTTGTGTATGTGATCTGATGTGTGTTTGTGTATGCAGTCTGATGTGTGATTGTGTGTGTGATCTGATGTATGTTTGTGTATGCGGTCTGATGTGTGATTGTGTGTGTGATCTGATGTGTGTTTGTGTACAGTTAGGTCCAGAAATATTTGGACAGTGACACAATTTTCGCGAGTTGGGCTCTGCATGCCACCACATTGGATTTGAAATGAAATCTCTACAACAGAATTCAAGTGCAGATTGTAACGTTTAATTTGAAGGTTTGAACAAAAATATCTGATAGAAATTGTAGGAATTGTACACATTTCTTTACAAACACTCCACATTTTAGGAGGTCAAAAGTAATTGGATAAATAAACCAAACCCAAACAAAATATTTTTATTTTCAATATTTTGTTGCGAATCCTTTGGAGGCAATCACTGCCTTAAGTCTGGAACCCATGGACATCACCAAACGCTGGGTTTCCTCCTTCTTAATGCTTTGCCAGGCCTTTACAGCCGCAGCCTTCAGGTCTTGCTTGTTTGTGGGTTTTTCCGTCTTAAGTCTGGATTTGAGCAAGTGAAATGCATGCTAAATTGGGTTAAGATCTGGTGATTGACTTGGCCATTGCAGAATGTTCCACTTTTTTGCACTCATGAACTCCTGGGTAGCTTTGGCTGTATGCTTGGGGTCATTGTCCATCTGTAATATGAAGCGCCGTCTGATCAACTTTGCGGCATTTGGCTGAATCTGGGCTGAAAGTATATCCCGGTACACTTCAGAATTCATCCGGCTACTCTTGTCTGCTGTTATGTCATCAATAAACACAAGTGACCCAGTGCCATTGAAAGCCATGCATGCCCATGCCATCACGTTGCCTCCACCATGTTTTACAGAGGATGTGGTGTGCCTTGGATCATGTGCCGTTCCCTTTCTTCTCCAAACTTTTTTCTTCCCTTCATTCTGGTACAGGTTGATCTTTGTCTCATCTGTCCATAGAATACTTTTCCAGAACTGAGCTGGCTTCATGAGGTGTTTTTCAGCAAATTTAACTCTGGCCTGTCTATTTTTGGAATTGATGAATGGCTTGCATCTAGATGTGAACCCTTTGTATTTACTTTCATGGAGTCTTCTCTTTACTGTTGACTTAGAGACAGATACACCTACTTCACTGAGAGTGTTCTGGACTTCAGTTGATGTTGTGAACGGGTTCTTCTTCACCAAAGAAAGTATGCGGCGATCATCCACCACTGTTGTCATCCGTGGACGCCCATGCCTTTTTGAGTTCCCAAGCTCACCAGTCAATTCCTTTTTTCTCAGAATGTACCCGACTGTTGATTTTGCTACTCCAAGCATGTCTGCTATCTCTTTGATGGATTTTTTCAGCCTCAGGATGTTCTGTTTCACTTCAATTGAGAGTTCTGTAGACCGCATGTTGTCTGGTCACAGCAACAGCTTCCAAATGCAAAACCACACACCTGTAATCAACCCCAGACCTTTTAACTACTTCATTGATTAAAGGTTAACGAGGGAGACGCCTTCAGAGTTAATTGCAGCCCTTAGAGTCCCTTGTCCAATTACTTTTGGTCCCTTGAAAAAGAGGAGGCTATGCATTACAGAGCTATGATTCCTAAACCCTTTCTCCGATTTGGATGTGAAAACTCTCATATTGCAGCTGGGAGTGTGCACTTTCAGCCCATATTATATATAGAATTGTATTTCTGAACATGTTTTTGTAAACAGCTAAAATAACAAAACTTGTGTCACTGTCCAAATATTTCTGGACCTAACTGTATGTGATCTGTTGTGTTCATATGTGCAACCTGATGTGTGCGTGTGATCTGATGTGTGTGAGTGCCGGCTGGAAGCAGAGGAGGATCGCTGTGGAGCATACCTGCTGTGAGTGGCGGCTGAAGATCACAAGAGGACATGGGAGCCATGCAGACATCCGGTGTCAGATAAGTATGATTCTCCTGGGACAGGTGGTTTGCTTTTTTGGGGGGGTAAACTGACCCCCAACCCATGATTCCCTGGGAAGAAGCCCTACCCCGAAAATAAGCCCAGGTGCATTTTTTTGGGAAAAAAATAATATAAGACAATGTCTTATTTTCAGGGAAACATGGTGTTCCTACATAGGAACTGTATAGCACACAATAATTGTATTCTGTAGTCAATTTTATTTTCAAAGCATCTTCATTTTTTATTTTAGATGCTTCAGATATACTGTATAACAAATTTTATTTTTAAGGACACATACTTTATGATCTATGGTTATATATATATATATATATATATATATATATATATATATATATATATATATATATATATTGTCCCATGTTTACCGATTTACCGTCAGATTCGTAATTTATTTATTGTCATATGTGTATAAGAAAGTTTGCAACCCAACCCCTAAGCTCTGTAGCATATCACATCATATGCTGACTAATAAGTTTCAGAATGAATCTTATATATAAATGTCAGCTTTGCTTTTTTAGATTTTAATTTCCGTTCTTTAATTTTGAACACTTGTTTTAATCCCTGGGGGCGACCATGTTTTTCCTGTTTTTCATTTATTTTTTTCTTCCTTTGCTAGGAGCAGGCAGCACATACAGTATATGCATTGTCTTATATTACACTGGTAAATCATCTAACACATATTAAAGGGATTTTCCCAACTGGGATAGCTTCTGGTCTATCTTATTGATATATGATAAGAGTCCCAGATGAGACAACCCCTAAAAAAAGGCAATGCACAAAACACCATAAAGAGACAGTCATTGTATAAAGAGCTCTTCCTGACCCAGTGACAATGTTATAACTGGCCACATACTGTATATCAGCTGAACCTAATGATTTCAGTGGGATTATCTAATGTATACGAGGGCTTCCTGACTCTTTTGTTGACAGATGGTAGAGTTCTTGTGGAGATAAGACATTATCAGAAGATTATGGCAGCTGCTTATGTGGCGCCCCTGAGGTTTCTGGTCACCACAGGGTACTGTGTCTCATTTAGGACACAATATCCATCCCGGGTATGGAAAGGTTAATGTCTGGTATGTCTTATTTAAAACACACAGTCAGAGAATGAGTCAGCAATTTCCTTGCATAACACATATAGCAGGTGGCTTCTCACTAATAAGAGCAGGGGGGAATCACCATGACAACTGGAAGGTCCCTAGCTTGGTGACTCTTCCAAAGGGAGGGGGAGCGCAGGAAAATAGCAGAGACAGAAGGACTTCAAAACGTCTGGAACAGAGGACAACACCGTCGTCCGCAGGGAGTGCTTGAGAGCTCCTGTGGATAGAATCAACCAGACTAGGGGCAGGCTGGAGACACCGGGAGCAGAAGGAGTCCGGTACTGGTAGATCTTGTGGGACGGAGGAGTTCAACAAGGGTCGCTAAGGAGAAACAGTCGGCTGGTTCAACAGGGCCAGCGCTACTACAGAGTGCAGTCCTAGGGCAAGTTATACTTCACGTTGGCTGCCAAAATCTGCAGGATGGAAAGATTTTAGGCCTCCCATCCACCATACAAATAGCTCGAGGCACAGTGATACACTGAATCTGGGACTGAGTTCAGCGGCTCGTCCCAAGGCGAAGATCCACTTCACCTGCGACAGGGCTGGGACACTTAAACAATCAAGGGGGTCCCCAAGGTGCTTTATGCCACGGCGATCGACACAGCACATCTTAGAAAAGGAGAGACCCACAGAGACTCCAATACCGGATCTAACCTCTGAACTACCCGGGATCGACTGGAGCTTCATTACGGCAGAGATCGGTACCCGGGGTATGGCGTTGAGCAAGTAAGTAAAGAACTGGAACCCACACCTATTGACTCTGACTTTGATTGCCGTCTCCCTGCTCTCCGGCGCTCCTGGGGACTGCCATGCCCCTGCCATCCTCCCGGGGTCCACTCTGCCTGTGTGCAGCGATACCATCCCAGCTGCACCCAACATCTGCCCCAGTGAGAGACCCTGCAGCGGCGGCTGCCTACCTGGCCACATACCGCAGGTGGTTTCACGATCCTAATAGACTTTCCTAACCTCCAACTACTACCTCCATCCTCCCTACCACCCTCCAACCCCACTTCATGTACGCCTCAGGGTAATGGAACCAGGCCAGACCACCCCGTGACATTGCAGAGGATCTCCACCCCAGCCCGGCAATGAGTAGATTAAAACACCTGCCCCATGGGGCGCTACAATTATACATTGCCTGATACTGAGAACACTTGCACACTCAGCCAAGCTGGGTGTCCATTTGTATGGTGGTCGAGAAAGAAAGCTGAGTGAGGGTATGACCAACAACTGTATCTAATGTGTTTGGCTAGCTCTAAAGAATAATTCGCAAGTTGTCACTTGAACAGCACACAACTATGCAGTTCCTCTGTCGGTTTCTGGAAGGGTGAGCACTCGGAGTGACAATTTTGGTTAGTAGCAGAACTGTAGTATTAGAACTATAAAGCTTAGCACAAGTGCACATGTGTTATAAACAGGGCTGCCACTAGGAATTTCAGGGCCCCATACTGGCAAAAATGTCGGGTCCCTCCCCTTGAGACTCCAACCAGGCTCCACCCCATCTATGCCTCCACCCCTCAAACCTTCCATTGTCTCACCGCTACTATTGGAAAAACATATCTATATATATATATATATATATATATATATATATATATATATATATATATATATATGTATATATATATATATATATATATATATATATATATATATATATATATATATATATATATATACATATATATATATACATACAGTATATATATATACATACATATATATATATATATATATATATATATATATAGATATATAAAATTTAATATAATATAAAAAAAAATCTAATTTGACCCCCAGGCCTCCTGCTAATGCCTCCTGCTAATGCCAATGTAATTACTGCCATATCCTCACCCTTCAAAAACCTTAACGGGGTCCTGGTTGATGACCTGGTGAGTCCTTTACGTTGGAAGAACTTCAGTCAGTAATCTGTGACTCACCCGGGAACAAGAGGCCGGGTACGGATGGCTTCCCGACCAAATTTTATAAATCTTTCTCTGACCAACTAGTGCCTATGATGCTGCAAAACTTTAATTCTATCTCCGAATCCACTCCCTTTCCAGCTGACTCTACATTAGCACACATAGCCCTAATCCTTAAACCCGGGAAGGACTCAACTCCTGGAGAAGCTACAGGACAATTTCTTTGCTCAATGTATTGAGATTTAAAACTCTATGCCAAACTCCTCGCTATCAGATTGAATCCTCTCCTCCCTCTGGTCCATCCGGATCAAGTGGATCAAGTGGGTTTTGTCCCTGGCAGGGAGGCCAGAGACAACACATTGAAAACTATAGACATGGTCCAAGACGCACGCATGCATGGAGCACCTCATGGCAGCGATCTGATTGAACCATACAGATAATTAAGATAATGGGTCAAGAGTACAAGTGTTCGACATTCGCAGATGACCTTTTAATTTACCTGAGAAACCCACTCACCTCCCTCCCATCTCTAATGTCTGAACTTGCACTTTTCAGTAAGTGGTCCAACTTCAAAATAAATTTCGATAAGTCGGAAGTACTTAACATCTGTCTACCACAAGACATGCTGTATGCTATACAACCAAATTTCCCCTTTAAATGGTCTCAGAGTGAATGTATCGGATACCTGGGCATTACCATCCCGTACAACCCTTCTAGACTCTTCACCCTTAATTTCCAATTGTTCCTGACAAAACTAGATAAGGATTTGGCGACTTGACATGGGGGAGCGCTATCCTGGTTTGGCAGAATTAATTCTTTAAAAATTACAGTATTACTGAGACTATTCTACCTATTAAAAACCATCCCAGTTCATATTCTGGCTTCCTTCTGAGTGAGGGTGCAGAAGTCATTTAACCAATTTGTGTGGTCTAAGGACTGCTCCCGACATCGCAGTAGCATCCTATCCAGGCCTAAAGATGCAGTGGGGATGGGCCTGCTAGACTGTAGTTGTTACGCCCTGGTGGCCGCACATGCAAGGATCCTGAGCCTAATGCACAACTCGGGATCCAAACTATGAGTCCGACTTGCTTGGGACCTGTGTTCCCTTTCTGTGCCAACTCTCTCGTGGATCTGGTCTGCGCTCCCCTGTCATAATATTGTAATGTCCTACACCACCAGGCAGACCTTGCTAACAGTTTATTCCCCTAAAACGAACAGCCCTCTGCTGCACCCTCTTCGGTCCCTGATGCCAATCACGGACAAGCCGAAGTTTCTGCCTGGGGCCTCATCCAATTCCTTTTTGGGTGGCTCCAGGCGGAGCCCCTTACGATTGCTTCATGTGGCCCTGGACGTGGTCCTGCTACCGCTCCCCGCAATTATTGATGATTAGATACCTAAAACACATCACCACTTTGAATATGCTTAACTTTGACATTTCCTAATCTCACAAGTCCAGCCTGAACCTCCAGCACCCACCATCTCCCTTTCGAATCTTTGTGTATGACCAGCACTGTCACTCAACACACACTGCCCTGTGTCTACAAAATGCTGACCGCGATAGATCTAAATACCCTCCTCCACTTCTGTAATGCATGGGAGACAGAGCTCCAGGCGGAGTTCCCTAGGGAACAATGGGATTGTTGTTTTCGCCTAACCCACAAATCGGCGGTGGCCACGAGGTCCCAGGAGACCTGTTACAAAATCATCTCCCATTGGTATCGTGTCCTAGCGCTACTCCATAAATGGTGCCCAGACATACCTGATGTATGTTGGCGAAGTGGAGCCCCTGGAGGCAGTATGGTGCATATTTGGTGGCATTGCCTGGGCTTGGCGACTTTCTGAAGAGGGGTCCTGGAAGTAATCCTCAAAGTCACAGGAATCAAAGTACCTCGACGACCAGAGACGACCCTGCTCTATATAATTTATATGCCAGAAAAGGCCTATAAGAAGTCACTTCTGAGGTATCTCCTCCAGGCCGCCAAGGCAGTCATCCCATGCCACTGGAACTAAGCTGAGCCTCCGTCCTTGGAGGCACGGAAAAACAGCTGTGGAAAAACAAGCGCAATAGGGTCTTACCCCAATATGTAAGGGGTAGGGATAGGGGAGTAAACCTACTCACCAAATGCAGTTGTGAGAAGCCACAACTACTATAATCGCATGTATCAAACGATCCAAGGCTGCAGCCACCAATATGGTAGATAACAGAGAGCTATCCTATTCTAATATTGTGTCTATGAGAATTAATACGGTTATGAAGGGCTTGAGTCGTCCTCCCTACATACCGTTTGTCGCAGTCACATTCAATCAGATAGATGACATAGTCTGATTGACACGTAAGGTGTCCTCGTATAACAAACTCCATACTTCCAGGACTACATCCAAAACTAACCCGTCCATGCTGGATCGACCTGCAGCACAGGCAATTTTTGGTCAAACACTTGTAGGATCCCATGGGTTTATTTGTCCTGGACAGATTGGATGTTATTTCTTTTTCTGGTGGTCCTGATGAAGGGGGCAGATGCCCCAGAAACGCGTCGACCTGAATGACAATAAAGTGACACTGATCTGAACATCTTCTGAAGTGATCTATTGGCGCGGCATTGAACACCTCTCTCTTGTGCTCTCTGTTATCCGTCATTGGAGGAGCAGTTTGAGGAAATAGATATGACCTACCGCATGGAGCGAATTGTGGCCCAATCTCACGGGGAGACTGCAGTCACTGCCACCAAATAGTTCCACTGGGAGACATTTGTGTCAGGACCTAGGTTTCTCACCTCGCATTAGGCCCCTGCCTGGGTCCCCCGCTGGAGGAGAGACATCATGTCTGTTCTCTTATTAGTCGCTTTGACACTGCTGGGTTTGTTGTGGTCTTCGAGGTCTCTCCCCACCCCTCCTTACCCTGATTTAACTAAACTATTATGTTCTATCCCTTTCCTACCTAAACCTTCTTCCCCCTTTTTCCCCTCTTCTTTCAGTCCCTTAGATATTCCTCTATTTGTGGGCTTATTCCCTTATATATTTCTGTTATTTTGTATCCGACGGTGACTACTATTTCATCTGTATTGTTGTTACTTTTTACTATGAAAACTCAATAAAATATTAAAATTGGTACCTTGGTGGTATGCCTTACCCTGGTCAAGGACAGAGAACCAGCTACTTCCTAACAAGCTATCCAGCATGTCTTGAATCTTTGGTATTGGGTGCTGATCAGAGATTGATTTCCTATTTAGTTCCCGGTAGTTACAGCAGAGCCTCAATGTGCTGTCCTTCTTCCTGACACAAACAATAGGAGAGGAGTGGGATGACTTCGATTTTTGGACACAACCTCAGTTGATTACATCTTGCAGGTATTCTTTCCCTTCATGGTGCAATGGTTTAGGCACAGACATGTAGCTCCTAGTTACTGAGGTAGTGTCCTTCAAGTTGATCTTCAGGTGCAATAATGGGATACAGCCTATACCAGAATCATCCTTAGAGAATGCATGACACTCTTCCCTGAACATTTGTCTTGCTACCTGTAGTTCTTCAACAGTCAGGTGTTCAAGAGGTACTGGGGGATCCCAGGACAGTTATTGTTTGATCAGGTCTCTCCCGTGAGCAAACTTTGCTATTGGGCTGGGAAACTGTATTCACCGGGGGAATCCGGACAGGTCTCACACTGGCTGGATACACTGTCTTAATGGTCTCTATTTCGCCTAACACAGTCTTAGGATTTAATCTAACTTCAAGCTTTGTTGTATTCATCACTCACACTGTCACTTTTGCAAAACCACCAGTTGGGATCATAAGCACAGTCTCACCTTGAATGAGGCCATCAGTAAGCTCTGAAGAGTCTTCCGGCACGAACAGTCTTCTCTGTGGTTTTTCTGCCGGTTCCACCCTCACTCCACATCTCACTCACACTATTTTATTTGCAGGTATTATGTTTGGACGCAGGCCTATCTTTACTTTTTTTTCAAATCCACTGGGTTTTGTGCTTCCTTTATCCCCTTAATCACTTTTTTTTGCTACAAGGCTGGGTATTGCAAAAGATGTGGCTATTGCATCCACCATGGATGTCACTGACTTGGCTCTCTGGCTGACCTTCTTTACCACGTTGTAACTAGAGATGAGCGAACCGGTCGCGGTTCGACTCGAGCTTGGTTCGTCGAACGGAGGTCTAGTTCAAATTCGGTTCGGCGAACCACTCGAACCCATAGAAAACAATGGGAGGCAATCACAAACACATAAAAACACCTAGAAAACACCCTCAAAGTTGTCCAAAAGGTGACAAACAACTCACAACACAACACAAACACATGGGAAAGTGACAAGGACATATACTCATGCGAAAAAAAAAGAGCTGGACAAGGAAAAAGAGGAGGAGACACAGATATATGAATATATGCAAGGGAACATCGATGCCATTACTGTGCAACTTGAGCCCTGCTCATTTTAGGCTTCCAATCTGGATAAATTGCCTGAGCTCACCACGTACGCCTTGGGGATCTTGTCGTGTCCCGCAGCCAGCGTTCTCTCGGAACCTGTCTTCAGTGCTGCTGGGGGTGTGCTGACAGATAAGCACACGCGTCTGTCCACTGACAACGTTCACCAAGATCCTCGGAAGTCATGGCTCTCAGAGGACTTTTCTTCCCCTATGTCATCCAGGGGAGGCGAAAGGCACGTGTATTTTTGAGAGTGCTTCATGCAAAGCATCTTTTTCATTTTGAAAATGGGGGTCAACTGATGCCAGTCAAGTGGGGTGTGTGTGTGTGTGTGGCCCAATTAGTGGAAACGAGGGAGACTGTGGTTGGAGTCCCCTCGCTGTGTTTCTAAAAGAACCAAGATGAACAAGTCATGGCTCTCAGAGGACTTTTCTTCCCCTGGCTCATCCAGAGGAGGCGAAAGGCACGCGAATTTTTGAGAGTGCTTCACGCAAAGCATCTTTTTCATTTTGAAAAGGGGGTCAACTGATGCCACTCAAGTGGGGTGTGTGTGGCCCAATTAGTGGAAACGAGGGAGACTCTGGTTGGAGTCCCCTCGCTGTGTTTTACATGCTTTTCGAAGGGCATGACATGCCTAAGAGGTTGAGTTTCAGCTTCTGCAACTTGTTGGCTACAGAAAGGCTGCCTTTACACCCTTTTGAGACCGAGGATTTTTGAGACCTTATGCCCATTGCAGTGCCCCAAGAGCCGATGGCCATTCGCCACTCCTTCTCCAAGAAAGGCGTGCCTGCGCTACCACAGCAGGTCGCACACAACACCGATTCCTTGAGAAACTCTGTGTGTGACAGGGTGCATTTCACCACAGATACTTGGACCAGTAAGCATGGCCAGGGGAGTTACATGTGGCTGACTGGGCACTGGGTAACTATGGTGAGAGATGGAGAAGGGTCTGCTGTACAAGTCTTTCCATCCCCACGAGTTGTGTGTCAATCATTCCTCTGTATGTACAAGTTCCTCCACTGCTTCTGCCTCCTCAACCCCGTGTGGGTCCTCCACCTCGGCCCAAACCCTGTGTGGTCAGGCCACCCTTCCTTGTAACTGCGCCCAAGGAATCCCACACACCTCCTTACTATGCTGGCAGCAGAGCTCAACAGCATGATGCGGTCGACTCTTTACTTAGAATTGTCTGGGAAATGTGAGTCACACCGCTGAGGAGTTGTGGATGGTAAGCTCTGGAGAGTGAGACCGAGTTTCATCAATGGTTGTCTCCACTCAACCAGCAGCCAGGGATGGCCGGGTGCGGCAATGATGCAAACCAGTCTGCGGCCCTTCTTCAGGGCAATGTGACACACGTGCCTTGTATGGCTCACGTGTTGAACCTGGTTGTCCAGCAATTTTTAACCACTATCCCGGCCTACATGGCCTTCTGCAGAGAGCGCGGTGTAATGCCTGCCTGGATCGACACACTAAGACGGGCTGTAAAGGATAGGCTAGAGGGAAGCCACTCACCAATCTGGACCCCCAGAACCCTGAAACCCTTTAACCCCTATACAGTGATTTGGAATTACACAGGGCGCAAGTTGATCAATACCTGTGGAAGGCTGCAGTTCCAGAGAATAGTAATCAGGCAGGGTCAAAACATTAATGGAGGAAGAAGAACAGAATGGGACGGCCAGGACTTAATCAGAAAACAAGCAGAGGTGAAATGCGGATCGGCCAACGAGGTACATAAACAGCAAGCAGGAAAAGTAGTCAGGTAACAAGCACACAAAATCATAAAACTGAACTGTGGGTAACAGTAACAAGAGGTTCATAGCTTTGTTTGGCAGTGGTCTGCAGAGAAGATGGGCCTAAAAAAGGTTTTGGTGTATTCCCATTGGTTGTAGCAGAATGATGGTACTTCATCTGTGAGATACCCACCACCTACATTCAGCCTGTGGTTCTGCATTTGTCAAGGTAACGCAGTGGGTGAGCATAACCTGTGTCCACCTGCGCCGCTGGCATTGACTCCTTTCCCATCATCAGCACTATGCACGAAAGGAACACGTTATCACCTGGCGACCGGAGTACAAATTGATTGAGCGGACTCCGGTGGTGACTTAACAGCTGTGTGCGGCAATGATGCAAACCTGGCTCAGGGCCTTTGTCAGGGCAATGTGACACACGTGCCTTGTATGGCTCACGTGTTGAACCTGGTTGTCCAGCAATTTTTAACCACTATCCCGGCCTACATGGCCTTCTGCAGAGAGCGCGGTGTAATGCCTGCCTGGATCGACACACTAAGACGGGCTGTAAAGGATAGGCTAGAGGGAAGCCACTCACCAATCTGGACCCCCAGAACCCTGAAACCCTTTAACCCCTATACAGTGATTTGGAATTACACAGGGCGCAAGTTGATCAATACCTGTGGAAGGCTGCAGTTCCAGAGAATAGTAATCAGGCAGGGTCAAAACATTAATGGAGGAAGAGGAACAGAATGGGACGGCCAGGACTTAATCAGAAAACAAGCAGAGGTGAAATGCGGATCGGCCAACGAGGTACATAAACAGCAAGCAGGAAAAGTAGTCAGGTAACAAGCACACAAAATCATAAAACTGAACTGTGGGTAACAGTAACAAGAGGTTCATAGCTTTGTTTGGCAGTGGTCTGCAGAGAAGATGGGCCTAAAAAAGGTTTTGGTGTATTCCCATTGGTTGTAGCAGAATGATGGTACTTCATCTGTGAGATACCCACCACCTACATTCAGCCTGTGGTTCTGCATTTGTCAAGGTAACGCAGTGGGTGAGCATAACCTGTGTCCACCTGCGCCGCTGGCATTGACTCCTTTCCCATCATCAGCACTATGCACGAAAGGTTGCACATCAAACTTAGATAATAGTATAATGCCTCAAGCATATGGACAAATATTGGAATATACAATGAAAAATGCTACTTGCTAATTTGAACATGTGAATAATGAATTGCATACCTGCCATGAATATTAGGAAAAAGGAGATATTTAGCAATCGCATTGATCAATGTAACTGAGCCCCAAGGCCTCGTCAAGGCATATCTCTATATTGGGGTCCCTAGCTCTGTGACCCTAACTGTGTGTCATCTCATTGCAATTAAAAACTGCTATGGGTGGAGAGGGGTAACTAAGGACTTTCTTATATAGGAGATGGAAAAAACATGGCCGAAAGGGGCGGAGCTGTGTTCACATTCAGAAAAAAGCTACATATAACTGAATAGGATAACTGAAGTGAGCACTAATATATATATTATGAGTGCAAGCCAAAAATTACATACTATATACGGATAAGGCTGCACATCAAACTTAGATAATAGTATAATGCCTCAAGCATATGGACAAATATTGGAATATACAATGAAAAATGCTACTTGCTAATTTGAACATGTGAATAATGAATTGCATACCTGCCATGAATATTAGGAAAAAGGAGATATTTAGCAATCGCATTGATCAATGTAACTGAGCCCCAAGGCCTCGTCAAGGCATATCTCTATATTGGGGTCCCTAGCTCTGTGACCCTAACTGTGTGTCATCTCATTGCAATTAAAAACTGCTATGGGTGGAGAGGGGTAACTAAGGACTTTCTTATATAGGAGATGGAAAAAACATGGCCGAAAGGGGCGGAGCTGTGTTCACATTCAGAAAAAAACTACATATAACTGAATAGGATAACTGAAGTGAGCACTAATATATATATTATGAGTGCAAGCCAAAAATTACATACTATATACGGATAAGGCTGCACATCAAACTTAGATAATAGTATAATGCCTCAAGCATATGGACAAATATTGGAATATACAATGAAAAATGCTACTTGCTAATTTGAACATGTGAATAATGAATTGCATACCTGCCATGAATATTAGGAAAAAGGAGATATTTAGCAATCGCATTGATCAATGTAACTGAGCCCCAAGGCCTCGTCAAGGCATATCTCTATATTGGGGTCCCTAGCTCTGTGACCCTAACTGTGTGTCATCTCATTGCAATTAAAAACTGCTATGGGTGGAGAGGGGTAACTAAGGACTTTCTTATATAGGAGATGGAAAAAACATGGCCGAAAGGGGCGGAGCTGTGTTCACATTCAGAAAAAAACTACATATAACTGAATAGGATAACTGAAGTGAGCACTAATATATATATTATGAGTGCAAGCCAAAAATTACATACTATATACGGATAAGGCTGCACATCAAACTTAGATAATAGTATAATGCCTCAAGCATATGGACAAATATTGGAATATACAATGAAAAATGCTACTTGCTAATTTGAACATGTGAATAATGAATTGCATACCTGCCATGAATATTAGGAAAAAGGAGATATTTAGCAATCGCATTGATCAATGTAACTGAGCCCCAAGGCCTCGTCAAGGCATATCTCTATATTGGGGTCCCTAGCTCTGTGACCCTAACTGTGTGTCATCTCATTGCAATTAAAAACTGCTATGGGTGGAGAGGGGTAACTAAGGACTTTCTTATATAGGAGATGGAAAAAACATGGCCGAAAGGGGCGGAGCTGTGTTCACATTCAGAAAAAAACTACATATAACTGAATAGGATAACTGAAGTGAGCACTAATATATATATTATGAGTGCAAGCCAAAAATTACATACTATATACGGATAAGGCTGCACATCAAACTTAGATAATAGTATAATGCCTCAAGCATATGGACAAATATTGGAATATACAATGAAAAATGCTACTTGCTAATTTGAACATGTGAATAATGAATTGCATACCTGCCATGAATATTAGGAAAAAGGAGATATTTAGCAATCGCATTGATCAATGTAACTGAGCCCCAAGGCCTCGTCAAGGCATATCTCTATATTGGGGTCCCTAGCTCTGTGACCCTAACTGTGTGTCATATCATTGCAATTAAAAACTGCTATGGGTGGAGAGGGGTAACTAAGGACTTTCTTATATAGGAGATGGAAAAAACATGGCCGAAAGGGGCGGAGCTGTGTTCACATTCAGAAAAAAACTACATATAACTGAATAGGATAACTGAAGTGAGCACTAATATATATATTATGAGTGCAAGCCACTCATAATATATATATTAGTGCTCACTTCAGTTATCCTATTCAGTTATATGTAGTTTTTTTCTGAATGTGAACACAGCTCCGCCCCTTTCGGCCATGTTTTTTCCATCTCCTATATAAGAAAGTCCTTAGTTACCCCTCTCCACCCATAGCAGTTTTTAATTGCAATGAGATGACACACAGTTAGGGTCACAGAGCTAGGGACCCCAATATAGAGATATGCCTTGACGAGGCCTTGGGGCTCAGTTACATTGATCAATGCGATTGCTAAATATCTCCTTTTTCCTAATATTCATGGCAGGTATGCAATTCATTATTCACATGTTCAAATTAGCAAGTAGCATTTTTCATTGTATATTCCAATATTTGTCCATATGCTTGAGGCATTATACTATTATCTAAGTTTGATGTGCAGCCTTATCCGTATATAGTATGTAATTTTTGGCTTGCACTCATAATATATATATTAGTGCTCACTTCAGTTATCCTATTCAGTTATATGTAGTTTTTTTCTGAATGTGAACACAGCTCCGCCCCTTTCGGCCATGTTTTTTCCATCTCCTATATAAGAAAGTCCTTAGTTACCCCTCTCCACCCATAGCAGTTTTTAATTGCAATGAGATGACACACAGTTAGGGTCACAGAGCTAGGGACCCCAATATAGAGATATGCCTTGACGAGGCCTTGGGGCTCAGTTACATTGATCAATGCGATTGCTAAATATCTCCTTTTTCCTAATATTCATGGCAGGTATGCAATTCATTATTCACATGTTCAAATTAGCAAGTAGCATTTTTCATTGTATATTCCAATATTTGTCCATATGCTTGAGGCATTATACTATTATCTAAGTTTGATGTGCAGCCTTATCCGTATATAGTATGTAATTTTTGGCTTGCACTCATAATATATATATTAGTGCTCACTTCAGTTATCCTATTCAGTTATATGTAGTTTTTTTCTGAATGTGAACACAGCTCCGCCCCTTTCGGCCATGTTTTTTCCATCTCCTATATAAGAAAGTCCTTAGTTACCCCTCTCCACCCATAGCAGTTTTTAATTGCAATGAGATGACACACAGTTAGGGTCACAGAGCTAGGGACCCCAATATAGAGATATGCCTTGACGAGGCCTTGGGGCTCAGTTACATTGATCAATGCGATTGCTAAATATCTCCTTTTTCCTAATATTCATGGCAGGTATGCAATTCATTATTCACATGTTCAAATTAGCAAGTAGCATTTTTCATTGTATATTCCAATATTTGTCCATATGCTTGAGGCATTATACTATTATCTAAGTTTGATGTGCAGCCTTATCCGTATATAGTATGTAATTTTTGGCTTGCACTCATAATATATATATTAGTGCTCACTTCAGTTATCCTATTCAGTTATATGTAGTTTTTTTCTGAATGTGAACACAGCTCCGCCCCTTTCGGCCATGTTTTTTCCATCTCCTATATAAGAAAGTCCTTAGTTACCCCTCTCCACCCATAGCAGTTTTTAATTGCAATGAGATGACACACAGTTAGGGTCACAGAGCTAGGGACCCCAATATAGAGATATGCCTTGACGAGGCCTTGGGGCTCAGTTACATTGATCAATGCGATTGCTAAATATCTCCTTTTTCCTAATATTCATGGCAGGTATGCAATTCATTATTCACATGTTCAAATTAGCAAGTAGCATTTTTCATTGTATATTCCAATATTTGTCCATATGCTTGAGGCATTATACTATTATCTAAGTTTGATGTGCAGCCTTATCCGTATATAGTATGTAATTTTTGGCTTGCACTCATAATATATATATTAGTGCTCACTTCAGTTATCCTATTCAGTTATATGTAGTTTTTTTCTGAATGTGAACACAGCTCCGCCCCTTTCGGCCATGTTTTTTCCATCTCCTATATAAGAAAGTCCTTAGTTACCCCTCTCCACCCATAGCAGTTTTTAATTGCAATGAGATGACACACAGTTAGGGTCACAGAGCTAGGGACCCCAATATAGAGATATGCCTTGACGAGGCCTTGGGGCTCAGTTACATTGATCAATGCGATTGCTAAATATCTCCTTTTTCCTAATATTCATGGCAGGTATGCAATTCATTATTCACATGTTCAAATTAGCAAGTAGCATTTTTCATTGTATATTCCAATATTTGTCCATATGCTTGAGGCATTATACTATTATCTAAGTTTGATGTGCAGCCTTATCCGTATATAGTATGTAATTTTTGGCTTGCACTCATAATATATATATTAGTGCTCACTTCAGTTATCCTATTCAGTTATATGTAGTTTTTTTCTGAATGTGAACACAGCTCCGCCCCTTTCGGCCATGTTTTTTCCATCTCCTATATAAGAAAGTCCTTAGTTACCCCTCTCCACCCATAGCAGTTTTTAATTGCAATGAGATGACACACAGTTAGGGTCACAGAGCTAGGGACCCCAATATAGAGATATGCCTTGACGAGGCCTTGGGGCTCAGTTACATTGATCAATGCGATTGCTAAATATCTCCTTTTTCCTAATATTCATGGCAGGTATGCAATTCATTATTCACATGTTCAAATTAGCAAGTAGCATTTTTCATTGTATATTCCAATATTTGTCCATATGCTTGAGGCATTATACTATTACCTAAGTTTGATGTGCAGCCTTATCCGTATATAGTATGTAATTTTTGGCTTGCACTCATAATATATATATTAGTGCTCACTTCAGTTATCCTATTCAGTTATATGTAGTTTTTTTCTGAATGTGAACACAGCTCCGCCCCTTTCGGCCATGTTTTTTCCATCTCCTATATAAGAAAGTCCTTAGTTACCCCTCTCCACCCATAGCAGTTTTTAATTGCAATGAGATGACACACAGTTAGGGTCACAGAGCTAGGGACCCCAATATAGAGATATGCCTTGACGAGGCCTTGGGGCTCAGTTACATTGATCAATGCGATTGCTAAATATCTCCTTTTTCCTAATATTCATGGCAGGTATGCAATTCATTATTCACATGTTCAAATTAGCAAGTAGCATTTTTCATTGTATATTCCAATATTTGTCCATATGCTTGAGGCATTATACTATTATCTAAGTTTGATGTGCAGCCTTATCCGTATATAGTATGTAATTTTTGGCTTGCACTCATAATATATATATTAGTGCTCACTTCAGTTATCCTATTCAGTTATATGTAGTTTTTTTCTGAATGTGAACACAGCTCCGCCCCTTTCGGCCATGTTTTTTCCATCTCCTATATAAGAAAGTCCTTAGTTACCCCTCTCCACCCATAGCAGTTTTTAATTGCAATGAGATGACACACAGTTAGGGTCCCAGAGCTAGGGACCCCAATATAGAGATATGCCTTGACGAGGCCTTGGGGCTCAGTTACATTGATCAATGCGATTGCTAAATATCTCCTTTTTCCTAATATTCATGGCAGGTATGCAATTCATTATTCACATGTTCAAATTAGCAAGTAGCATTTTTCATTGTATATTCCAATATTTGTCCATATGCTTGAGGCATTATACTATTATCTAAGTTTGATGTGCAGCCTTATCCGTATATAGTATGTAATTTTTGGCTTGCACTCATAATATATATATTAGTGCTCACTTCAGTTATCCTATTCAGTTATATGTAGTTTTTTTCTGAATGTGAACACAGCTCCGCCCCTTTCGGCCATGTTTTTTTCATCTCCTATATAAGAAAGTCCTTAGTTACCCCTCTCCACCCATAGCAGTTTTTAATTGCAATGAGATGACACACAGTTAGGGTCACAGAGCTAGGGACCCCAATATAGAGATATGCCTTGACGAGGCCTTGGGGCTCAGTTACATTGATCAATGCGATTGCTAAATATCTCCTTTTTCCTAATATTCATGGCAGGTATGCAATTCATTATTCACATGTTCAAATTAGCAAGTAGCATTTTTCATTGTATATTCCAATATTTGTCCATATGCTTGAGGCATTATACTATTATCTAAGTTTGATGTGCAGCCTTATCCGTATATAGTATGTAATTTTTGGCTTGCACTCATAATATATATATTAGTGCTCACTTCAGTTATCCTATTCAGTTATATGTAGTTTTTTTCTGAATGTGAACACAGCTCCGCCCCTTTCGGCCATGTTTTTTCCATCTCCTATATAAGAAAGTCCTTAGTTACCCCTCTCCACCCATAGCAGTTTTTAATTGCAATGAGATGACACACAGTTAGGGTCACAGAGCTAGGGACCCCAATATAGAGATATGCCTTGACGAGGCCTTGGGGCTCAGTTACATTGATCAATGCGATTGCTAAATATCTCCTTTTTCCTAATATTCATGGCAGGTATGCAATTCATTATTCACATGTTCAAATTAGCAAGTAGCATTTTTCATTGTACATTCCAATATTTGTCCATATGCTTGAGGCATTATACTATTATCTAAGTTTGATGTGCAGCCTTATCCGTATATAGTATGTAATTTTTGGCTTGCACTCATAATATATATATTAGTGCTCACTTCAGTTATCCTATTCAGTTATATGTAGTTTTTTTCTGAATGTGAACACAGCTCCGCCCCTTTCGGCCATGTTTTTTCCATCTCCTATATAAGAAAGTCCTTAGTTACCCCTCTCCACCCATAGCAGTTTTTAATTGCAATGAGATGACACACAGTTAGGGTCACAGAGCTAGGGACCCCAATATAGAGATATGCCTTGACGAGGCCTTGGGGCTCAGTTACATTGATCAATGCGATTGCTAAATATCTCCTTTTTCCTAATATTCATGGCAGGTATGCAATTCATTATTCACATGTTCAAATTAGCAAGTAGCATTTTTCATTGTATATTCCAATATTTGTCCATATGCTTGAGGCATTATACTATTATCTAAGTTTGATGTGCAGCCTTATCCGTATATAGTATGTAATTTTTGGCTTGCACTCATAATATATATATTAGTGCTCACTTCAGTTATCCTATTCAGTTATATGTAGTTTTTTTCTGAATGTGAACACAGCTCCGCCCCTTTCGGCCATGTTTTTTCCATCTCCTATATAAGAAAGTCCTTAGTTACCCCTCTCCACCCATAGCAGTTTTTAATTGCAATGAGATGACACACAGTTAGGGTCACAGAGCTAGGGACCCCAATATAGAGATATGCCTTGACGAGGCCTTGGGGCTCAGTTACATTGATCAATGCGATTGCTAAATATCTCCTTTTTCCTAATATTCATGGCAGGTATGCAATTCATTATTCACATGTTCAAATTAGCAAGTAGCATTTTTCATTGTATATTCCAATATTTGTCCATATGCTTGAGGCATTATACTATTATCTAAGTTTGATGTGCAGCCTTATCCGTATATAGTATGTAATTTTTGGCTTGCACTCATAATATATATATTAGTGCTCACTTCAGTTATCCTATTCAGTTATATGTAGTTTTTTTCTGAATGTGAACACAGCTCCGCCCCTTTCGGCCATGTTTTTTCCATCTCCTATATAAGAAAGTCCTTAGTTACCCCTCTCCACCCAGAGCAGTTTTTAATTGCAATGAGATGACACACAGTTAGGGTCACAGAGCTAGGGACCCCAATATAGAGATATGCCTTGATGAGGCCTTGGGGCTCAGTTACATTGATCAATGCGATTGCTAAATATCTCCTTTTTCCTAATATTCATGGCAGGTATGCAATTCATTATTCACATGTTCAAATTAGCAAGTAGCATTTTTCATTGTATATTCCAATATTTGTCCATATGCTTGAGGCATTATACTATTATCTAAGTTTGATGTGCAGCCTTATCCGTATATAGTATGTAATTTTTGGCTTGCACTCATAATATATATATTAGTGCTCACTTCAGTTATCCTATTCAGTTCTATGCACGAAAGGAACACGTTGTCACCTGGCGACCGGAGTACAAATTGATTGAGCGGACTCCGTTGGTGACTTAACAGCTGTGTGCGGCAATGATGCAAACCTGGCTCAGGGCCTTCGTCAGGGCAATGTGACACACGTGCCTTGTGTGGCTCACGTGTTGAATCTGCTTCTTCAGCAATTTTTAAAACACCATCCCAGCCTACATGGCCTTGTGCAGCGGGCACGCTCGCTATGTGCTCACTTCCATCGTTTGCACCCAGCAGCTCAACAACTTTCATCGCTCCAGAAGTCTTTTGGTCTGGCGGGTCAACGCCTTAAATGCGATGTGCCGACACGCCGGAATTTGAATCTGCACATGTTGCAGCGTCTGTGGCAGCACCGCAGAGCCCTGCTGAAATACGTTATGACGTATACCCTGGGCTAACTTGATCCAGAGGTGGTGCAGATCACGCTGCTGGAGTGGTGTCAGATCAAGGACCTATGCACCCTTCTACACAGTTTACAAATGTTGACGAAGATGATTAGCACTGGTGATGCCATTCTCAGCGTGACAATTCTGGTCATCTACATGATGGAGCACACTGTAAGCATTATTCGGAGTCAGGTGTTGGTGTCGCGGGCGGAGGAGGGGACGCTGCGCTCTCCCACTGCTCGGGTCCGGCCGCCGCTGCTGCCGCGGCTGCTGCTGCTGCTCGGTGGTGGCTCGAGCGGTGAGCCGGATCCCGGGGACTCGAATGGCGCTCCTCGCCCATGAGTGAAAAGGGGGTTGATTGGTTGTGGGGGTTTTGATTATGGATATTGTCCGTGACGCCACCCACGGTTGTGGTGATTTTGGTGACACCACCGCTGCTCTAGACGGGGATCCCGGGAGCGGTGACTGGGAGCAGCTTGGTTGTTAGTTCTCCCCTCCGTGGGTAGGGGGTTGGTTGTCCCGGGGCCCGGTGATGGGGTAGGGATGAATGGCAGGCAGGTTACGGGGCCTGGAGAGGTGCAGGGTCGTGGGGGCAGCGCTGTGCCGCACGGCACGGTGGTACTCACTCAGCCCAATGATGAAGACACAGTTTTCGGTAAAACACACGGCTGGATGGACGGGTCCCACAGACGGCTGCGGTGTTGTTGCTCCCAGCAGGTTGGCGGCAACTGCCTTTCCCTGCACCCAAGATGTCTGTACGGTTCCAATGGGTTCCCACCGGTAACCCGCTCCCCGGCTTGGATATTGGCTGGAGGAGTCCCTTTTGCCCGCAGGCGCTGGCCCTGAGAAACGGTTGCCTTGGCGGTGGCGGTGTCCCTCTCACTCGGTTGGACTGTTGCCTTCTGTCGGGACTTGACTCTTTGGAAACCCAGGAGGTCCCCTTCACTAACGGATTCGTCAAATTCACGGCGACTCCTAGCCTTGCCGGGGTCCGGAAAGCCCCTGCCATTTGGTGCTGGGTTCTCTTTGTGTACCGGTCCGGTACCGCCGGGCCACCGCCCATCCACGGTCCTTACGGTAGACTCCAATCGGCCACTCCTGCAGACGGTCACCACCGTCTGCCAACCTTGCTGATCTGTCCGGGCCACACACCCGGACCAACTTCAGGCAGCTTAGCTGTCACTTTTTCCTCTCTCACTTCACTTCTCAACTGTCCTCACTCCTCTCCAAACTCTATCTCTACTCTTCACTCAAGCTCTGCCTGAGCTCAACTGCCTGGTTTTCCCGCCTCCAGGACTGTGAACTCCTCGGTGGGCAGGGCCAAGCTCCTGGCCCACCCCCTGGTGTGATCATCAGCCCCTGGAGGAAGGCAACAAGGGTTTTGTGTTCTGGCTTTGGTGTGCCTGCTGGGAGTGTGGGGTGTGTGGGTGTTGTGCTCTGTGGCCCCTGGCTTGTCCAGGGCGCCACATTGGGACAAGAGGAAGGAGAGGAAGTACAGGAGGAGTCATATGCGGAAGGGATAACAAGATCTACAAGGTCCAGACGGTCAGCGGCACCTAGGCGGCAGTCATGGGACAGTGGGGGAGAGGGATTAACAAGGGTGCTGTTACGGTTGCTGCGAGCACTGGAGACTATGTCCAGATTTCTTGCTACTGCACATGTGCGAGCGCTGGAGACTAAGTCCAGATTTCTTGCTACTGCACATGTGCGAGCGCTGGAGACTAAGTCCAGATTTCTTGCTACTGCACATGTGCGAGCGCCGGAGACTAAGTCCTATCTTGGAGCCATTGCACATGTGCGGGTGACATCATCGCTGACACGAGGTCACATGTCTCTGACACCTTCTATGCCGATTGGTCGCTGGTCATGTGCTTGTGATGCCTTGCTCCGTGATAGGCCAGCATGACGTCACTCCTGTCATTCTGGCAGCGGATTGGCTCTGGTGTCCTCCATCTTGGATGAGGCACAGAGTCTATATAAGACCCTGACTCACGCGGCGCTCAGTCCTCTTGGTTCATGCATAAGAGTAGACGCTCTGTGCGCGTTCCTCTAGGCATTCCTCTGTCTATGCTAGGTGAGCGCTACCGGCAGGGTAGCGTTCTTATACCTTACAGCTTCGGCTGCTGTCCGTATCCTTACCTCTTAGGGGAGCGGACATAGGCAGGTGCCTGAGGCACATGGTCTGGCTGGGTCTTGTGGTTCGACTCGTAGGTGGACGTTGCTGCTAGGGTAACGTTCCTTATACTGCGTCTGGCAGTTGTTCGTATCCTCGCACACTAGGGGAGCGAACAGAGGTAGGAGCTTTGTGCGGCTTACGCTGCTGTTCGTCTCTTTTGCACCACTAGAAGAGCGGACCTAGGCAGGTGCCATATCTAGTGGTTCGTGTCCTCGCACACTAGTTGAGCGAACGCAGGTAGGAGCTTTGTGCGGCTTACGCTGCTGTTCGTCTCTTTTGCACCACTAGAAGAGCGGACCTAGGTAGGTGCCATTTCGCACACATTGCCTTTGTCTCTGTGATTATTAACAGAGATCATTCAACACACCCTCCAAGTAAGGGAGGAATTGCTTTACTTACTTATTATATCCTTCTGTGAGTTAACAGAGGTATTGCTCTCTGCCATAGTCTGCAGCAGAGTCTTTGCACGGTGGACCCTGACTGTCTGATACTCCTTTAAGTTATTATCAGACAGCCCCCCGTAACAGGTGCATAGAATCAGCAAAACTACAGGAGCCCATGAAGAAATGGAGGACGAACTGGCGATGGGCATGGAAGATTCAGCAGATGAGTGAGAGCTTGCTCACATTTCGGTTGTGCGAGGTTGGGGGGAGAGGGCAGAGGAAGGAGGCACGATTTTCACCTCTCCGCCACGAACACAGCAAGGACTTGGTCCTCCTGGATGCACAAGACACATGAGCGCCTTCTTGCTGCACTACCTACAACATGACCCTCGGATTGTACGAATTCGAAGTAATGCTGACTACTGGGTTGCCACACTGTTAGATCCCCGGTACAACACAAAATTTTGCAAAATAATTCCGGCCATAGAAAGGGACGCACGTATGCAGGAGTATCAGCAGAAGGTGGTACGCAATCTTAGATTTGCTTTTCCACTAAACACCTGTGCTGCACAGAGTGAATCTCAACGCTTTGTCATGGATAGGAGGAAATGGTCTTTTACTTGTCCAGATCTGAGGGACCGAGGGCTGGCTGCTGTGCTGAGACGGCGTTGAGTACGGTGTCCCCGCAGAGTTGCACTTTTGGTCATATACAAAATGAGTTGAAAAAGGACAGATGCTGGTGGAAAGGGGAACAGGTGTGTTGGAAAGGAGAAAAAAGTTTGTGTCCGTGGGTTTGGTGGTTAAGCAACAGTAACATTTGCTGAAGAAACAACATCTGTTATGGTGGGAATGGCAGATTTGGATAAGGTGGTATTGTGACGGGGTGTACAGCAGAGCAAGGAGAGACAACAGGCCGAGGATGATCCAACAGGTTTACTAACAGGAATACAGGAACAGCACACGACAAGTCCAAATAAAACAGATTCGGGGGCACCTCCCGATAATCCAAAGTGCCAGATCACGACGTAATAGTCCTTTTCAGAGTCCCAGAAATCCCACACAATCCACTGGACGGCGAGATCTGTCCGCAGAATCAGATCTCGCTCCCTTCCTCTTCAACACTCAGCTCCCAACTAACTGCTCTAACATGTTCTTCTCTCCTGGGATCAGCCCCTTAGGTGGGCACATCTCCCCCTGGCCATTTGATGCATGAATGGACTTTAGACTGCTGGCTCTGTTCTGTTTACCAAGTTGTAGATTGGAGAAGTCCCATGCTGAGAAGAACAATATATATATGCAACCCCCACCAAATCAATGACAATAGCTACTGCTGAAGCCTGATTGCAATATGATACAGGCTGGGGGGGGTATGGTCACTTACATCCCAAGACATAGTATTACAGCAAATACAGTGAGAAGGCAAAACACATCATGACAATTCCTTCCCCTCCCAACTTGTGTACGTACTAGGGACCTCTACAGGTCGCTGGTTAAGTACACGCAGGCATGGCTGACAGGACTCAAGGCTCCTCTTGCCTGGACAGTCCATCTGCATTTTGGTGTTGGCTGCCTCTTCTATATTGTATGGTAAAGTTATAGGGCTGCAGAGCCAGGCTCCATCGCAGTAATCGTCCATTGTCTCCAGAGACTCTGATCAGCCAGGTGAGGGGATTGTGATCAGTAACCACAGTGAATTCTCGTCCATACAGATACGGCCGTAGTTTCTTAAGGGCCCACACTACAGCCAGACATTCTTTTTCAAGAGTTGCATAGGCCACTTCTCGGTCCAGCAGTTTCCTGCTGAGGTAGGCAATGGGGTGTTCGTCCCCAGCTGCATTCACCTGGCTGAGGACAGCTCCCAGTCCATAAGCAGAGGCGTCCGTTTGCACAATAAATCTCCGCTTGTAGTCTGGAGCAGCCAGGACAGGATCGCAGACCAGAGCGTCCTTCAGCCGGTTAAAAGCCTCATCACAGGCTGGAGTCCAGATCACCAGCCGGGGCATTGTTTTCTTGGTCAGGTCGGTAAGAGGCTTGGCCACAGTACTGAAATGAGAAACAAATTTTCGGTAATAACTGGCAGTGCCCAGAAAAGCCATAACTTGTTTCTTAGTTTGGGGTACAGGCCAGTCTCTAATAGCCTGGATTTTGGCAGGCTCAGGACGGAGCTTCCCTCCTCCCACTCTATGCCCTAGGTACTGGACTTCCCCCATCCCCAATTGGCATTTATCGGGTCGAATAGTTAGGCCGGCTGCAAGAATCAGGTCCAAAATAATGGCTACTTGATTCAGATGTTCCTCCCATGTGTGGCTGAAGACGGCGATATCATCCAAGTAGGCACAAGCAAAGTCACCACATCCCCGGAGGATCTGGTCCACCATTCTCTGGAAGGTGGCCGGGGCATTTTTCATTCCAAAAGGCATGCTTAGAAATTCATACAGACCAAAGGGGGTTATAAAAGCGGACCGTTCTCTCCCTTCATCCGTTAGAGGGATCTGCCAGTATCCCTTACTGAGATCCAAGGTAGTGACATATCGGGACCCAGCCAGTCGGTCTAGAAGTTCGTCAATACGAGGCATTGGGTAAGGATCGCTGACGGTATGGTCGTTTAGTCGCCGATAGTCCACACAAAATCGAGTACTCCCATCCTTCTTGGGTACTAACATCACAGGGGAGGCCCAAGGGCTATGGGAGGCCTGGATTACCCCAAGCTGTAACATCTCCTCCAGTTCGTGCTGAATGGTGTTTCGAACTGATTCAGGTACCCGGTAAGGAGCCAGTTGTATGGGACGAATGCCCTGATTGTCCACATGATGTTGGGTGACGGTGGTTCGACCTGGTTGGGATGAGAAAGCAGCCCGTCTCTGTTGAAGCACTTCCAGCATCTGGATTTTCTGTAAGGAGTCCAGGTGATCTCCCAGGGGAACCTGTTCCACAGTGGATGGGGCTCTCACTGCTTCCAGGAGATCAGGTAGAGAGTCCTCATCCTCTTGTCCATCTTCTGAAGCCAACCGACAGCTTGCTATCATTGGAATGTTCCGGTCATGGTACTCCTTAATCATATTCACATGGACAGTCTTTTGCCTTAGCCCCTGATCATCTAAAGCAAGAAGGTAATTGGTATCATTCAGTTTTCTGAGAACCCGGAAGGGACCCTCCCATGTGGTCTGCAGTTTATTCTGCCGATGGGGAACAATCATTAAGACTTGTTGTCCTTCTACAAACTCCCGATAGCGTGCTCTACGGTCATACCATGTCTTGTATATAAGAATAAGGCTGCACATCAAACTTAGATAATGGTATAATGCCTCAAGCATATGGAAAAATATTGGAATATACAATGAAAAATGCTACTTGCTAATTTGAACATGTGAATAATGAATTGCATACCTGCCATGAATATTAGGAAAAAGGAGATATTTAGCAATCGCATTGATCAATGTAACTGAGCCCCAAGACCTCGTCAAGGTATATCTCTATATTGGGGTCCCTAGCTTATATAGTATGTATTTTTTGGCTTGCACTCATATATATATATATTAGTGCTCACTTCAGTTATCCTATTCAGTTATATGTAGTTTTTTTTCTGAATGTGAACACAGCTCCGCCCCTTTCGGCTATGTTTTTTCCATCTCCTATATAAGAAAGTCCTTAGTTACCCCTCTCCACCAATAGCAGTTTTTAATTGCAATGAGATGACACACAGTTAGGGTCACAGAGCTAGGGACCCCAATATAGAGATATACCTTGACGAGGTCTTGGGGCTCAGTTACATTGATCAATGCGATTGCTAAATATCTCCTTTTTCCTAATATTCATGGCAGGTATGCAATTCATTATTCACATGTTCAAATTAGCAAGTAGCATTTTTCATTGTATATTCCAATATTTTTCCATATGCTTGAGGCATTATACCATTATCTAAGTTTGATGTGCAGCCTTATTCTTATATAGTATGTATTTTTTGGCTTGCACTCATATATATATATATATATTAGTGCTCACTTCAGTTATCCTATTCAGTTATATGTAGTTTTTTTTCTGAATGTGAACACAGCTCCGCCCCTTTCGGCCATGTTTTTTCCATCTCCTATATAAGAAAGTCCTTAGTTACCCCTCTCCACCCATAGCAGTTTTTAATTGCAATGAGATGACACACAGTTAGGGTCACAGAGCTAGGGACCCCAATATAGAGATATACCTTGACGAGGTCTTGGGGCTCAGTTACATTGATCAATGCGATTGCTAAATATCTCCTTTTTCCTAATATTCATGGCAGGTATGCAATTCATTATTCACATGTTCAAATTAGCAAGTAGCATTTTTCATTGTATATTCCAATATTTTTCCATATGCTTGAGGCATTATACCATTATCTAAGTTTGATGTGCAGCCTTATTCTTATATAGTATGTATTTTTTGGCTTGCACTCATATATATATATATTAGTGCTCACTTCAGTTATCCTATTCAGTTATACCATGTCTTCTGTCTGGTTTGAGCCATACGCAAATGACTCTGGACAAAACTAGCAAGTTGGGCCAGGGTTTCTCGCAGCTTTAGGACATAAGGGACAACAGGGGTTCCTGTATCTTCAACTTGCCCCTCCCAGTATTCCTTGAGCAGGGTTAAGGGTCCTCGGACCTTTCTTCCACATGGTAGTTCAAAGGGGGAGAACCCAGTGGACTCCTGGGGAACTTCCCGATAGGCAAACAAGAGATGGGGTAGGTACTTCTCCCAGTCTGAATCTCGGTCCGTGAAGGCCCTCAGCATATTCTTCAGAGTGCCGTTGAATCGTTCACAAAGTCCATTTGTTTGGGGATGATACGGGGTCGTTCGGATCGCTCATACTCCACAGGTGCGCCACAGACACTGGACCAACTCTGACATAAACTGGGAGCCTTGGTCCGACAAGATCTCACTGGGGAATCCTACTCTGGTAAAAATAATAACCAAGGCCTCGGCCACCTTGGCTGCAGAGATACTTGACAAGGCCACGGCTTCTGGATATCGGGTGGCATAGTCCACAACAGTGAGAATGTACTGCTTTCCAGATTTACTTGGTTTAGCCAGAGGTCCAATGATATCAACAGCTACTCTTTGAAAGGGTTCTTCTATTATAGGGAGCGGTTGCAGGGGTGCCTTTGGGTGATCTCCGGGTCGCCCTCTACGCTGACATATGTCACAAGTTCGGCAGAAATGCGCCACTGCTTGGGAAATCCCCGGCCAATAAAAAGTTTGAGTCAATCGTCTCTCGGTGCGGGTTTTGCCTTGATGGCCAGCCGTAGGAATGCCATGAGCCAGGTGTAATAGCGGAATTCTGTACTTCTGAGGAACAATCAGCTGTTTGCTATAAGTCCAGGGCTTATCTAGGGAGTCGGCATTGGCAACCCGATACAGAAGTCCATTTTCTCTGATAATTCTTTCTCCGTTCTCCCCTAGCTGCCCTATTTCAGCTCGGGGTCTAAAACTAGCAAGGGTGGGGTCAGTCTCTACTTCTTGTCTAAACTGAACTTTATCCCAAGTAACATTCATATTATCCCCACAAGAAGAATCACTCACCGGCTGTAATGGCAGTTCTGGTGGCCTCATTTCCATGGATGGGTTGTACACGTCCACATGGGCTGCTCTCTTGGCTTGACTTCTGGTTACCGCACCGACAAAGTGGCAATGAAGATTCCCCACATCATTTCCTAGAAGAACGTCTGCAGGGAGGCCGCTCATCACACCGACCACACATTGTTTTGCCCCAAAGCCATAATCCAGGGTCACACTCGCTCTTCGAATATATCTCTGGGTACCTCCTGCCAGTTCAATGGCAATTCCTGGTCCCTTTTGAATTGCTTGTGGTTGAATTACTCAGGGATCGGCTATGGTGAGGAAAGCCCCAGTGTCACGGAAGCCAACAACTTTTTGGCCATCCAGCACGACCTCCTGTAGATGTTTGTCCTGAAGATCAGAAGAACAGGTGGCTGGAGCTCGCACCCCATAGACTCCGGGTAGGGGAGCTAGGATATCTGAGTCACTTGGCAAGTCATCAGGCACAGAATCCAGCTCTTCTCCTGGTGAAGGTGTCTGTAGATAATGAACAGGCAAAGGCGGTCTGTAGCTGTTCTGTCTCCGAACACCTGGACATTGGAATTGCATGTGCCCAGGCTGCCCACACCCATAACATCTGTGCTCTGGGATTCTTCCTCCACGTCGTATTCCCAAAGGTGGAGCATGAGTAATGCGAGGCACAGTCACACGAAGGTCCCCATGAGTTGACGGTCTAGGGTGATGGTGAACATTGGGGCCAGAAGGACCAGGGGCCGCCAGCGTTGGGGGTTTGGTGGTTTTCTTCTCACTGGGTAGTAGTTTTTTCCACTGAGGCTTGATGGTGAGAGCCTCATCAGCTAGAGCTGCAGCTTCCTCCACAGTGGCTGGTCTCCTTTCACGCACCCATTCCCGGATCTCAGCGGGGCACTTGAAGTAAAACTGCTCTTTTAGGAGGACCTGGAGGACGGTCTCCAAGGTTAAGGCCTCCTCTGCCTCCAACCAACGATGCCACAGATGTTTGAGTTTGTGGGCATACATCTTGAAGGACACTTCCTCATCACATGCTAATGTACGGAACTGAGTCCTGTAAGTGTCTGGCGTTACAGCATAATGTTCTAGAATAGTCTGTTTAATATCCGCATACTCACAGTTCCACCGAGGGTCCATAGCTCTATAGGCTGCAGCAGCTCCACCCTCTAAGAGCCCAACCAGATGCCGGACGCGCTCCCTTTCTGGGACTTCCATTAATCGACACTGATGCTCAAAGTCCTGGAAGAAGCCCTCAATGTCACCAGCAGCCTCATTAAACTGCTTGAAGTCTTTGCGGGACACCCTGGGAAGTTCCCTCATGATGGGTGCTGGGGTTACAGTCTGTCTGGAACCTCTCGCGGCTTCCACAGCGAGCTGCTTATCCAGCAATGCCATCTCCTCTATCCTGCGCTCCTTCTCTTTAGCTCCACGCATGACCTCCATCTTATATTCTATGGTGGTCTCCTCTCCCAGCAAGGCCATCTCCTCCTCGTACCACACAACCCATTGACTTTTTTGGGTATTTACTAGTGATGAGCGAGCATGCTTGTCACTACTCGGTACTCGCACGAGTATCGCTGTACTCGGGCTGCTCGGCGGGGACCGAGTAATCTCGCGATACTCGTGCTGTACTCGTGGTCTTCATTTCTGCATGTTGGCGCTCTTTTGAGAGCCAGCCCTCATGCAGGGATTGGCTGGCAGACCACTGCAATGCCACAGCCCTGTTAGTTGTGGAATTGCAGTGATTGGCCGGCCTGCACAGCGTGACCGAGCCTTTATATCGGCCGGCGCGCTGTGCTCTGCTCACAGCTATCCAGACTGTCAGTGCAGGGAGAGTGTCGCTGATTCAGGGAAAGCTTTGCGGCCCTTTATAGCTTTTTCAGTTGCAGGGCTGCAAACAGTGTGACCAAAAGTCCTTCTCAGGACTATTCTAGTTGTATACAGGCAGGCAGGGTATAGCCAGGTCGGAGTACAGTAGCAGAGTCCTTCTCAGGACTACTGTTGCTATATACAGGCAGGGTATAGCCAGGTCTGAATACAGGCTAGTGACCAAAAGAGTCCTTGTCAGGACTATTGTACCAGTATACAGGCAGGCAGGCAGGCAGGGTAGTGGTGACCGTATACCAGCCTTCATCATATCTGGGGCTGGTGTACACAGTGTAAAACAGTCCAGATAGTGTCTGACTTGTCTGTAATTGTCGCTCCCCAAAAAAACCTGTTAGGTTCTTATTGCGTCCGTGCTTGGTTTTTAAAACCGCACGTGTGTGCCTGTTGGTGGCAGCGTACAGGTGCACTTGTGTGCAATTTCCAGAAACTTTAATATAACGCACAAGTAGTGAATATACACGTCAGCAGTGCACAGCATTGCAAAATGCGCAAGGGCATTGGCAAGGAACAAGGAAGTGGACGTGATGGTGGTGCAGGCAGAGGCCGAGGTCGTGGGCAAGCTCTAATTTCGCCACAACAAAGGGCCACATCTAGTCGCTCGCACGTCCTGTCCCAAATTCTTGGGGACCGCAGCAGTACACCGCTCTTGAACCAAGACCAGTGTCAACAGGTTGTTAGTTGGATAGCAGATAATGCTTCCAGTCAGATTGGCACCACCACAAACACTCTGTCTTCCACACGGTCAAGTGTCAGTAGCCGTGATACTGCACCGCACATTTCTGAACCTGATCCTCCTTCCTACCACCAGGCTGAGTACACGTCCTCCTCGGACATTAATGATCCCACACTTGGACACTCGGAAGAGCTGTTCACGTTTCCATTCACACATTCTGGCCTCTCGCCAGCTCATATTGAAGTGGGTCATGAGGAGATCGTCTGTACAGATGGCCAAATATTTGAGCAGCCACGTTCTCACGAAGTTGGCAACGTGTCTCAACAAGTGGTGGACGATGATGAGACACAATTGTCAGGAAGTCAGGAGGAGGAGCAGGGTGCGGAAGAGGAAGACGACGTGGTGGATGATCCAGTAACTGACCCAACCTGGCAGGAGGATATGCAGAGCGAGGACAGCAGTGCACAGGGGGAGGGAGGCGTAGCATCACAACAGGCAGTAAGAAGCAGGGTGGTGGCCCCAGGCAGAAGTCAGGCAACCGTTCCCCGGAACAACACGACGACACAAGGTGCCTGTACAAATGTTAGGTCTTCCCGAGTCTGGCAGTTTTTTAAGTTGGATCCAGATGATTCAAAAAAGGCCATTTGCAACACCTGCCGTGCCAGCATCAGCAGGGGTACCAAAACTAGCAGCCTGACCACCACCAGCATGATCAGGCACATGTCAGCCAAGCACCCGACTTTGTGGGAAGTACAACAGAGTCGAGGAGCAGTGCTTGCTAATGTCACTGCTACGTCTTCGCTGGTTGTGCATGCAAGCCAATCCCCTGTCCATGCTGCCTGCGAACAAGCCTCCTCCGGTCCTGCACCTGCAGTTGCCTACGCAGAAAGAACACCATCATCAAGCACGTCCTTGTCCCAGCGCAGCGTTCAGTTATCCATTCAGCAAACCTTTGAACGCAGGCGCAAATACACTGCCAACACCCCACATGCCACAGTTCTAAATGCTAACATTTCGCGACTGCTTGCGCTGGAAATGTTGCCTTTTAGGCTGGTGGAGACAGAAGCATTCCGTGACCTGATGGCGGCAGCTGTCCCACGTTACTCGGTCCCCAGCCGCCACTATTTCTCCCGGTGTGCCGTCCCCGCGTTGCATAACCACGTGTCACAAAACATCACACGTGCCCTGAACAACGCTGTTTCACCCAAGGTCCACCTAACCACAGACACGTGGACAAGTGCTTGTGGGCAAGGCCGCTACATCTCGTTGACGGCACACTGGGTTAATATTGTGGAAGCTGGGACCCAGTCTGAGCGAGGGACGGAACACGTCCTTCCCACACCAAGGTTTGTAGGCCCTACCTCAGTCAGTGTTTCACCCACACTCTACAGCTCCGGAATGTCATGCTCTTCAGCCTCCTCCTCCTCCTGCGCATCCTCATCCACTGTGCCCTCCACACCAGTCACAAGCTGGAAGCACTGCAGCACTGCCTCGGCGAAGCGGCAACAGGCTGTGCTGAAGCTAATCTGCATAGGTGACAAACCCCACAATGCAGAAGAGCTGTGGACAGCTCTGAAACAGCAGGCAGATCACTGGCTCACACCTCTGAACCTAAAGCCAGGAAAGGTCGTGTGTGACAATGGCCGGAACCTGGTGGCGGCTGTGAGGCGAGGCCAGCTGACACATGTTCCATGCGTGGCCCATGTGCTCAACCTCGTGGTTCAGCGGTTTATAAAGTCATACCCAGAGCTGTCTGATCTGCTGGTAAAAGTTCGCCGCCTGTCTGCACATTTTCGAAAGTCACCTACTGCTTCAGCCGGCCTTGCCGGCTTTCAGCGCCGTTTGCATCTTCCGGCTCACAGACTGGTGTGTGATGTCCCCACGCGTTGGAATTCAACTCTGCACATGTTGGTCAGGATATGTGAGCAGAAGAGGGCAGTTGTTGAGTACCTGCATCACCTAAGCCTTCGGGAAATGGGTCAAACTCCACACATAACACCTGAGGAGTGGAGATGGATGTCAGACCTATGTACCATCCTCCAAAACTTTGAGGACTCCACCAAGATGGTGAGTGGTGATGACGCCATTATTAGCGTCACCATACCGCTACTCTGCCTTCTAAAACGGTCTCTGCTGAAAAACAAACATGATGCATTGCAGGCGGAGCGCGATGAGTTGCAGCAAGAAACAGTAGTGGGTGTGGGTGATAACACACAGCCCAGCCTCGTCTCATCACAACGTGCAGTGGAGGACTATGACGAGGAGGAGGATGAAGACATGGAGCAACTCTCCGGCCAAATTGAGGATATGACATGCACACCAGTCATATCCTCGGTTCAGCGTGGCTGGCCAGAGGACAGGGTAGATGAGGAGGAGGAGGAGGAGGAGGAGGAGGAGGACAGCATGTTCAGTCATCTTGTTGGTCAGGCTACTGAAGTCCTGGCTGTTAAGAGTCTGGCGCACATGGCTGACTTTATGGTAAGCTGCCTGTCTCGTGACCCTCGCGTTAAGAACATCTTGGCCGACAATCATTACTGGTTGGTAACACTGTTAGACCCACGCTACAAGGAGAACTTTTTGTCTCTTATTCCCGTGGAGGAGAGGTCAACCAAAATGCAGCAGTTCCGGAAGGCCATACTCACGGAAGTAGGCAAAGCATTCCCCTCACAAAACGCTAGCGGCATAGGTCAGGAATCAGTGGACAACCGAGGCGTACAGCCGAGAGAGGCACAAGTCCAATCCGCCATAAGTAGGGGAACAGTCTTTAAGATGTGGGACAGTTTTCTCAGCCCCTCACGTACCACAGCCCCTGAGGTGCGGGGTAGTGCCACAAGAAATCCTAAGTTTGCCCAGATGCTGAAGGAGTACCTTGCAGATCGAACAACTGTACTCCGACATTCCTCTGTGCCTTACAATTATTGGGTATCCAAGCTGGACACGTGGCATGAATTGGCTCTCTACGCCTTGGAAGTCCTGGCCTGCCCTGCTGCTAGCGTTTTGTCAGAGCGTGTTTTTAGTGCCGCAGGTGGAATCATTACAGATAAACGCACCCGCCTGTCAACTGAAAATGCTGACAGGCTGACTCTGATCAAGATGAACAAGGGTTGGATTGGGCCAGACTTCACCACACCACCAGCAAATGAGAGCAGAATTTAAAGTTTGCCATGTACCTCCACTCACCCATGGGTACACACTTCTGGACTTTGGATAATCGCTGGACTGCTCCTCCTTCTCCTCATGCGCCACCATGATGATGACCGTTACAAATTGCAATACTTAGGCCTTTGTTTCAGGTATACCCCCAGTGGTAAATTTTTTCGCCCATTCTTTGCAGAATGGACATTACAACGACAGGAGACCCGCTCCTTTGCAATGGGAACAATGTTTTGAGGCCCTCATGCACGTCTCTACCCAGGGACAACGTGGAGCCTCCCAATTTTTGGCTGCCCTGCCTAAGGGCTATACTATAATACACCCACTTCCTTAAAATGGACACTTAATGTTTTGAGGCCCTCATGCACGTCTCTACCCAGGGACAACGTGGAGCCTCCCAATTTTTGGCTGCCCTGCCTAAGGGCTATACTATAATACACCCACTTCCTTAAAATGGACACTTAATGTTTTGAGGCCCTCATGCACGTCTCTACCCAGGGACAACGTGGAGCCTCCCAATTTTTGGCTGCCCTGCCTAAGGGCTATACTATAATACACCCACTTCCTTAAAATGGACACTTAATGTTTTGAGGCCCTCATGCACGTCTCTACCCAGGGACAACGTGGAGCCTCCCAATTTTTGGCTGCCCTGCCTAAGGGCTATACTATAATACACCCACTTCCTTAAAATGGACACTTAATGTTTTGAGGCCCTCATGCACGTCTCTACCCAGGGACAACGTGGAGCCTCCCAATTTTTGGCTGCCCTGGCAAAGGGCTATACTGAAATAGACCCACTTCCTTACAATGGGCACTTCAGGTTTACAGGCCATCATGCACGTCTCTATCCAGGGACAATGTGGAGCCTCCCAATTTTTGGCTGCCCTGGCAAAGGGCTATACTGAAATAGACCCACTTCCTTACAATGGGCACTTCAGGTTTACAGGCCATCATGCACGTCTCTATCCAGGGACAATGTGGAGCCTCCCAATTTTTGGCTGCCCTGGCAAAGGGCTATACTGAAATAGACCCACTTCCTTACAATGGGCACTTCAGGTTTACAGGCCATCATGCACGTCTCTATCCAGGGACAATGTGGAGCCTCCCAATTTTTGGCTGCCCTGGCAAAGGGCTATACTGAAATAGACCCACTTCCTTACAATGGGCACTTCAGGTTTACAGGCCATCATGCACGTCTCTATCCAAGGACAATGTGGAGCCTCCCAATTTTTGGCTGCCCTGGCAAAGGGCTATACTGAAATAGACCCACTTCCTTACAATGGGCACTTCAGGTTTACAGGCCATCATGCACGTCTCTATCCAGGGACAATGTGGAGCCTCCCAATTTTTGGCTGCCCTGGCAAAGGGCTATACTGAAATAGACCCACTTCCTTACAATGGGCACTTCAGGTTTACAGGCCATCATGCACGTCTCTATCCAGGGACAATGTGGAACCTCCCAATTTTTGGCTGCCCTGGCAAAGGGCTATACTGAAATAGACCCACTTCCTTACAATGGGCACTTCAGGTTTACAGGCCATCATGCACGTCTCTATCCAGGGACAATGTGGAGCCTCCCAATTTTTGGCTGCCCTGGCAAAGGGCTATACTGAAATAGACCCACTTCCTTACAATGGGCACTTCAGGTTTACAGGCCATCATGCACGTCTCTATCCAGGGACAATGTGGAGCCTCCCAATTTTTGGCTGCCCTGGCAAAGGGCTATACTGAAATAGACCCACTTCCTTACAATGGGCACTTCAGGTTTACAGGCCATCATGCACGTCTCTATCCAGGGACAATGTGGAGCCTCCCAATTTTTGGCTGCCCTGGCAAAGGGCTATACTGAAATAGACCCACTTCCTTACAATGGGCACTTCAGGTTTACAGGCCATCATGCACGTCTCTATCCAGGGACAATGTGGAGCCTCCCAATTTTTGGCTGCCCTGGCAAAGGGCTATACTGAAATAGACCCACTTCCTTACAATGGGCACTTCAGGTTTACAGGCCATCATGCACGTCTCTATCCAGGGACAATGTGGAGCCTCCCAATTTTTGGCTGCCCTGGCAAAGGGCTATACTGAAATAGACCCACTTCCTTACAATGGGCACTTCAGGTTTACAGGCCATCATGCACGTCTCTATCCAGGGACAATGTGGAGCCTCCCAATTTTTGGCTGCCCTGGCAAAGGGCTATACTGAAATAGACCCACTTCCTTACAATGGGCACTTCAGGTTTACAGGCCATCATGCACGTCTCTATCCAGGGACAATGTGGAGCCTCCCAATTTTTGGCTGCCCTGGCAAAGGGCTATACTGAAATAGACCCACTTCCTTACAATGGGCACTTCAGGTTTACAGGCCATCATGCACGTCTTTATCCAGGGACAATGTGGAGCCTCCCAATTTGTGGCTGCCCTGGCAAAGGGCTATACTGAAATAGACCCACTTCCTTACAATGGGCACTTCAGGTTTACAGGCCATCATGCACGTCTCTATCCAGGGACAATGTGGAGCCTCCCAATTTTTGGCTGCCCTGGCAAAGGGCTATACTGAAATAGACCCACTTCCTTACAATGGGCACTTCAGGTTTACAGGCCATCATGCACGTCTGTATCCAGGGACAATGTGGAGCCTCCCAATTTGTGGCTGCCCTGGCAAAGGGCTATACTGAAATAGACCCACTTCCTTACAATGGGCACTTCAGGTTTACAGGCCATCATGCACGTCTCTATCCAGGGACAATGTGGAGCCTCCCAATTTTTGGCTGCCCTGGCAAAGGGCTATACTGAAATAGACCCACTTCCTTACAATGGGCACTTCAGGTTTACAGGCCATCATGCACGTCTGTATGCAGGGGCATTGGTGAACCTCACAATTTTGGACTGCCCTGGCAAAGGAAAATACTACAAAGACTCACTTCCTCAAAATGGGCACATTAGACTCAAGAGGCCTTCATGTACGTCTCTTCTCAGGGACATCGGAGTGCCACACAATGTTTTCACGTAAAATCTTTCATGTATTAATCTCAAAAAGTAACATACACCAGCTCTGTCTCACTATAGGGTATGTGCCCTTAACATTTCTGCCATGAAAAATCATTTTGGGGTCATTTTGGAAGGTTTTCTGGTGAGTCCGTAAAAATGGCGTGAAACGCGGACAAAATTGTTCACAGCTGTGACTTTTGAGTGATAAATGCTTCAAGGGGTCTTCCCCATGCTGTTGCCATGTCATTTGAGCACTCTTCTGAGACTTTTGTGCCATTTTTAGGGTTTCTCCATGCTGCCGGGGGGTCATTTCACAAAAATACTCGGGTCTCCCATAGGATAACATTGGGCTCGTTGCTCGGCCCGAGTACACGAGTATCTTGGGAGGCTCGGCCCGAGCTTCGAGCACCCGAGCTTTTTAGTACTCGCTCATCACTAGTATTTACCTCCGGCTCCCGTCTTTGCTCCCCTTGCTGTGGAAATTGTTCCTCGGTGCCATCTTGCAGGCAAGCGTTTTCCAATGCCTCAATTAGTTGCTCCTTAGAGAGTCCTTTGTAGCCGACACCTAATTCACGGGCCTTTGTTCGTAGGCTCACCACAGTCCAGTTCCTGTATCCTGAGGTTCTGGTTTCAGACGTTGATTGGCCGTTGTCCTCCATTTCTTCTGCTCTGATCCCGCCGCTGCCACCAGTTTGTGACGGGGTGTACAGCAGAGCAAGGAGAGACAACAGGCCGAGGATGATCCAACAGGTTTACTAACAGGAATACAGGAACAGCACACGACAAGTCCAAATAAAACAGATTCGGGGGCACCTCCCGATAATCCAAAGTGCCAGATCACGACGTAAAAGTCCTTTTCAGAGTCCCAGGAATCCCACACAATCCACTGGACGGCGAGATCTGTCCGCAGAATCAGATCTCGCTCCCTTCCTCTTCAATACTCAGCTCCCAACTAACTGCTCTAACATGTTCTTCTCTCCTGGGATCAGCCCCTTAGGTGGGCACACCTCCCCCTGGCCATTTGATGCATGAATGGACTTTAGACTGCTGGCTCTGTTCTGTTTACCAAGTTGTAGATTGGAGAAGTCCCATGCTGAGAAGAACAATATATATATGCAACCCCCACCAAATCAATGACAATAGCTACTGCTGAAGCCTGATTGCAATATGATACAGACTGGGGGGGTATGTTCACTTACATCCCAAGACATAGTATTACAGCAAATACAGTGAGAAGGCAAAACACATCATGACAGGTATATACTATGTTAACGCTGTATAAAAAATTAAGAAGAAAAGAAAGAGAAAGGTATATATCCCCATCGCCAGTCGGTGTCCACCGTGCTCCCAGATGGAAAAGGAGAGGCTGGCAACTGGAAGGTTAGGTGGAGGATACAGAGCTGAGTGGCTATGAAACTAATAGTAGCCTAAACCGAGTTAGACGCCACTCGGATCTTGAGACTGGGAGCCCTGTTAGCGTCACAGGGTCCACTCGCCCACCCAGCCCAGGAACTCCCTATTAACAACACAGGGGACATTGGGTACGCTGTCCGTGTGTGTAGGGGCCACAACTGTGGACAGCAGGCGCATCAGCAGCAGCAGGCCTGTTAATGCCACTAGGCTGCACTAGCAGGACTGGTAGGACAGAAGCTGGTCTTAACCGTTCTGCGTTACCAACTGTGGTGGCGGCCTGCATCGACGCCCTATCCCTGCCTATCTCTGGCCTAAAGCCGCAATGGGTTCAACACATGGAGGTGTGCTCTTTCGGAGCACAATAGAAGACTGCGCACCTCCTTGTTGGCTTCAGCCCCTTTTATAACCTGGGTCCGCCCCAAACCAGGGTGGACCACAATGCACCTCCTGGAGACAAAAGCAGAGTGACACGTCATGAGTGCCATAACTAGCGTCCTATTCGGAACCGCAACTTCAATAATGACCTCATGGCTGCCACGACCCAAACACCTCACCATTCATCGTCTGACCAACAATAATGAGGTGACAAGTCATAGGGACGGGCCTTTGCAAGCCAGTTGGGAGTGGCCTGGCCACATCGTCAGGACACCTGATGCCCTGTGGTCTATATGGGCCCCCCACATCAGGGACAGGGCCAAAGAGTTCATTACCGGACCTAGCCCCTGATGCAGTAAGTGCCTGAGCATGCTAAGTAGCATGAAATACAGTCTCCGAAAAAAGACTATCCGCTTCAGCATGCTGTCTAGGCACAACACAGGACTTAGACCCGGCACGGAGTGCAAGTACCTGTGCAAAGAGGCTTTTCGCATTAAGTGTGAAGCCCCACAGGTGTTGTGTCGGTGCGTTACCTTCAGGGACTCCACATGGAGGAACAGTCTGGTCACAGGTAGGTTGCTTCTTTATATGTAGTTTCTAGACGCCACTCTCGGTATTGCGGTCAGTGGGGACCGCCACTGCAGTGTAAGGGGACACCTGGGGCTGATGTTGGGTGCAGTTAGTTGTAGTGGCCTCCCGAGAGTGAGGCAAGCCCCAGAGCCCTGTGTAAGTGTGTGGAACCACAGGTCGCAGAATGACTCAGGCACAGTCCAAATGAGCATGCGCTGTAGCCCGAAATGAAGACTTAGCCTCAGGAATGGCACAGTCAGGCTGAGCATACTCAGTAAGTGAAACACTGGAGTTAGGCTGAGGCTGGGGTAAATCGGCACACGCATGCGCACTAGCCGCCTCTCCACACTTAGACGTGGAGGAGAAAGCAGCCAGCTGGACAACCTGAGGCACAGCCCTAAATGGCAGCTGATGCCAGGGCGCAACTGGAACCGCAGCAGGTTGCTTGCGTTTATGGCGGCACCGATTCGTAACAACAAATAACAGCCAAAATAACAGGTGTACTTCTTCCCGTGGATAATCAGGTATGATCCTTTTTTCATAGACACGACCATCGCTAACAAATGTAGATGAGGCACCAAAACAGCAGCTGCTTCAATGTATCTCAAGTGCGCCATAAAGTGGCCTCTCTTCCACCTCAAGTTCAATATCACAAATACTCCATTCCACTGTGGTGTCAACCCAATCGCACTTGCTTCCTAGCAGATCTCAAGTTTCCACCAGCCCTGCTGAGTATGGGGTAACAGAGATGGTTGAGTCTGCAGAGCTGTTCAGTCACACTATAGCCTGTGAATCAGAGGTCTTCTCCAAAGCTGCAGTGAGTACAGACAAAGAAGTTATTATTATTATTATTATTATTATTATTATTTATTTATAGAGCACCATTGATTCCATGGTGCTGTACATGACAAGGGGGTTACATACAGAATACATATACAAGCAACAATAGACAGACTGGTACAGAGGGCAGAGGACTCAGCCCTTGCGGGATTACATTGTAAAGTATTTTGGGGAGGAGACAGTAGGTGGGGTGTAGGTTGGGCAGAAGCTCCGCACGGTGGTGGTGTCATTTAATGGTTATAGTCATTTATGAACAGATGAGTTTTCAGGTTCCGTTTGAAGCTTGCGGGTGTAGCAGATAATCTGACGTGTTGAGGCAGCGAGTTTCAGGAGACAGGGGAAATTATCTGCACAGATGGCCAGAAGGTTTGTGAGTTGGATCCAGGCCCCGATGAAGAAGGTGCTGAGCATAATGTACACCCTCATTTCCAAACCGTACATCATCCTGGTGGAGACAATGGGTAACATGATGAGGAGACTCAGATACCTGATTGTAACGTCAACTTTGCTATTCGGTCAGGGCAGGAAGAGGTTGTCACGGAGGACTCAGGACGAGGGGAATGAAAACACACAGGGTGATGATGAGGTTGGAGACACCACTTACTGTCAAACCAAAGTGAGCCAATCCATGACGTCAGCAGAGGAGGTGGAGGAGGATGCTACTGACGACGAGTTTACGTTGTGTCTTCCTGGACAAAGACAAAGTACTGGAAGCACGTCAACAACAGAAACCTCAGCCACAACTCTGCCTATGAGCATAAGTCATGTTGGCTATGCAGTTCGCATGGGCTGTAAGACTTGCCTAGCCTGGGAATTTTTGGGACATAGCAGAGGATCACCCAAGTCATGTAATCTGTAACAATCTGTAAGTAGAAGGCAAAAAATCTCAACTTTGAGTACTTCCACCATGAAGTGTCACATGGATATGAATTGATAGCGTGAGGATGCATTGCTCAGCTTTAGCCACTGTCAATGCAACATGCCTATTTGCCGTCCATTGCATGCATTGTTGCAGACTACACACAAGGAGCTGCTGTTTTTTTGGAGCTGCTTTTGTCTGTTTGGTCACTATAGCAATAGCAAAACGATCTTCGGGTGTGGACTTGGAGATGCTGTCTATGAACAGAATGAAAAGATAAAGGTGTGTGTTACAGCAAGGAGCAACCGCGGAAACACTTTGTTCAATTGTGAGGGGAGTCATTTTGGACTTTGGTGAGGAGTACCGTAACGCCAGTGAGCAGCATCCTGTGCCACAGACCAACATTCTTCCGGTGCTGTCTATACTGTTTACCATGATAGGAGCGTAAAGTCTGTATTTATGGCAAATGGACATCACAGTACCTGGGTACGGTAGGCTGTGCCCAGACAGTAATGCGTGCACGCAACACTTTGTTTTATTATCAAAACACATATCTGTTCTGGGTAGGACGACTATATAGACAATCAGACTTGCTGCCTCTGCACTGTCAAATTGTCACGTACAGTTTAAATCATAGAGGGACAGCGACACATGTTTGCATTGACTGTTGATTTTCAAGATTTCCATGACTGTGTTGCAGAGCTGTGTGGTTTGCATTCACACTGTTATCATCTGCCTTATCTGTGAGGTTTCAGTTAACAAGGGTATTCAGGGTGGGTGATGTGTTTTGTCTATAGCTGGTGTCACACATAGCGACAGCAACAACAACATCGCTGTTACGTCACCATTTTCTGTGACGTAACAGCGACCTTGTAAGTTGCTGTTATGATCGCTGCTTAGCTGTCAAACACAGAAACGCAGCAGCGATCATAACGTCGCTACATATGCAGAGAGCAGGGAGCCGCGCACACTGCTTAGCGCTGGCTCCTTGCTCTCCTAGCTACAGTACACATCGGGTTAATTAACCCGATGTGTACTGCAGCTACATGTCACAGTGCAGAGAGCAGGGAGCCGCGCACACTGCTTAGCGCTGGCTCCTTGCTCTCCTAGCTACAGTACACATAGGGTTAATTACCCGATGCGTACTGCAGCTACATGTGCACAGAGCAGGAGCCGGCACTAGCAGCAAGAGCGGCGGAGGCTGGTAACGAAGGTAAATATCGGGTAACCAAGGAAAGGTCTTCCCTTGGTTACCCGATGTTTACAGTGGTTACAGCTTTCCGCAGCTGCCAGACGCCGGCTCCTGCTCCCTGCTCGCTTCATTTCGTCACTCTCTCTCTGTCACACACAGCGATGTGTGCTTCACAGCGGGAGAGCGACGACGAAAAAATGAAGCAGGACATTCAGCAACGAGCAACGACCTCACAGCAGGGGCCAGCTCGTTGCTGGATGTCACACACAGCGACAGCGATGGGACGTCGCTGCAACGTCACAGAAAATGGTGACGTAGCAGCGACATCGTTGTCGTCGTCACTGTGTGTGACACCACCTTATGTTTAGGTACATAACTGGGAAGCTCTTGTGATGCGCCACTAGTAAGTCGTGTTCGCACACACACACACACACACACACACAAACACACAAACACACAATTAGGGATTAGCAAGTAGTAGGCAACTGAATAGATTGTTCTATTATTTCAATTTTATGCATGGTTCTTATTGTTTGTTTTGGGAAAGTTAAACAATCATTTATGAACCCAACTGCATACAGTGCTTTTCATGTTGCGTGGTTTTGCTGCATACTGGGGAGCCCACCTAATACAAGACTTAATATGAAGCATAAGTCGAAATGGGAATTTCACTGTGCTACAATGCGGCCTAGCGGGGCTGTGCAACCACCGCCTGCCCCATCAAGTGCATCTGCGTGCTCTTCATCCTCTGTGACTGTGGGGACAGCAGTCACACATGCTTTTTCACACTGAACTTCAACCCCGTTACCCGTAAGCGGGAGTGTGATTGGCAGGTCGTCACTTGTTTTGTAAGTGCAAACAGATGGTATTGTTGAGCTGTCAGGCATCGAGAGAACCACCATTGGATGAAGGAAACATTATATCCACGCCTGCACCTTTGTCAAAGATTGGCTGGACTACCTGCAGTTAATAATTGCGTTCCACAAATGGAAAGGAGTGTAGAATGCACATGTGTTGCACCTTGCTTGGCAGCAAAGGAACACTAACTTAGTATTCCAAACAATTTTAGGATGGCAGAAAAGAGTCAGCTCTTTGGGCAAATTAAATAGCATGGCAAAAGTGGGCAAGTGGGTACAGTGGCCGTGTTCTGTGGGTACCAGGACAGTAAAGGAAGCCTCACTTTCTATCCCTCCTAATGATGAAATGCAGCAAGGAATTCCATGATTTTGCTATAAAAATAGCGTAGCAAAATGAGCAGGAGGGTGTATTGCAGAGGTGCTGGAAATAGCTTGGCACCAGTGGGGCACAAATGGAGTACAACAGCCACTTTTGGATGCCACTAAGTTGCAGCATTTTTTGGCTATTATTATAGCTTATTACAAAATGAGCAGGAGGGTGTCATGCAGAGGTGCTGGAAATAGCTTGCCACCAGTGGGGCACAAATGGAGTACAACAGCCACTTTTTGGATGCCACTAAGTTGTAGCATTTTTTGCTATTATTATAGCTTATTAAAAAATGAGCAGGAGGGTGTAATGCAGAGGTGCTGGAAATAACTTGGCACCAGTGGGACACTAATGGAGTCCAACAGCCACTTTTAGGATGCCACTAAGTTTTCTCAGTGTTTGCTATTATAATGACTTAGTACAAATGAGCTTGAGGGTGCAATGCAGAGGTGCTGGAAATAGCTTGGCACCAGTGGGACACTAATGGAGTACAACAGCCACTTTTAGGATGCCACTAAGTTTTCTCAGTGTTTGCTATTATAATGGCTTAGTAAAAATGAGCTTGAGGGTGCAATGCAGAGGTGCTGGAAATAACTTGGCACCAGTGGGACACTAATGATGTCCAACAGCCACTTTTTGTATGCCACTAACTGGCAGCACTCTTTTCAATTAAAATGGCTTTGCAAAAATGTGCAGGAGGGGAGAATGCAGAGGTGGTGGGACTTGCTTGGCACAAGTGCCACAATAATGGAGGACAGCAGCCACACTTTGGATTGCACTAACTGGCAGCACTCTGCAATTAAAATGGCTTTGCTAAAAAGGGCAGGAGGGTACAGTGGCCGGGTTGTGGGTCAGTGTAGAGGAAAGGAAGCCTCACTTTCTATCCCTCCTAATGGTGAAATGCAGCAAGGAAGTCCCTGAGCTTAGCTACACAGACGCTGTTATCTGTAGCTGTTAAAAACTGTTTCCACGGACCTGACTGTCACCTATGGCTCTGAGCCGGATGAAATAAGCCCTGAAAAGGGCTGAATTAAACTTCTATCCCTAATCTGTAGAGCGCTGTGTGTAGAGCGTACACAGCAGGATCGGCGGCAGGAGCTGCATCAGCGGTGACTGTCACCCAGACGCAGAAGGCAGATAATGGCGTCCAGACAGGAAAATGGCCGTATTTATAATGCAAGGACATGTGACATGGACAGCCTATGACACATGCCCTTGCTTGTCTGGCAAAAAGTCCACTTAGCTGTGTGTGTGTCTGGGATTGGCTGACATGCTGGCCCACCCCACACGCGCGCTTAGGGAAGGAAGAAAAGAAAAAAAATGGCGATCGCCATTATCCCAGCAGCAGTGATCTGAACGCGCAGTCCCCGCACACTATACGCTGAAATTTCATAATAGTGTGAGTCACAGAGTGACACTATTACAGCGGAAAGCCAGGTAGTAATTAGCTTGGCTTTTTGCTGATAGAACCGTTCTCGAACGTAACTCGAGCTAACGAACTTTTAGCAAAAAGCTCGAGTTCTAGTTCTATCTAGAACACCCCCCAAAATCACTCAAACCACGAACCGCGCTCATCTCTAGTTGTAACCCAAGATTGGTTCTTCAGCCACTTTCTGATCACTGGTGAAGAGAAAGTGTACCAGTAACTACATAGCGTTGTTATTGTTCATCGTACTGAGCTGAAATGTCAATTCCACCTAGCCTAGAAAAGGAATTTCAGTTTGATTAATAGCATGGCCTCGGAATTCCACTGGTCCTATTAAATGTTCTTCTGGATGAAGGCAGGTATGTGGCAAATGGTGTCTTCTCCATTCTTCATTTAGCAGGCTAGCTTGTGCACCTGTGTCCCACAGTGCTTTTACCAGGAGTCTATCCAACTTGCATTGAATAAAGCACCTTTCACCAATCAAGCTGATAAGGCTAGCCTTAAGGCCGCTTTACACACTGCGATATCGGTCCCGATATCGCTAGTGTGGCAAACCGCCCCCATCTGTTGTGCGACACGGGCAAATCGCTGCCCGTGCCGCACAACATCGCCCAGACCCGTCACACATACTTACTGCCCGGCGAAGTCGCTGTGACCGGCGAACCGCCTCCTTTCTAAGGGGACGGTCCGTGCGGCATCACAGCGACGTCACAGCTGCGTCACTGAACCGCCGCCCAATAGAAGCGGAGGGGCGGAGATGAGCGGGACGTAACATCCCGCCCACCTCCTTCCTTCCGCATAGCGGCCAGGAGGCAGGTAAGGAGAGCTTCCTCGTTCCTGCGGTGTCACACGGAGCGACGTGTGCTGCCGCAGGAACGAGGAACAACCTCGTTACTGCTGCAGTAACGATTTTTGAGAAAGGGCCCCCATGTCACCGATGACCGATTTTGCATGTTTTTGCAACGATGCAAAATCGCTCATAGGTGTCACAAGCAACGGCATCGCTAATGCGGCCGGATGTGCGTCACCAATTCCGTGACCCCAACGAGTTTGCATTAGCGATGTCGTAGCGTATAAAGCCCCCTTTACTGACCAAGAAATCTTCTTGTTCCACAGAATGTATAGTCGGGTTACCAGCTGTTGAAGATGGTCACACACTTGGGGGTAGTGCTGATGTAGCAGTTGTATATCCGAAGCCAGGGGCGTAACTAGGGGGGGCTGGGGGTGCACGTGCCCCGGGCGCAGTGTCAGGGGGGGGCGCTGTCGGGACCCGCGTGCACCTTTCAGCAAAGTCGGTGATGTATGCTGCGGCCGAGTTCAGCGGCCCGCAGGCAGTGCTCATGCCGACAGCTGCAGACTCTGACCCTACATGCGCACGCTGCTTTTTTTGCTGCTTTTTTGCTGATTTTTTGGCTGCAGTTTTGTCAGCAGAACTTTCTGACATTTGACTTCCCAGCAAAGTCTATGAGAAGTCAGATTTGCTATGCGCACATTGCAGTTTATTTGTCAGCGTTTTTTTTTGTCAAAAGTTTGTGACAAAAAAAATGCAGCATGTTCATTCTTCCTGCGTTTTTGTCAACATTTGTCACCCATTGAAATCAATGAGGGCATCAAAAACGCAGGAAAAATGCATGCTATCAAAAGTGGTGCATTTTACCTGCGTTTTACCTGCGTTTTTGGTACCAAAAACGCAGGTGATTTGTCAGCAAGTGAGGTAACAGGCAAGTGGAAACCTCATTGTTCCATGCTAAATAGTGTAGGAGCAGTACTTTGGAGTGCAGCAGAAGACATGACCTGGTATCAACGTATGCAGATTAATGTAAGGAAGCTGATTGAATTGGTAAGTATATTTCCAAAATTTCCACTGATAGTCCCGTCCTCCACATGTTCCCCGAAGTACCACTGTCCCCAGCGTGCATGCACAGGGGAGATGATGTGGAGGACGGGACTGTCACCGGCGGCGGCAGCGAGAGGGGTCCATCATCTCCCCTGTGCGTGCACGCTGGGGACACGATACTTCGGGGAACACGCGGAGGACGGGACTATCAGCGGCGGCAGCAGCGAGAGGGGAAAAATCAATGTTTTCAGCTGCCATTGTCCATCCCTCTCTCGCTGCTGCTGATAGTCCCGTCCTCCACGTGTTCCCCGCTAACCGCTGTGCATGCACGCACAGGGGAGATGATGGACCCCTCTTGCTGCCACCGCCGCTGATAGTCCCGTCCTCCACGTGTTCCCCGAAGTACCGCTGTCCCCAGCGTGCATGCACAGGGGAGATGATGTGGAGGACGGGACTATCAGCGGCGGCAGCAGCGAGAGGGGAAAATCAATGTTTTCAGCTGCCAGAGCCACCAAATGAGGTGAGCCGCGCGATCAGATGAGCTGTCACTGAGGTTACTCGCGGCCACCGCTGGATTCAGTGGTGGCCGTGGGTAACCTCAGTGACATCATCAGCTGATCGCGCGGCTGTCTTCATTTGCTGTGTGGAGCTGACAGGAGCGGCGGTGTCTGCTGCTGCTCCGGTCACCTCCATGCAGCAGAGCTGGAAGCGACGCTGGACCATCCTGGATTACGCCGGACATGGAGGGCTTTGTCGAGCTTATTAAATGGGAGAACGAGGGAATTTGTTAGTGTTTTTTTATTTCTAATAAAGGATTATTTCAAGTGTGTGTTTATTTACTGTAACTTACAGATTAATCGTGGAAGGTATCTCGGGGAGACGCCTGACATGATTAATCTAGGACTTATTGGCAGCTAAGGGCTGCCAATAACTCTTTATTACCCCGATTTGCCAACGCACCAGGGCAAATCGGGAAGAGCCGGGTAGTGTCCCAGAACAGCCGCATCTAATGGATGCAGCCATTCTGGGCGGCTGCTGACTGATATTGTTAGGCTGGGGGGCTCCCCATAACGTGGAGCTCCCCATCCTGAGAATACCAGCCTTTAGCCGTATGGCTTTATCTGGCTGGCATTGAAATTGGGGGGGACCGCACGCCGTTTTTTTTTATTATTTATTTATTTATTTCTATGCGCCATAGTGACACGCCCACCGGTTGCTGTGATTGGGAGCAGTGAGACACCTGTCACTCAGGAAGGGGGGCGTCTCTCACTGCAACCAATCATAGGCGCCGGTGGGCGGGGGAAGCAGGGAAAATGTGATGGAATAATGAGCAGCCGTCATTTTCAAAAGAGGAGAAGCCGCCAGAGCAGTGTGACAACCGTGGAGCGCCGCGCCCGTGATTGATGAGTATAAAGGAGGGAGGGAGAGACTAACCGACAGAGAGACAGACTGACCGACAGAGACACTATTTACACACAGTCTGGGCATGCCCAAAAACGAAACTGGCGCCGGCTTCCGGCATATGATCCGGCGTCCATAGGCTATCATTATAAAACACCCCACCAGATCCGTATTTTTGCCGGGTACAAAAACGTTCCCCTCAACGTTCCATCCGGCCGCCGGACAAGCAAATTTTGCCGGATCAAGACAAGCATTATGGGCTTGTTTGAACTGAAAAATACATGAAACAATTGTTGACAAAACTGCAGCCAAAAACGCACCAAAAAAGCAGCAAAAACACACCAAAAAAGCACCTACATTTTTTGTGACATTTCCAGGCTCTCTCTGACAAGGTGCAGTTTTGGCTGCAGTTTGTGAACACGAAAAAGAAGCAGCGTGCACTTTGACACATCCGTTTTTTGCTCTGCGGCACAATACGGCACTCTGCAGAAAAACCGCAACCGCTTTTTTTGCCGCCGGTTGCGTTTTTTTTTGCATAGACTTACATTAGTGCCGTATTGTGCCGCATGGGCTTGCGTTCGGTCCGGTTTTTGCCGCATGCGGCAGATTTAGGCTACTTTCACACATCCGGTTTCAGCAGTGCGGCTCAATCCGGCTGTGAAACCTATGCAACGGATGCGGCGAAAACACCACATCCTTTGCATAAGTTTTTACATGCAGCCCGTCCGTTTTTTTCCGGTTGCAGCACGCTACTGAGCATGCGCAGTGGAAAAAACCGCATGCGGCGGCCGGATGCGTCCATAGGCATGCATTGAAAAATGCGCCGCAGCAGCCGGATGCGGCGCGATGCGTTTTTTTTGCCGGACAAAAAAACGTTGCAAGCTACGTTGTCTCCGGCCGCCGCTTTAACTAATTTTGCCACATCCGGAAAAAAACGGATACAACGCAAAGCCATCAGGTACAATCCTTTAACAATGCAAATCTATGGGGATAAAACGGATGCGGTACCGGATCCGTTTTACCCGTTTTTTTCCGGATTGTACCTGATGGAAAAAAACTGATGTGTGAAAGTAGCCTTAGGCTAGTTTCACACTTGCGTTGGACGGCTTCCGTAGCATTGCGTTGTGCGACAGATGCAACGGATGCGTTGCATATAGTGGCACAACGCAATGCTACGGATCGTACAAAATAACGGAAAGCGTTATTTATTTATTTTTTTTCCTTTTTTACAGTACCGGCAGCCGACTATTGTGAACGATCAGCTGATCGCTCTTAATAGCCGGCGGCTGAGCGCTCTCACATGCCGGCGGCCGAGCGCTCAGCTGAGCGCTATAACATGCCGGCAGCCGGGCGATCAGCTGAGTGCCCTGACATGCCGGCGGCCGAGCGCTCAGCTGAGTGCCCTGACATGCCGGCGGCTGAGCGCTCAGCTGAGTGCCCTGACATGCCGGTGGCCGAGCGCTCAGCTGAGTGCCCTGACATGCCGACGGCTGAGCGCTCAGCTGAGTGCCCTGACATGCCGGCGGCCGGGCGATCAGCTGAGTACCCTGACATGCCGGCGGCCGAGCGCTCAGCTGAGTGCCCAGACATGCCGGCGGCCGAGCGCTCAGCTGAGTGCCCAGACATGCCGGCGGCCGAGCGCTCAGCTGAGTGCCCTGACATGCCGGCGGCCGAACGCTCAGCTGAGTGCCCTGACAAGCCAGCGGCCCAGCTACTTTCACACATCCGGTTTGAGCAGTGCGGCTCAACGCGGCTGTGAAACCTATGCAACGGATGCGGCGAAAACACTGCATCCTTTGCATAACTTTTTACATGCGGCCCGTCCGTTTTTTTCCGGTTGCGGCATGCTACTGAGCATGCGCAGTGGAAGAAACCGCATGCGGCGGCCGGATGCGTTTTTCCCGCATCGCGCCGCATCCAGCGTCCATAGGCATGCATTGAAAAATGCACCGCAGCGGCTGTATGCGGCGCGATGCGTTTTTTTTTGCCGGAGCAAAAAACGTGCCAGGGAACGTTCCATCCGGCCGCGGCATCGGCTAAATCTGCCGCATGCGACAAAAACCGGACCGAACGCAAGCCCATGCGGCACAATACGGCACTAATGTAAGTCTATGCAAAAAAACGCAATCGGCAGCAAAAAAAAACGTTTGCGGTTTTTCTGCAGAGCGCCGTATTGTGCTGCAGAGCAAAAACCGGATGTGTGAAAGTAGCCTAAGTCTATGCAAAAAAACCCGCAACCGGCGGCAAAAAAAACTGTTGCGGTTTTTCTGCAGAGCGCCGTATTGTGCCGCAGAGCAAAAACCGGATGTGTGAAAGTAGCAGTGCGGCTCAATCCGACTGTGAAACCTATGCAACGGATGCGGCGAAAATACCGCATCCTTTGCATAAGTTGTTACATGCGGCCCGTACGTTTTTTTCCGGTTGCGGCATGCTACTGAGCATGCGCAGTGGAAGAAACCGCATGCGGCGACCAGATGCGTTTTTTCCGCATCGCGCCACATCCGGCGTCCATAGGCATGCATTGAAAATTGCGCCGCAGCGGCCCGATGCGGCGCAATGCGTTTTTTTTTGCCGGAGCAAAAAAGGTTGCAGGCAACGTTCCATCCGGCCGCGGCATCGGCTAAATCTGCCGCATGCGGCAAAAACCCAACCGAACGCAAGCCCAGGCGGCACAATACGGCACTAATGTAAGTCTATGCAAAAAATACCGCAACCGGCGGCAAAAAAAAACGGTTGCGGTTTTTCTGTAGAGCGCCGTATTGTGCCGCAGAGCAAAAACCGGATGTGTGAAAGTAGCCTTAGGCTGCTTTCACACATCCGGTTTGAGCCGTGCGTCTCAATCCGGCTGTGAAACCTATGCAACGGATGCGGTGAAAACACTGCATCCTTTGCATACATTTTTTACATGCGGCCTGTCCGGTTTTTGCCGCTTGCGGCATGCTACTGAGCATGCGCAGTGGCAAAAACCGCATGCGGCGGCCGGATGCGTTTTTTGCCGCATCCAGCATCCATAGGGATGCATTGGAAAATGCACCGCATCGGGCGGATGCGGCGCAATGCGTTTTTTTTTGGCGCACAAAAAACGTGCCAGGCTACGTTCCATCCGGCCAAAAACCGGACGGAACGCAAGCCCATGCGGCACAATGCGGCACTAATTAAAGTCTATGCAGGAAAAACGCAACCGGCAGAAAAAAAAAACGGTTGCGATTTTCCTGCAATGTGCCGGATTATGCCGCATTGCAGAAACCGGAGGTGTGAAAGCAGCCGATGCCGCGGCCGGATGGAACGTTGCCTGGAACAACTCCGGAAAAAAAAAACGCATCGCGCCGTATCCGGCCGCTGCGGCGCATTTTTCAATGCATGCCTATGGACGCCGGATGCGGCGCGATGCAGAAAAAAACCGCATCCGGCCGCCGCATGTGGTTTCTTCCACTGCGCATGCTCAGTAGCATGCCGCAACCAGAAAAAAACTGACGGGCCTCATGTAAGGGTACTTTCACACATCCGGATTTTTGCTCTGCGGCACAATACGGCGTTCTGCAGAAAAACCGCAACCGGCTTTTGTAACGCCGATTGCGGTTTTTTTTGCATTGACTTACATTAGTGCCGCATTGTGCCGCAGGGGCTTGCGTTCGGTCCGGTTTTTGCCGCATGCGGCAGATGTAGCCGATGCGGCGGCCGGATCGAACGTTCCCTGCAACGTTTTTTGCTCCGGCAAAAAACACCGCATCGCGCCGCATCCGGCCGCTGCGGCGCATTTTTCAATGCATCCCTATGGAGGCCGGATGCGGCGCGATGCGGAAAAAACCGCATCCGGTCGCCGCATGCGGTATTTTACACTGCGCATGCTCAGTAGCATGCCGCAACCGGAAAAAACCGGACCGGCCGCATGTAAAAACTTATGCAAAGGATGCGGTGTTTTCACCGCATCCGTTGCATAGTTTTCACAGCCGGATTGAGCCGCAGGGCTCAAACCGGATGTGTGAAAGTAGCCTAAAATTTATGCAAAGGATGCGGTGTTTTCGCCGCATTCGTTGCATCGGTTTCACAGCCGGATTGAGCCGCACTGCTCAAACCGGATGTGTGAAAGTAGATCCACACCTGAATGCAGCCTTCACCGCTGTGTAGGGGTTAAGTTTGTCTGTGGGCGGAGCTAGCACGCACCGTGCACTGCCCTGCCCTGCCGTCCCACAGATGATGGTAGATGATAGAATGTATGGGCTCCGTCCAGGTATGACTTAATTTGTCATGAAGCTGGTCACGTACATTACCTGGAAGGAGCCCATACATTCTAGGCTCAACGCACAGAGGAAGAAAGGTCCTGTCACCCACAATGCTGTGTACCCTGGAGAACTACCTATAATATCTCCCCCCACCGCAGTGCTATATACCCCCGGAACTACCTATAACCCCCCAGTGATGTATACCATGGAGAACTACCTATAATATCCCCTCACCGCAGTGCTATATACCCCCAGAACTGCCTATAACCCCCCAGTGATGTATACCCCGCAGAACTACATATAATATCCCCTCACCGCAGTACTATATACCCCCAGAACTGCCTATAACCCCCCAGTGATGTATACCCCGCAGAACTACATATAATTTCCCCTCACCGAAGTGCTATATAACCCCAGAACTGCCTATAACCTCTCAGTGATGTATACCCTGGAGAACTACCTATAATAACCCCTCACCGCAGTGCTATATACCCCCAGAACTACTTATAACCCGCAGAACTACATATAATATCCCCTCACCGCAGTGCTATATACCCCAGAACTGCCTATAACCCCCCAGTGATGTATACCCCGCAGAACTACATATAATATCCCCTCACTGCAGTGCTATATACCCCCAGAACTGCCTATAACCCCCCCAGTGATGTATACCCCGCAGAACTACATATAATTTCCCCTCACCGAAGTGCTATATAACCCCAGAACTGCCTATAACCTCTCAGTGATGTATACCCTGGAGAACTACCTATAATAACCCCTCACCGCAGTGCTATATACCCCCAGAACTACTTATAACCCGCAGAACTACATATAATATCCCCTCACCGCAGTGCTATATACCCCAGAACTGCCTATAACCCCCCAGTGATGTATACCCCGCAGAACTACATATAATATCCCCTCACTGCAGTGCTATATACCCCCAGAACTGCCTATAACCCCCCCAGTGATGTATACCCCGCAGAACTACATATAATATCCCCTCACCGCAGTGCTATATACCCCCAGAACTGCCAATAACCCCCCAGTGATGTATACCAGCAGAACTGCCTATAATATCCCCACCACCACAGTGCTATATACCCCCAAAACTGCCTATAACCCCCCAGTGATGTATACCAGCAGAACTGCCTATAATATCCCCCCCACCACAGTGCTATATACCCCCAAAACTGCCTATAACCCCCCAGTGATGTATACCCGCAGAACTGCCTATAATATCCCCCCACCGCAGTGCTGTATACCACCAGAACTGCCTATAACCCCCCAGTGATGTATACCCCGCAGAACTACATATAATATCCCCTCACCGCAGTGCTATATACCCCCAGAACTGCCTATAACCCCCCAGTGATGTATACCAGCAGAACTGCCTATAATATCCCCACCACCACAGTGCTATATACCCCCAAAACTGCCTATCACCCCCCAGTGATGTATACCCTGGAGAACTACCTATAATATCCCCTCACCGCAGTGCTATATACCCCCAGAACTACCTATAACCCCCCAGTGATGTATACACCGCAGAACTACATATAATATCCCCTCACCGCAGTACTATATACCCCCAGAACTGCCTATAACCCCCCAGTGATGTATACCCCGCAGAACTACATATAATTTCCCCTCACCGAAGTGCTATATACCCCCAGAACTGCCTATAACCTCTCAGTGATGTATACCCTGGAGAACTACCTATAATATCCCCTCACCGCAGTGCTATATATCCCCAGAACTACCTATAACCCCCCAGTGATGTATACCCCGCAGAACTACATATAATATCCCCTCACAGCAGTGCTATATACCCCAGAACTGCCTATAACCACCAGTGATGTATACCCCGCAGAACTACATATAATATCCCCTCACCGCAGTGCTATATACCCCCAGAACTACCTATAACCCCCCGGTGCTGTACACCCCGCAGAACTACATATAATATCCCCTCACCGCAGTGCTATATACCCCAGAACTGCCTATAACCCCCCAGTGATGTATACCCCGTAGAACTACATATAATATCCCCTCACCGCAGTGCTATATACCCCCAGAACTGCCTATAACCCCCCAGTGATGTATACCCCGTAGAACTACATATAATATCCCCTCACCGCAGTGCTATATACCCCCAGAACTACCTATAACCCCCCCAGTGATGTATACCCCGCAGAACTACATATAATATCCCCTCACCGCAGTGCTATATACCCCCAGAACTGCCTATAACACCCCAGTGATGTATACCAGCAGAACTGCCTATAATATCCCCACCACCACAGTGCTATATACCCCCAAAACTGCCTATAACCCCCCAGTGATGTATATCAGCAGAACTGCCTATAATAACCCCCCACCACAGTGCTATATACCCCCAAAACTGCCTATAACCCCCCAGTGATGTATACCCGCAGAACTGCCTATAATATCCCCCCACCGCAGTGCTATATACCACCAGAACTGCCTATAACCCCCCAGTGATGTATACCCCGCAGAACTACATATAATATCCCCTCACCGCAGTGCTATATACCCCTAGAACTGCCTATAACCCCCCAGTGATGTATACCCTGCAGAACTACCTATAATATCCCCCCACCGCAGTGCTATATACCCCTAGAACTGCCTATAACCCCCAGTGATGTATACCAGCAGAACTGCCTATAATATCCCCACCACCACAGTGCTATATACCCCCAAAACTGCCTATAACCCCCCAGTGATGTATACCAGCAGAACTGCCTATAATATCCCCCCCACCACAGTGCTATATACCCCCAAAACTGCCTATAACCCCCCAGTGATGTATACCCGCAGAACTGCCTATAATATCCCCCCACCGCAGTGCTATATACCCCCAGAACTGCCTATAACCCCCCAGTGCTGAATACCCCGCAGAACTGCCTATAATATCCCCCCACCGCAGTGCTATATACCCCCAGAACTGCCTATAACCCCCAGTGCTGAATACCCAGCAGAACTGTCTATAATATCCCCCCACTGCAGTGCTATATACCCCCAGAACAGTCTATAACCCCACAGTCAGGGCCGGCTCCAGGTTTTTGTGGGCCCCGGGCGGAAGAGTCCCAGTGGGCCCCATCCACACGCAGACACACATACGTACACAGATACATACATATACATATTTAACGACAAACTCACAAAAATACATATAGAACTGACACATCTATACAGTCATATACACTGACATACATAGATACACATTATACATGCATACAGACAAACACACACAGCTCTGCCACATACACACATAGCTCTGCCACATACACACATAGCTCTGCCACATACATACACACATAGCTCTGCCACATACATACACACATAGCTCTGCTATATACATACACACATAGCTCTGCTACATACACACATAGCTCTGCTATATACACACATAGCTCTGCTATATACATACACACATAGCTCTGCCACATACATACACACATAGCTCTGCTATATACATACACACATAGCTCTGCTATATACATACACACATAGCTCTGCTACATACACACATAGCTCTGCTATATACACACCTAGCTCTGCTATATACATACACACCTAGCTCTGCTACATACACACATAGCTCTGCTATATACATACACACCTAGCTCTGCTATATACATACACACCTAGCTCTGCTATATACATACACACATAGCTCTGCTATATACATACACACCTAGCTCTGCTATATACATACACACATAGCTCTGCTATATACATACACACCTAGCTCTGCTATATACATACACACATAGCTCTGCTATATACATACACACCTAGCTCTGCTATATACATACACACCTAGCTCTGCTATATACATACACACATAGCTCTGCTATATACATACACACCTAGCTCTGCTATATACATACACACCTAGCTCTGCTATATACATACACACATAGCTCTGCCACATACATACACACATAGCTCTGCTATATACATACACACATAGCTCTGCTACATACACACATAGCTCTGCTATATACACACATAGCTCTGCTATATACATACACACATAGCTCTGCTATATACATACACACATAGCTCTGCTATATACATACACACATAGCTCTGCTACATACACACATAGCTCTGCTATATACACACCTAGCTCTGCTATATACATACACACCTAGCTCTGCTATATACATACACACATAGCTCTGCTATATACATACACACATAGCTCTGCTATATACACACATAGCTCTGCTATATACATACACACATAGCTCTGCTATATACATACACACATAGCTCTGCTACATACACACATAGCTCTGCCACATACATACACACATAGCTCTGCTATATACATACACACATAGCTCTGCTATATACATACACACATAGCTCTGCTATATACATACACACCTAGCTCTGCTATATACATACACACCTAGCTCTGCTATATACATACACACATAGCTCTGCTATATACATACACATATAGCTCTGCTATATACATACACACCTAGCTCTGCTATATACATACACACATAGCTCTGCTATATACATACACACCTAGCTCTGCTATATACATACACACCTAGCTCTGCTATATACATACACACATAGCTCTGCTATATACATACACACATAGCTCTGCTATATACATACACACATAGCTCTGCTATATACACACATAGCTCTGCTATATACACACATAGCTCTGCTATATACATACACACATAGCTCTGCTATATACATACACACATAGCTCTGCTACATACATACACACATAGCTCTGCTACATACACACATAGCTCTGCCACATACATACACACATAGCTCTGCTATATACATACACACATAGCTCTGCCACATACATACACACATAGCTCTGCTATATACATACACACCTAGCTCTGCTATATACATACACACATAGCTCTGCTATATACATACACATATAGCTCTGCTATATACATACACACCTAGCTCTGCTATATACATACACACATAGCTCTGCTATATACATACACACATAGCTCTGCTATATACATACACACCTAGCTCTGCTATATACATACACACCTAGCTCTGCTATATACATACACACCTAGCTCTGCTATATACATACACACCTAGCTCTGCTATATACATACACACATAGCTCTGCTATATACATACACACCTAGCTCTGCTATATACATACACATCTAGCTCTGCTATATACATACACACATAGCTCTGCTATATACATACACACCTAGCTCTGCTATATACATACACACCTAGCTCTGCTATATACATACACACATAGCTCTGCCACATACATACACACATAGCTCTGCTATATACATACACACATAGCTCTGCTACATACACACATAGCTCTGCTATATACACACATAGCTCTGCTATATACATACACACATAGCTCTGCTATATACATACACACATAGCTCTGCTATATACATACACACATAGCTCTGCTACATACACACATAGCTCTGCCACATACATACACACATAGCTCTGCTATATACATACACACATAGCTCTGCTATATACATACACACATAGCTCTGCTATATACATACACACCTAGCTCTGCTATATACATACACACATAGCTCTGCTATATACATACACACATAGCTCTGCTATATACATACACATATAGCTCTGCTATATACATACACACCTAGCTCTGCTATATACATACACACATAGCTCTGCTATATACATACACACCTAGCTCTGCCATATACATACACACCTAGCTCTGCTATATACATACAGAGACAGACACGCGCGGCTCCGGGGGGGGGGCATAAATCGGGGTTGGAGAGGGCACATACCGCTCAGGTCACGGTGGAGAGGGGGCCCACACAGCGCCGGAGGGACACGCTGTGCTGGGGGTCGCTGGCTGGCACTGCAACTCTCATCTGTGGGACTGAGCAGGATGCCGGTCTGTAGCTCCGCCCACAGATGAAGTTCAAACCAGGAAGTCTGCGCGCCTTAAAGAGACGGCGCCGCAGATTCCTGCCGAGGACTGCGGTCCCCGGAACTCGGCCCGGGGACCGCAGAACTAAGGAGAGTGGGCCCCGGCCAAGGTGCACCAGAGCTGACGAGGCCGAGTGGGCCCCCCCGGCTCTCCAGGGCCCCGGCATTTGCCCGGGTATGCCGGGTGCTGACGCCGGCCCTGCCCACAGTGATGTATACCCCACAGAACTGCCTATAATATCCCCCCCACAGCACTGCTATATACCCCCAGAACTGTCTATAACACCCCAGTGCTGTATACCCCGCAGAACTGCCTATAATATCCCCCCCACCGCAGTGCTATATACCCCGCAGAACTGCCTATAATATCCCCCCAGCGCAGTGCTATATACCCCCAGAACTGCCTATAACCCCCCAGTGCTGAATACCCCGCAGAACTGCCTATAATATCCCCCCACTCCAGTGCTATATACCCCGAGAACTGTCTACAACCCCCCAGTGCTGTATACCCCACAGAACTACCTATAATATCCCCTCACCGCAGTGCTATATACCCCCAGAACTGCCTATAATATCCCCTCCACCGCAGTGCTATATACCCCGCAGAACTGCCTATAATATCCCCACCACCACAGTGCTATATACCCCCAAAACTGCCTATAACCCCACAGTGATGAATACCCCGCAGAACTGTCTATAATATCCACCCCAACACAGTGCTATATACCCACAGAACTGCCTATAACCCCCCAGTGATGTATACCCCACAGAACTACATATAATATCCCCTCACCGCAGTGCTATATACCCCCAGAACTGCCTATAACCCCCCAGTGATGTATACCCTGCAGAACTACATATAATATCCCCTCACCGCAGTGCTATATACCCCCAGAACTGCCTATAACCCCCCAGTGCTGAATACCCCGCAGAACTGCCTATAATATCCGCCCACCGCAGTGCTATATACCCCCAGAACTGCCTATAACCCCCAGTGCTGAATACCCAGCAGAACTGTCTATAATATCCCCCCACTGCAGTGCTATATACCCCCAGAACAGTCTATAACCCCACAGTGCGATATACCCTGCAGAACTGCCTATAATATCCCCCCACCCCAGTGCTATATACCCCCAGAACTGTCTATAACCCCCCAGTGATGTATACCCCGCAGAACTGCCTATAATATCCCCCCCACAGCACTGCTATATACCCCCAGAACTGTCTATAACACCCCAGTGCTGTATACCCCGCAGAACTGCCTATAATATCCCCCCCACCGCAGTGCTATATACCCCGCAGAACTGCCTATAATATCCCCCCAGCGCAGTGCTATATACCCCCAGAACTGCCTATAACCCCCCCAGTGCTGAATACCCCGCAGAACTGCCTATAATATCCCCCCACTCCAGTGCTATATACCCCGAGAACTGTCTACAACCCCCCAGTGCTGTATACCCCGCAGAACTACCTATAATATCCCCTCACCGCAGTGCTATATACCCCCAGAACTGCCTATAATATCCCCCCCACCGCAGTGCTATATACCCCGCAGAACTGCCTATAATATCCCCACCACCACAGTGCTATATACCCCCAAAACTGCCTATAACCCCACAGTGATGAATACCCCGCAGAACTGTCTATAATATCCCCCCCAACACAGTGCTATATACCCACAGAACTGCCTATAACCCCCCAGTGATGTATACCCCACAGAACTACATGTAATATCCCCTCACCGCAGTGCTATATACCCCCAGAACTGCCTATAACCCCCCAGTGATGTATACCCTGCAGAACTACATATAATATCCCCTCACCGCAGTGCTATATACCCCCAGAACTGCCTATAACCCCCCAGTGATGTATACCCCGCAGAACTGCCTATAATATCCCCCCACCGCAGTGCTATATACCCCCAGAACTGTCTATAACCCCCCAGTGCTGAATAACCCGCAGAACTGCCTATAATATCCCCCCACTGCAGTGCTATATACCCCCAGAACTGTCTATAACCCCCCAGTGCTGAATACCCAGCAGAACTGTCTATAATATCCCCCCACTGCAGTGCTATATACCCCCAGAACAGTCTATAACCCCACAGTGATGTATACCCCGCAGAACTGCCTATAATATCCCCCCCACAGCACTGCTATATACCCCCAGAACTGTCTATAACACCCCAGTGCTGTATACCCCGCAGAACTGCCTATAATATCCCCCCCACCGCACTGCTATATACCCCCAGAACTGTCTATAACACCCCAGTGCTATATACCCCGCAGAACTGCCTATAATATCCCCCCAGCGCAGTGCTATATACCCCCAGAACTGCCTATAACCCCCCAGTGCTGAATACCCCGCAGAACTGCCTATAATATCCCCCCACTCCAGTGCTATATACCCCGAGAACTGTCTACAACCCCCCAGTGCTGTATACCCCACAGAACTACCTATAATATCCCCTCACCGCAGTGCTATATACCCCCAGAACTGCCTATAATATCCCCCCCACCGCAGTGCTATATACCCCGCAGAACTGCCTATAATATCCCCACCACCACAGTGCTATATACCCCCAAAACTGCCTATAACCCCACAGTGATGAATACCCCGCAGAACTGTCTATAATATCCCCCCCAACACAGTGCTATATACCCACAGAACTGCCTATAACCCCCCAGTGATGTATACCCCACAGAACTACATATAATATCCCCTCACCGCAGTGCTATATACCCCCAGAACTGCCTATAACCCCCCAGTGATGTATACCCTGCAGAACTACATATAATATCCCCTCACCGCAGTGCTATATACCCCCAGAACTGCCTATAACCCCCCAGTGCTGAATACCCCGCAGAACTGCCTATAATATCCGCCCACCGCAGTGCTATATACCCCCAGAACTGCCTATAACCCCCAGTGCTGAATACCCAGCAGAACTGTCTATAATATCCCCCCACTGCAGTGCTATATACCCCCAGAACAGTCTATAACCCCACAGTGCGATATACCCTGCAGAACTGCCTATAATATCCCCCCACCCCAGTGCTATATACCCCCAGAACTGTCTATAACCCCCCAGTGATGTATACCCCGCAGAACTGCCTATAATATCCCCCCCACAGCACTGCTATATACCCCCAGAACTGTCTATAACACCCCAGTGCTGTATACCCCGCAGAACTGCCTATAATATCCCCCCCACCGCAGTGCTATATACCCCGCAGAACTGCCTATAATATCCCCCCAGCGCAGTGCTATATACCCCCAGAACTGCCTATAACCCCCCAGTGCTGAATACCCCGCAGAACTGCCTATAATATCCCCCCACTCCAGTGCTATATACCCCGAGAACTGTCTACAACCCCCCAGTGCTGTATACCCCGCAGAACTACCTATAATATCCCCTCACCGCAGTGCTATATACCCCCAGAACTGCCTATAATATCCCCCCCACCGCAGTGCTATATACCCCGCAGAACTGCCTATAATATCCCCACCACCACAGTGCTATATACCCCCAAAACTGCCTATAACCCCACAGTGATGAATACCCCGCAGAACTGTCTATAATATCCCCCCCAACACAGTGCTATATACCCACAGAACTGCCTATAACCCCCCAGTGATGTATACCCCACAGAACTACATGTAATATCCCCTCACCGCAGTGCTATATACCCCCAGAACTGCCTATAACCCCCCAGTGATGTATACCCTGCAGAACTACATATAATATCCCCTCACCGCAGTGCTATATACCCCCAGAACTGCCTATAACCCCCCAGTGATGTATACCCCGCAGAACTGCCTATAATATCCCCCCACCGCAGTGCTATATACCCCCAGAACAGTCTATAACCCCACAGTGCGATATACCCTGCAGAACTGCCTATAATATCCCCCCACCGCAGTGCTATATACCCCCAGAACTGCCTATAACCCCCCAGTGCTGAATAACCCGCAGAACTGCCTATAATATCCCCCCACTGCAGTGCTATATACCCCCAGAACTGCCTATAACCCCCCAGTGCTGAAGACCCCGCAGAACTGCCTATAATATCTCCCCACAGCAGTGCTATATACCCCTAGAACTGCCTATAACCCCCCAGTGATGTATACCCCGCATAACTGCCTATAATATCCCCCCACCGCTGTGCTATATACCCCCAGAACTGCCTATAACCCCCCCAGTAATGTATACCCCGCAGAACTGCCTATAATATCCCCCCCACAGCACTGCTATATACCCCCAGAACTGTCTATAACCCCCCAGTGCTGAATACCTCGCAGAACTGCCTATAATATCCCCCCCCACCGCAGTGCTATATACCCCCAGAACTGCCTATAACCCCCCCAGTAACGTATACCCCGCAGAACTGCCTATAATATCCCCCCCACAGCACTGCTATATACCCCCAGAACTGCCTATAACCCCCAGTGCTGAATACCCCGCAGAACTGCCTATAATATCCCCCCACCGCAGTGCTATATACCCGCAGAACTGTCTATAACCCCCCAGTACTGAATACCCCGCAGAACTGCCTATAATATCCCGCCACCGCAGTGCTATATACCCGCAGAACTGTCTATAACCCCCCAGTGCTGAATACCCTGCAGAACTGCCTATAATATCCCCCCACCCCAGTGCTATATACCCCGAGAACTGTCTACAACCCCCCAGTGCTGTATACCCCGCAGAACTGCCTATAATATCCCCCCCACCACAGTGCTATAAACCCCCAGAACTGCCTATAACCCCCCCAGTAATGTATACCCCGCAGAACTGCCTATAATATCCCCCCCACAGCACTGCTATATACCCCCAGAACTGCCTATAACCCCCAGTGCTGAATACCCCGCAGAACTGCCTATAATATCCCCCCACCGCAGTGCTATATACCCCCAGAACTGCCTATAACCCCCCAGTGCTGAATACCCCGCACAACTGTCTATAATATCTCCCCACTGCAGTGCTATATACCCCCAGAACAGTCTATAACCCCACAGTGCGATATACCCTGCAGAACTGCCTATAATATCCCCCCACCGCAGTGCTATATACCCCCAGAACTGCCTATAACCCCCCAGTGCTGAATACCCCGCAGAACTGTCTATAATATCCCCCCACTGCAGTGCTATATACCCCCAGAACAGTCTATAACCCCACAGTGCGATATACCCTGCAGAACTGCCTATAATATCCCCCCACCCCAGTGCTATATACCCCCAGAACTGTCTATAACCCCCCAGTGATGTATACCCCGCAGAACTGCCTATAATATCCCCCCCACAGCACTGCTATATACCCCCAGAACTGTCTATAACACCCCAGTGCTGTATACCCCGCAGAACTGCCTATAATATCCCCCCCACCGCAGTGCTATATACCCCGCAGAACTGCCTATAATATCCCCCCAGCGCAGTGCTATATACCCCCAGAACTGCCTATAACCCCCCAGTGCTGAATACCCCGCAGAACTGCCTATAATATCCCCCCACTCCAGTGCTATATACCCCGAGAACTGTCTACAACCCCCCAGTGCTGTATACCCCGCAGAACTACCTATAATATCCCCTCACCGCAGTGCTATATACCCCCAGAACTGCCTATAATATCCCCCCCACCGCAGTGCTATATACCCCGCAGAACTGCCTATAATATCCGCACCACCACAGTGCTATATACCCCCAAAACTGCCTATAACCCCACAGTGCGATATACCCTGCAGAACTGCCTATAATATCCCCCCACCCCAGTGCTATATACCTCCAGAACTGTCTATAACCCCCCAGTGCTGAATACCCCGCAGAACTGTCTATAATATCCCCCCCAACACAGTGCTATATACCCCCAGAACTGCCTATTACCCCCCAGTGATGTATACCCCACAGAACTACATATAATATCCCCTCACCGCAGTGCTATATACCCCCAGAACTGCCTATAACCCCCCAGTGATGTATACCCTGCAGAACTACATATAATATCCCCTCACCGCAGTGCTATATACCCCCAGAACTGCCTATAACCCCCCAGTGATGTATACCCCGCAGAACTGCCTATAATATCCCCCCACCGCAGTGCTATATACCCCCAGAACTGCCTATAACCCCCCAGTGCTTAATACCCCGCAGAACTGCCTATAATATCTCCCCACCGCAGTGCTATATACCCCTAGAACTGCCTATAACCCCCCAGTGATGTATACCCCGCATAACTGCCTATAATATCCCCCCACCGCAGTGCTATATACCCCCAGAACTGCCTATAACCCCCCCCGTAATGTATACCCCGCAGAACTGCCTATAATATCCCCCCCACAGCACTGCTATATACCCCCAGAACTGTCTATAACCCCCCAGTACTGAATACCCCGCAGAACTGCCTATAATATCCCGCGACCGCAGTGCTATATACCCGCAGAACTGTCTATAACCCCCCCAGTGCTGAATACCCCGCAGAACTGCCTATAATATCCCCCCACCCCAGTGCTATATACCCCGAGAACTGTCTACAACCCCCCAGTGCTTTATACCCCGCAGAACTGCCTATAATATCCCCCCAACCACAGTGCTATAAACCCCCAGAACTGCCTATAACCCCCCCAGTAATGTATACCCCGCAGAACTGCCTATAATATCCCCCCCACAGCACTGCTATATACCCCCAGAACTGTCTATAACCCCCCTATTCAGATACCTCGCAGAACTGCCTATTATATCCCCTCACCGCAGTGCTATATACCCCCAGAACTGCCTATAACCCCCCAGTGATGTATACCCCGCAGAACTGCCTATAATATCCCCCCACCGCAGTGCTATATACCCCCAGAACTGCCTATAACCCCCCAGTGCTTAATACCCCGCAGAACTGCCTATAATATCTCCCCACAGCAGTGCTATATACCCCTAGAACTGCCTATAACCCCCCAGTGATGTATACCCCGCATAACTGCCTATAATATCCCCCCACCGCAGTGCTATATACCCCCAGAACTGCCTATAACCCCCCCAGTAATGTATACCCCGCAGAACTGCCTATAATATCCCCCCCACAGCACTGCTATATACCCCCAGAACTGTCTATAACCCCCCAGTGCTGAATACCTCGCAGAACTGCCTATAATATCCCCCCCCACCGCAGTGCTATATACCCCCAGAACTGCCTATAACCCCCCCAGTAACGTATACCCCGCAGAACTGCCTATAATATCCCCCCCACAGCACTGCTATATACCCCCAGAACTGTCTATAACCCCCCAGTACTGAATACCCCGCAGAACTGCCTATAATATCCCGCCACCGCAGTGCTATATACCCGCAGAACTGTCTATAACCCCCCCAGTGCTGAATACCCTGCAGAACTGCCTATAATATCCCCCCACCCCAGTGCTATATACCCCGAGAACTGTCTACAACCCCCAAGTGCTGTATACCCCGCAGAACTGCCTATAATATCCCCCCCACCACAGTGCTATAAACCCCCAGAACTGCCTATAACCCCCCCAGTAATGTATACCCCGCAGAACTGCCTATAATATCCCCCCCACAGCACTGCTATATACCCCCAGAACTGCCTATAACCCCCAGTGCTGAATACCCCGCAGAACTGCCTATAATATCCCCCCACCGCAGTGCTATATACCCCCAGAACTGCCTATAACCCCCCAGTGCTGAATACCCCGCACAACTGTCTATATCTCCCCACTGCAGTGCTATATACCCCCAGAACTGCCTATAACCCCACAGTGCGATATACCCTGCAGAACTGCCTATAATATCCCCCCACCGCAGTGCTATATACCCCCAGAACTGCCTATAACCCCCCAGTGCTGAATACCCCGCAGAACTGTCTATAATATCCCCCCACTGCAGTGCTATATACCCCCAGAACAGTCTATAACCCCACAGTGCGATATACCCTGCAGAACTGCCTATAATATCCCCCCACCCCAGTGCTATATACCCCCAGAACTGTCTATAACCCCCCAGTGATGTATACCCCGCAGAACTGCCTATAATATCCCCCCCCACAGCACTGCTATATACCCCCAGAACTGTCTATAACACCCCAGTGCTGTATACCCCGCAGAACTGCCTATAATATCCCCCCCACCGTAGTGCTATATACCCCGTAGAACTGCCTATAATATCCCCCCAGCGCAGTGCTATATACCCCCAGAACTGCCTATAACCCCCCAGTGCTGAATACCCCGCAGAACTGCCTATAATATCCCCCCACTCCAGTGCTATATACCCCGAGAACTGTCTACAACCCCCCAGTGCTGTATACCCCGCAGAACTACCTATAATGTCCCCTCACCGCAGTGCTATATACCCCCAGAACTGCCTATAATATCCCCCCCACCGCAGTGCTATATACCCCGCAGAACTGCCTATAATATCCGCACCACCACAGTGCTATATACCCCCAAAACTGCCTATAACCCCACAGTGCGATATACCCTGCAGAACTGCCTATAATATCCCCCCACCCCAGTGCTATATACCTCCAGAACTGTCTATAACCCCCCAGTGCTGAATACCCCGCAGAACTGTCTATAATATCCCCCCCAACACAGTGCTATATACCCCCAGAACTGCCTATAACCCCCCAGTGATGTATACCCCACAGAACTACATATAATATCCCCTCACCGCAGTGCTATATACCCCCAGAACTGCCTATAACCCCCCAGTGATGTATACCCTGCAGAACTACATATAATATCCCCTCACCGCAGTGCTATATACCCCCAGAACTGCCTATAACCCCCCAGTGATGTATACCCCGCAGAACTGCCTATAATATCCCCCCACCGCAGTGCTATATACCCCCAGAACTGCCTATAACCCCCCAGTGCTTAATACCCCGCAGAACTGCCTATAATATCTCCCCACCGCAGTGCTATATACCCCTAGAACTGCCTATAACCCCCCAGTGATGTATATCCCGCATAACTGCCTATAATATCCCCCCACCGCAGTGCTATATACCCCCAGAACTGCCTATAACCCCCCCCGTAATGTATACCCCGCAGAACTGCCTATAATATCCCCCCCACAGCACTGCTATATACCCTCAGAACTGTCTATAACCCCCCAGTACTGAATACCCCGCAGAACTGCCTATAATATCCCGCGACCGCAGTGCTATATACCCGCAGAACTGTCTATAGCCCCCCCAGTGCTGAATACCCCGCAGAACTGCCTATAATATCCCCCCACCCCAGTGCTATATACCTCGAGAACTGTCTACAACCCCCCAGTGCTTTATACCCCGCAGAACTGCCTATAATATCCCCCCCACCACAGTGCTATATACCCCCAGAACGGCCTATAACCCCCCAGTAATGTATACCCCGCAGAACTGCCTATAATATCCCCCCCACAGCACTGCTATATACCCCCAGAACTGTCTATAACACCCCAGTGCTGTATACCCCGCAGAACTGCCTATAATATCCCCCCCACCGCAGTGCTATATACCCCGCAGAACTGCCTATAATATCCCCCCAGCGCAGTGCTATATACCCCTAGAACTGCCTATAACCCCCCCAGTGCTGAATACCCCGCAGAACTGCCTATAATATCCCCCCACTCCAGTGCTATATACCCCGAGAACTGTCTACAACCCCCCAGTGCTGTATACCCCGCAGAACTACCTATAATATCCCCTCACCGCAGTGCTATATACCCCCAGAACTGCCTATAATATCCCCCCCACCGCAGTGCTATATACCCCGCAGAACTGCCTATAATATCCCCACCACCACAGTGCTATATACCCCCAAAACTGCCTATAACCCCACAGTGATGAATACCCCGCAGAACTGTCTATAATATCCTCCCCAACACAGTGCTATATACCCACAGAACTGCCTATAACCCCCCAGTGATGTATACCCCACAGAACTACATGTAATATCCCCTCACCGCAGTGCTATATACCCCCAGAACTGCCTATAACCCCCCAGTGATGTATACCCTGCAGAACTACATATAATATCCCCTCACCGCAGTGCTATATACCCCCAGAACTGCCTATAACCCCCCAGTGATGTATACCCCGCAGAACTGCCTATAATATCCCCCCACCGCAGTGCTATATACCCCCAGAACTGTCTATAACCCCCCAGTGCTGAATAACCCGCAGAACTGCCTATAATATCCCCCCACTGCAGTGCTATATACCCCCAGAACTGTCTATAACCCCCCAGTGCTGAATACCCAGCAGAACTGTCTATAATATCCCCCCACTGCAGTGCTATATACCCCCAGAACAGTCTATAACCCCACAGTGATGTATACCCCGCAGAACTGCCTATAATATCCCCCCCACAGCACTGCTATATACCCCCAGAACTGTCTATAACACCCCAGTGCTGTATACCCCGCAGAACTGCCTATAATATCCCCCCCACCGCAGTGCTATATACCCCGCAGAACTGCCTATAATATCCCCCCAGCGCAGTGCTATATACCCCCAGAACTGCCTATAACCCCCCAGTGCTGAATACCCCGCAGAACTGCCTATAATATCCCCCCACTCCAGTGCTATATACCCCGAGAACTGTCTACAACCCCCCAGTGCTGTATACCCCACAGAACTACCTATAATATCCCCTCACCGCAGTGCTATATACCCCCAGAACTGCCTATAATATCCCCCCCACCGCAGTGCTATATACCCCGCAGAACTGCCTATAATATCCCCACCACCACAGTGCTATATACCCCCAAAACTGCCTATAACCCCACAGTGATGAATACCCCGCAGAACTGTCTATAATATCCCCCCCAACACAGTGCTATATACCCACAGAACTGCCTATAACCCCCCAGTGATGTATACCCCACAGAACTACATGTAATATCCCCTCACCGCAGTGCTATATACCCCCAGAACTGCCTATAACCCCCCAGTGATGTATACCCTGCAGAACTACATATAATATCCCCTCACCGCAGTGCTATATACCCCCAGAACTGCCTATAACCCCCCAGTGCTGAATACCCCGCAGAACTGCCTATAATATCCGCCCACCGCAGTGCTATATACCCCCAGAACTGCCTATAACCCCCAGTGCTGAATACCCAGCAGAACTGTCTATAATATCTCCCCACTGCAGTGCTATATACCCCCAGAACAGTCTATAACCCCACAGTGCGATATACCCTGCAGAACTGCCTATAATATCCCCCCACCCCAGTGCTATATACCCCCAGAACTGTCTATAACCCCCCAGTGATGTATACCCCGCAGAACTGCCTATAATATCCCCCCCACAGCACTGCTATATACCCCCAGAACTGTCTATAACACCCCAGTGCTGTATACCCCGCAGAACTGCCTATAATATCCCCCCCACCGCAGTGCTATATACCCCGCAGAACTGCCTATAATATCCCCCCAGCGCAGTGCTATATACCCCCAGAACTGCCTATAACCCCCCAGTGCTGAATACCCCGCAGAACTGCCTATAATATCCCCCCACTCCAGTGCTATATACCCCGAGAACTGTCTACAACCCCCCAGTGCTGTATACCCCGCAGAACTACCTATAATATCCCCTCACCGCAGTGCTATATACCCCCAGAACTGCCTATAATATCCCCCCCACCGCAGTGCTATATACCCCGCAGAACTGCCTATAATATCCCCACCACCACAGTGCTATATACCCCCAAAACTGCCTATAACCCCACAGTGATGAATACCCCGCAGAACTGTCTATAATATCCCCCCCAACACAGTGCTATATACCCACAGAACTGCCTATAACCCCCCAGTGATGTATACCCCACAGAACTACATGTAATATCCCCTCACCGCAGTGCTATATACCCCCAGAACTGCCTATAACCCCCCAGTGATGTATACCCTGCAGAACTACATATAATATCCCCTCACCGCAGTGCTATATACCCCCAGAACTGCCTATAACCCCCCAGTGATGTATACCCCGCAGAACTGCCTATAATATCCCCCCACCGCAGTGCTATATACCCCCAGAACTGTCTATAACCCCCCAGTGCTGAATAACCCGCAGAACTGCCTATAATATCCCCCCACTGCAGTGCTATATACCCCCAGAACTGCCTATAACCCCCCAGTGCTGAAGACCCCGCAGAACTGCCTATAATATCTCCCCACAGCAGTGCTATATACCCCTAGAACTGCCTATAACCCCCCAGTGATGTATACCCCGCATAACTGCCTATAATATCCCCCCACCGCTGTGCTATATACCCCCAGAACTGCCTATAACCCCCCCAGTAATGTATACCCCGCAGAACTGCCTATAATATCCCCCCCACAGCACTGCTATATACCCCCAGAACTGTCTATAACCCCCCAGTGCTGAATACCTCGCAGAACTGCCTATAATATCCCCCCCCACCGCAGTGCTATATACCCCCAGAACTGCCTATAACCCCCCCAGTAACGTATACCCCGCAGAACTGCCTATAATATCCCCCCCACAGCACTGCTATATACCCCCAGAACTGTCTATAACCCCCCAGTACTGAATACCCCGCAGAACTGCCTATAATATCCCGCCACCGCAGTGCTATATACCCGCAGAACTGTCTATAACCCCCCAGTGCTGAATACCCTGCAGAACTGCCTATAATATCCCCCCACCCCAGTGCTATATACCCCGAGAACTGTCTACAACCCCCCAGTGCTGTATACCCCGCAGAACTGCCTATAATATCCCCCCCACCACAGTGCTATAAACCCCCAGAACTGCCTATAACCCCCCCAGTAATGTATACCCCGCAGAACTGCCTATAATATCCCCCCCACAGCACTGCTATATACCCCCAGAACTGCCTATAACCCCCAGTGCTGAATACCCCGCAGAACTGCCTATAATATCCCCCCACCGCAGTGCTATATACCCCCAGAACTGCCTATAACCCCCCAGTGCTGAATACCCCGCACAACTGTCTATAATATCTCCCCACTGCAGTGCTATATACCCCCAGAACAGTCTATAACCCCACAGTGCGATATACCCTGCAGAACTGCCTATAATATCCCCCCACCGCAGTGCTATATACCCCCAGAACTGCCTATAATCCCCCAGTGCTGAATACCCCGCAGAACTGTCTATAATATCCCCCCACTGCAGTGCTATATACCCCAGAACAGTCTATAACCCCACAGTGCGATATACCCTGCAGAACTGCCTATAATATCCCCCCACCCCAGTGCTATATACCCCCAGAACTGTCTATAACCCCCCAGTGATGTATACCCCGCAGAACTGCCTATAATATCCCCCCCACAGCACTGCTATATACCCCCAGAACTGTCTATAACACCCCAGTGCTGTATACCCCGCAGAACTGCCTATAATATCCCCCCCACCGCAGTGCTATATACCCCGCAGAACTGCCTATAATATCCCCCCAGCGCAGTGCTATATACCCCCAGAACTGCCTATAACCCCCCAGTGCTGAATACCCCGCAGAACTGCCTATAATATCCCCCCACTCCAGTGCTATATACCCCGAGAACTGTCTACAACCCCCCAGTGCTGTATACCCCGCAGAACTACCTATAATATCCCCTCACCGCAGTGCTATATACCCCCAGAACTGCCTATAATATCCCCCCCACCGCAGTGCTATATACCCCGCAGAACTGCCTATAATATCCGCACCACCACAGTGCTATATACCCCCAAAACTGCCTATAACCCCACAGTGCGATATACCCTGCAGAACTGCCTATAATATCCCCCCACCCCAGTGCTATATACCTCCAGAACTGTCTATAACCCCCCAGTGCTGAATACCCCGCAGAACTGTCTATAATATCCCCCCCAACACAGTGCTATATACCCCCAGAACTGCCTATTACCCCCCAGTGATGTATACCCCACAGAACTACATATAATATCCCCTCACCGCAGTGCTATATACCCCCAGAACTGCCTATAACCCCCCAGTGATGTATACCCTGCAGAACTACATATAATATCCCCTCACCGCAGTGCTATATACCCCCAGAACTGCCTATAACCCCCCAGTGATGTATACCCCGCAGAACTGGCTATAATATCCCCCCACCGCAGTGCTATATACCCCCAGAACTGCCTATAACCCCCCAGTGCTTAATACCCCGCAGAACTGCCTATAATATCTCCCCACCGCAGTGCTATATACCCCTAGAACTGCCTATAACCCCCCAGTGATGTATACCCCGCATAACTGCCTATAATATCCCCCCACCGCAGTGCTATATACCCCCAGAACTGCCTATAACCCCCCCCGTAATGTATACCCCGCAGAACTGCCTATAATATCCCCCCCACAGCACTGCTATATACCCCCAGAACTGTCTATAACCCCCCAGTACTGAATACCCCGCAGAACTGCCTATAATATCCCGCGACCGCAGTGCTATATACCCGCAGAACTGTCTATAACCCCCCCAGTGCTGAATACCCCGCAGAACTGCCTATAATATCCCCCCACCCCAGTGCTATATACCCCGAGAACTGTCTACAACCCCCCAGTGCTTTATACCCCGCAGAACTGCCTATAATATCCCCCCCACCACAGTGCTATAAACCCCCAGAACTGCCTATAACCCCCCCAGTAATGTATACCCCGCAGAACTGCCTATAATATCCCCCCCACAGCACTGCTATATACCCCCAGAACTGTCTATAACCCCCCTATTCAGATACCTCGCAGAACTGCCTATTATATCCCCTCACCGCAGTGCTATATACCCCCAGAACTGCCTATAACCCCCCAGTGATGTATACCCCGCAGAACTGCCTATAATATCCCCCCACCGCAGTGCTATATACCCCCAGAACTGCCTATAACCCCCCAGTGCTTAATACCCCACAGAACTGCCTATAATATCTCCGCACAGCAGTGCTATATACCCCTAGAACTGCCTATAACCCCCCAGTGATGTATACCCCGCATAACTGCCTATAATATCCCCCCACCGCAGTGCTATATACCCCCAGAACTGCCTATAACCCCCCCAGTAATGTATACCCCGCAGAACTGCCTATAATATCCCCCCCACAGCACTGCTATATACCCCCAGAACTGTCTATAACCCCCCAGTGCTGAATACCTCGCAGAACTGCCTATAATATCCCCCCCACCGCAGTGCTATATACCCCCAGAACTGCCTATAACCCCCCCAGTAACGTATACCCCGCAGAACTGCCTATAATATCCCCCCACAGCACTGCTATATACCCCCAGAACTGTCTATAACCCCCCAGTACTGAATACCCCGCAGAACTGCCTATAATATCCCGCCACCGCAGTGCTATATACCCGCAGAACTGTCTATAACCCCCCCAGTGCTGAATACCCTGCAGAACTGCCTATAATATCCCCCCACCCCAGTGCTATATACCCCGAGAACTGTCTACAACCCCCAAGTGCTGTATACCCCGCAGAACTGCCTATAATATCCCCCCCACCACAGTGCTATAAACCCCCAGAACTGCCTATAACCCCCCCAGTAATGTATACCCCGCAGAACTGCCTATAATATCCCCCCCACAGCACTGCTATATACCCCCAGAACTGCCTATAACCCCCAGTGCTGAATACCCCGCAGAACTGCCTATAATATCCCCCCACCGCAGTGCTATATACCCCCAGAACTGCCTATAACCCCCCAGTGCTGAAGACCCCGCACAACTGTCTATAATATCTCCCCACTGCAGTGCTATATACCCCCAGAACAGTCTATAACCCCACAGTGCGATATACCCTGCAGAACTGCCTATAATATCCCCCCACCGCAGTGCTATATACCCCCAGAACTGCCTATAACCCCCCAGTGCTGAATACCCCGCAGAACTGTCTATAATATCCCCCCACTGCAGTGCTATATACCCCCAGAACAGTCTATAACCCCACAGTGCGATATACCCTGCAGAACTGCCTATAATATCCCCCCACCCCAGTGCTATATACCCCCAGAACTGTCTATAACCCCCCAGTGATGTATACCCCGCAGAACTGCCTATAATATCCCCCCCCACAGCACTGCTATATACCCCCAGAACTGTCTATAACACCCCAGTGCTGTATACCCCGCAGAACTGCCTATAATATCCCCCCCACCGCAGTGCTATATACCCCGTAGAACTGCCTATAATATCCCCCCAGCGCAGTGCTATATACCCCCAGAACTGCCTATAACCCCCCAGTGCTGAATACCCCGCAGAACTGCCTATAATATCCCCCCACTCCAGTGCTATATACCCCGAGAACTGTCTACAACCCCCCAGTGCTGTATACCCCGCAGAACTACCTATAATGTCCCCTCACCGCAGTGCTATATACCCCCAGAACTGCCTATAATATCCCCCCCACCGCAGTGCTATATACCCCGCAGAACTGCCTATAATATCCGCACCACCACAGTGCTATATACCCCCAAAACTGCCTATAACCCCACAGTGCGATATACCCTGCAGAACTGCCTATAATATCCCCCCACCCCAGTGCTATATACCTCCAGAACTGTCTATAACCCCCCAGTGCTGAATACCCCGCAGAACTGTCTATAATATCCCCCCCAACACAGTGCTATATACCCCCAGAACTGCCTATAACCCCCCAGTGATGTATACCCCACAGAACTACATATAATATCCCCTCACCGCAGTGCTATATACCCCCAGAACTGCCTATAACCCCCCAGTGATGTATACCCTGCAGAACTACATATAATATCCCCTCACCGCAGTGCTATATACCCCCAGAACTGCCTATAACCCCCCAGTGATGTATACCCCGCAGAACTGCCTATATTATCCCCCCACCGCAGTGCTATATACCCCCAGAACTGCCTATAACCCCCCAGTGCTTAATACCCCGCAGAACTGCCTATAATATCTCCCCACCGCAGTGCTATATACCCCTAGAACTGCCTATAACCCCCCAGTGATGTATACCCCGCATAACTGCCTATAATATCCCCCCACCGCAGTGCTATATACCCCCAGAACTGCCTATAACCCCCCCCGTAATGTATACCCCGCAGAACTGCCTATAATATCCCCCCCACAGCACTGCTATATACCCTCAGAACTGTCTATAACCCCCCAGTACTGAATACCCCGCAGAACTGCCTATAATATCCCGCGACCGCAGTGCTATATACCCGCAGAACTGTCTATAGCCCCCCCAGTGCTGAATACCCCGCAGAACTGCCTATAATATCCCCCCACCCCAGTGCTATATACCTCGAGAACTGTCTACAACCCCCCAGTGCTTTATACCCCGCAGAACTGCCTATAATATCCCCCCCACCACAGTGCTATAAACCCCCAGAACTGCCTATAACCCCCCCAGTAATATATACCCCGCAGAACTGCCTATAATATCCCCCCCACAGCACTGCTATATACCCCCAGAACTGTCTATAACCCCCCTATTCAGATACCTCGCAGAACTGCCTATTATATCCCCCCCACCGCAGTGCTATATACCCCCAGAACTGCCTATAACCCCCCCAGTAATGTATACCCCGCAGAACTGCCTATAATATCCCCCCCACAGCACTGCTATATACCCCCAGAACTGTGTATAACCCCCCAGTACTGAATACCCCGCAGAACTGCCTATAATATCCCGCGACCGCAGTGCTATATACCCCCAGAACTGTCTATAACCCCCCAGTGCTGAATACTCCGCAGAACTGCCTATAATATCCCCCCTCCACAGTGCTATATACCCCCAGAACTGCCTATAACCCCCCAGTGATGTATACCCCCAGAACTGCCTATAACTTCCAGTGCTGAATACCCCGCAGAACTGCCTATAATATCCCCCCACCGCAGTGCTATATACCCCCAGAACTGCCTATAACCCCCCCAGTGCTGAATACCCCGCAGAACTGCCTATAATATCCCCCCACCGCAGTGCTATATACCCCCAGAACTGTCTATAACCCCACAGTGCAATATACCTTGCAGAACTGCGTATAATATCCCCCCACCCCAGTGCTATATACCTCCAGAACTGTCTATAACCCCCCAGTGCTGAATACCCCGCAGAACTGTCTATAATATCCCCCCCACCACAGTGCTATATACCCCCAGAACTGCCTATAACCCCCCAGTGATGTATAACCCGCAGAACTGCCTATAATATCCCCCCCACAGCACTGGTATATACCCCCAGAACTGTCTATAACCCCCCAGTGCTGAACACCCCGCAGAACTGCTTATACTACCCCCCCACTGCAGTGCTAAATACCCCCAGAACTGCCTATAACCCCCCAGTGCTGAATACCCCGCAAAACTGCCTATAATATCCCCCCACCGCAGTGCTATATACCCCCAGAACTGTCTATAACCCCACAGTGCGATATACCTTGCAGAACTGCCTATAATATCCCCCCACCCCAGTGCTATATACCCCGAGAACTGTCTACAACCCCCCAGTGCTGTATACCCCGCAGAACTGCCTATAATATCTCCCCACCGCAGTGCTATATACCCCCAGAACTGTCTATAACCCCCCAGTGCTGAATACCCCGCAGAACTGCCTATAATATCCCCCCACCGCAGTGCTATATACCCCCAGAACTGTCTATAACCCACCAGTGCTGTATACCCCGCATAACTGCCTATAATATCCCCCCCACCGCAGTGCTATATACCCCCATAACTGCCTATAACCCCCCAGTAATGTATACCCCGCAGAACTGCCTATAATATCCCCCCCACCGCAGTGCTATATACCCCAGAACTGTCTATAACCCCCCAGTGCGATATACCCTGCAAAACTGCCTATAATATCCCCCCACCCCAGTGCTATATACCCCGAGAACTGTCTACAACCCCCCAGTGCTGTATACCCCGCAGAACTGCCTATAATATCCCCCCACCACAGTGCTATATACCCCCAGAACTGTCTATAACCCCCCGGTGCTGTACACCCCACATAACTGCCTATAATATCCCCTCACCGCAGTGTTATATACCCCCAGAACTGCCTATAACCCACCAGTGATGTATACCCAGCAGAACTGCCTATAATATCCCCCCACCACAGTGCTATATACCCCCAGAACTGCCTATAACCCCCTAGTGCTGAATACCCCGCAGAACTGCCTATAATATCCCCCCCACCGCAGTGCTATATACCCCCAGAACTGCCTATAACTCCACAGTGCTGAATACGCCGCAGAACTGCCTATAATATCTCCCCACCGCAGTGCTATATACCCCCAGAACTGCCTATAACCCCCCAGTGCTGAAGACCCCACAGAACTGCCTATAATATCCCCCCACAGCAGTGCTATACACCCCCAGAACTGTCTATAACCCCCAGTGCTGAATACTCCGCAGAACTGCCTATAATATCCCCCCCAGAGCTGTGCTATATACCCCCAAAACTGCCTATAACCCCCCAGTGATGTATACCCCGCAGAACTGCCTATAATATCCCCCCACCCCAGTGCTGAATACCCCGAAGAACTGCCTATAATATCCCCTACCGCAGTGCTATATACCCCCAAAACTGCCTAGACTGCCGAGACCCACCAACCGGTTCCCCCTCCCCACCGCGCAATGAATGAGACCACACATGGAATATCTTTCTTTTGTACTTTATTGAAGGTATCCACGTAACACCATTCAATGTTGATATAAAAGGGGGTTGCTTGTTATTTTGGCCACAGCTTTAACCACAGGCACAAATCCGCCTTAAACCTGAGGGAGGAGGCCCGATGCCTACGGCCGTCCGTGGCAGGTTGGCTCTCACCAAATCCCTCTTCCACCGGCTGTGACTTTGAGATTGAACCATAACCTTTTTCCATAGGCACAAAACCGCCTTAAACCTGAGGGAGGAGGCCCGATGCCTACGGCCGTCCGTGGCAGGTAGGCTCTCCAAATACCTCTTCCACCGGCTTTGACTTCCGAACTTGTAACAGAACCTTCTTAAGGGAGGGAGGGCGGGCGATGCTCACCCTGAGGGCAGATTGTGGTAAGAGGAAGGAGGGACTCCGGAGGCTGCTTATATGCCCTGGAGGAGGTCCCAGCAGGGAAGGGGGGTCAGCGGGGGGCATTGCACAATGGGAAGGAGGGAGAGGTGACCATGGGGGACGTAGCGAGGGGCTCAGCAGTCAGGGGCAGCGGCATCGGCCGCAGTGCCCTGCAGACTGCCGAGACCCACCAACCGGTTCCCCCTCCCCACCGCGCAATGAATGAGACCACACATGGAATATCTTTCTTTTGTACTTTATTGAAGGTATCCACGTAACACCATTCAATGTTGATATAAAAGGGGGTTGCTTGTTATTTTGGCCACAGCTTTAACCACAGGCACAAATCCGCCTTAAACCTGAGGGAGGAGGCCCGATGCCTACGGCCGTCCGTGGCAGGTTGGCTCTCACCAAATCCCTCTTCCACCGGCCACGGAGTGGCGAAGGCCCAAGCCTGAGCTGCGACCCCCACACAGGGCCCTTATGGCCCGCTCAACCCCATCCTTACTGTCCGACAGGAAATTGTCTAGGCCTATATCATTAAGGCTACAACCATCCTCTAGCACCAAACAGCTGACCTCTGATTCCAGCATCTCGTGTCCCGGCACTATCCCTCTTCCTGACGCTATAAATTTGGCGATCTGCATATTAACGTGTTGCCTTGACCTTTCCACAGCTGCTATGTTCCTTGCCCCTATACAACTCAATCTCGGTAATATACTGGACCATACCCCCACTACGTTGCTAAAGAAGCTGCTGAACTTATCTAGGAAAGAAGCTGCTGAACTTATCTAGGACCACTTGCATGACCGCAAGCAGATCCTGGATCCTCACATTTACCAGGTCATTTCCACCCGTGAATGACCAGCACTACTAGGCCAGTGGCTACTCTGGATATGCTCACTACCACGGGCAGGACCTGGGCCCAGGCCAGGCCCCGAACTCTTCTCCAGTGAAACTTGAGGTCACAAACTCCCAGCACGCTTCCACCCGGTCTCGACTCAGTCCGCCGTGCTGCCCAGAATATGTGTGAGTGACCTAGGATCCAGATGCTAGGTCTCGACAGATCTAAAAGAAAAACGGTTACCTCTCTTGTATGCAAAACATTTTCTATCATCGTGTCACCAAACATCATTGTATTAATGTTTCTTTAGGTTTGAAGGTGCTTAGATAACCGAAATGATATACATATATTTATTTAACAATTTATTTTATTTTATTTATTTATTTATTTTTTTTTTTTTGTGTAATATATAAACGTGCCAAACAGTGGACAACTGGTGGCAGGGAACTACAGGACTGCACGGATAGGTATGAAGCTGGCCCTTGCTGCCTCGGTTGTCGTGTCGATGCGGAAGGAGTGCATGCCATAATCTCCTGGTTGTAGGTCCAGGTAGGAAATAGACATTTTGAGCAATGCCGAAAGTTGTGTCGCCGTGAGCGGGATCACTCTGCGTGCTCCAAGAAGAATTTGTTGGGAACCCAAGACTCTAAGTGTCGCTGCAAGGTAAGGATGGGACATAGGATACCTGAAAACGGGAAAATAGGGAACCAAACTCCTCTACCGACCTGATCTATTTTGGAGCGCCTTATGCGAACCTGTACTCCACCATTGCAAACTATAACATTGTCGCGTAACAGACCACCGGTGCGACCTAGGGACCTGCTAACTAATTCGCTGACCGTCAAGGCTCCGAAGAATGCTAGCGAGAAGGCGGCCGAGAACAAGAGGACCTCGCTGTCATTGGTGCAAACGTCACCTAGCTGGTTTATTATGCCGGAAAGGATGGCGAATGAATTGGCCTTCCTGCTCTCCGTGCACCAGGGCTTCCAGACTTTAACGGCCTGTTTGAACAGAAAGGCCTTGGTGACATCGGTCCATCCACGAACCTGAAAGTGAGAGGCTATTCCTGCAACCCGCTACTACGCTACTGTGCCCGGCAAGCCACTGGTATGTAGATGCGTTATGTCTCGAGCAACGGAATTGCTAAGAAAACCGCGGACACCTGGCTAGGCAGCGGTTGAACTATATTGAAATCATTCGTCCCAAGCCTTACCATACAAATGACACGTTGATGGGATGCCTTAATCAGCGGAATCAACTGTCCACGGGGCCGTCCAGAGGGACTGTGGACACTTTTGGCCATTGTTGTCAGATTCTGGGTGCAATGCTCGAAACTTATGAAAATCAAATGCAATAAGGCATCAGCGATAGTGTTATCAATCCCCGGTATGTGGCTGGCCTTGACCCAGATATTATGTTCAAGGCACTTAAGAACTAAGGAACTAAGTATCGTAGCAAGCTGATCACCGGTGGTGAGGAAGATGCGAGGTGGTTAACGGCGTGGACGACACTTATGTAGTCAGTCCTGAAGCGGGTCCGATTGTTCGCCAACTTTTCTGCCCAAAGACTTGTAGCTACTATTATAGGGAACAGCTCGAGTAAAGTTTTTTTTTTTTTTTTTTTTTTTTTTTTTTTTTGTCCACCCAGACAGGTGCCGTGTTTTGGGCCAGCGATTAGCGTACCAATTGGGACCAAGGTAAACGCCGAATCCGGTGGACCCGGCAGCATCTGAAAATAGATATATCAGCGCTGGAAACTTCCTGTTCCTGGAAACATGAACGCCCATTGTAAGTAGCTATGAAGGACCTCCATACACCGAGCTCCTCACGTAGAGCGCTGGTGATGAAAATCATTTGATGGGAGGCAGTTATGCTCCTAGTGGCCAGGCAGAGCCTCAGGGAAAAGCCCCTTCCCATGGACATGACTCTAAAGGCGAAGGCGAGCAAGCCTAATAGAGATTGCATTTGCGCCAGGGTTACCTTACGAACCGCGCAGAACCCGTCAATGAGCGATGTGGTTTTTTCAACCTTTTTGAGTGGTAGCCGAAACATCATGATAATTGAGTCTATTTCGATTCTCAAATGAAAAGGCAGGTCACATGGCCAACTGTTTTTTCGGCCAACAGCGGAAACCCAAACTTGTCCGCTATGACCTGGACAGATTTTAACGCGCTTGAGCATGCTTTAGAGTTGGTGTGGGAAAACGGACAAGAAATCATCCAAATAATGGGTGACCAATTTATTCTTTGCTACGTCCTTAACCACCCATTCCAGGAAAGAGCTGAAGAGCTCGAAGTGTGAGCAGGATATGGAGCAACCCATGGTAATTCACATGTGGTACAGAATTTTTTGTTGAAATAGCACCCTAGCAGGTGGGACAATCGGGGTGCACTAGTAGCGGGCGAAAGGCAGATGCTATGTCCGATTTTGCCATTAGTGCTCCTTACCCTGCTTTTCGCACCAGTGCGACCGCTTTGTCAAAAATGCGTAGGAAACTGCTGAGTCCTCTGTGGGGATGCCGTCATTGACTGACCGCCCAGCCGGGAAGGACAAGTAGTGTATGAGGCGAAATTCACCCTTTTCTTTCTTAGGCACTATCTCTAGGGGTGAAACGCGAGGGTTTAAGAATGGTAAATCTATAAATGGGCCTGCTAGTCGGCCTAACGCCACTTCCTTCAGTAGTTTGTTCCCCAGGACCTGTGGGCACGTTCACTGGAGTCTTTGGGACTTGGTGGTGCATTTTTAGTGTGATGCCAGTCTGGTTGCTTATCGCATTTGGAGGAGGTGTGATTGCCTCCGCACGATGAGCATTCGCGCTTGTATTTGCGGAGTCCTTGAAACCTGCAATGGCCTTCATTGAAAAGCCAACAGTGACCTGGTCTGCGGACATTTGCAGCTCCAGGTGTAGCGTGGTGAGAGGAAAAGTTTGGTGGGCCTGGAAACGACTGGTGGGACTTTTGCGCCATCATAAGCCACGAATCGGTGGCCTTAACTTCCCAACGGTTGGAATGCCAAGCATCTTCTAAATTCTTCGTCGTACTTCCACCAATGAGAACCGACATGGGTTTTATAGGAGTTGAAAATGGTATTGCAGTATTTTGCGAATTGACTCTCTTTTCTTTGTTGACTGTTTTTTGGTCCACTGATATTAGGGAACAGATATCGACGTATTTGTTTGCGCGAATTTTTATTTATATTTTTTTTTTTTTTTAACTGTATCTGGTGTTAGGTGAGTTCCCAGCTGTGATACACAGCAGTAGAACACGTCCCTGTGTAAGTCGGGCGCTGCTGCGTTACATCCTGATGTCGTACAAACGCGGGGTTAACCAGAACTACTCCTGATGGTGTTAACAAGATCGCCCAATAAAAGTGGCGTACGTTTTGCGCCATTTTCCGAAACCCGTAGCGTTCTCATTTTGGGATCTATGGCGCAATGACTGCTTATTTTGCGTCTCGAGTTTACATTTTTTAATGGTACCATTTTGCGCAGATGCTACTTTTGATCGCCTGTTATTGGATGTTACGCAAAACATGCGGTGACCAAAAGCGTAATTTTGGGTGTTTTTTTTTTTTTTTTTTTTGCTGCTACGAAATTTAACAATCAGATTAGGGACTCTAGATTGTGAGTTCCAATGGGGACAGCGTCGCCAATGCATAGAAAGCACTGTGGACAGCGCTACCCAAGTGAATAAAATTATTAGCATTATTATTCTTTAATTGATTTTATATTTTGATAGATCAAGCTTTTCTGAACGTGGCGATACCAAATATGTGTATATATGTATACATATTTATTTTTTTTTTTAGTTTTATTATTTTATTTATTTATTTTTATTTTATTATTTTTATTTTATTTATTTATTTATTTATTTATTTTTTTTTAAACTTGTCCCTTTAGGGAGATGTATGGATGTGCTTGACTGCTGCAGACCACCACGTTCGCTTTGTAAAGAATGCGAACGCTGGGCAGGAAATGCAGTTATAAAGCATGTTTGTTTATGACTGCATTTCCCTTTAAATTTGCAGCTTTTACTTTTAATGACATCACTTCCGGTCCGGGGGCCGAAAACCGGAAGTACAGTATAGTCACATGGTTGCCGAGTCACAGGAAGTGACTCGGCTGCCATGGATACCGGATGTGACGCAGCCTCAGCATGGAGCGGTAAGCAACATGAGGGGCGCGTCATGCTGGGCGGTGCAGAGTGCCTGGGGGGAGGCGCTCTGCATTGTGGTGGCGAGCGTGATGCCAGGATTCCTGAGGGGAGGGGGAGCATCGCTGCGTGGCGTGGACGAACGCGATGCTCGGTGGGGGGCAGCATGCCTGGGTGACGGGGGTGCAGCGCTGCGAGATATATGTGAACCCGATGACCGGTGGGGCAGGGGATAGGTGGCCGGGGGTGAGAGCGGACCGGACCTTCTGGACCGGGCCGCCCTGCGCCTGGGGTCTGTTGTGGGGCTTAGGCGCTGCGGTGGACGGGAGGGTCTGGAAGACCTGCGCCCACCGCTGCTGGGAACCGGCAGGAGGGAGCTGGTGCCCACAAGGGAGGCAAGCCATTCGGCTCCCTCCCGTCCGATCCTTTCTCTTACCGCTGCTTCCAGGGGGTCCATCGGCGATGCTCACCCTGAGGGCAGATTGTGGTAAGAGGAAGGAGGGACTCCGGAGGCTGCTTATATGCCCTGGAGGAGGTCCCAGCAGGGAAGGGGGGTCAGCGGGGGGCATTGCACAATGGGAAGGAGGGAGAGGTGACCATGGGGGACGTAGCGAGGGGCTCAGCAGTCAGGGGCAGCGGCATCGGCCGCAGTGCCCTGCATAACCTCCCAGTGATGTATATGTGTCGCCAGGGGTTAAGGGGATACCCAGAACCGGGCCAAGGGGTCGCTTCTGGAAAGGGGATCACGGTGTCGTGACCCGGTCTGTGCTCCCTGGTTCCACAATAAAAAGGGGGGTTATGTTCGTGACGCCACCCGTGGAATGTGATCAGAGATGACCACCGCTGCTGCAGAACCTCCGGGGGTGATGGGAAGCAGCTTGAGATGGGACGGCTCCCCACGGGTAGAGCCTTTTCCCCGGGGCAGTGTGTTAGTCTATGGGGGGTAAAAAAAGCAACAATAAGAGGATAATGTCCTCCAAAAATCAAGTATTACTCACAGCAAGTTGGGCTGCAGTGTGTACATCGCCCTGGCCAAAAACTGATGCTCTAGCAGGATACAGCTAAACCCCCACTAAGTGAAGGCATCACAGGTGCAGGAGAAGCAGATCACACACACACCTTCATGGAATGGAGGGGAGGTGACTGCTAGATGATAAAACTGCACACAAGTGGCTTGCATAGAGCGCTGTTCACATGCAGATGACACAGTCACAAACCCGCAGCCTATTAGGTAACGCCCTTCTATTAGATCAGGCGGGCTGCCAAGCCGTACTCCACTGTATATCATGCACGGACAGACACTCTACAATGCAAGGCCCAACAGAAAGGGGCCTGGCTGTATCCTGTACAAACAAAAAAATATGAGGTTTTTGTTGGTATTTATGGCCATAAAACGTAAGCCTACACCCTCGTCACGGGACCTCATGTCTGTAGGTCCCTACACTAAATATAAAAAAAGCAACAATAAGAGGATAATGTCCTCCAAAAATCAAGTATTACTCACAGCAAGTTGGGCTGCAGTGTGTACATCGCCCTGGCCAAAAACTGATGCTCTAGCAGGATACAGCTAAACCCCCACTAAGTGAAGGCATCACAGGTGCAGGAGAAGCAGATCACACACACACCTTCATGGAATGGAGGGGAGGTGACTGCTAGATGATAAAACTGCACACAAGTGGCTTGCATAGAGCGCTGTTCACATGCAGATGACACAGTCACAAACCCGCAGCCTATTAGGTAACGCCCTTCTATTAGATCAGGCGGGCTGCCAAGCCGTACTCCACTGTATATCATGCACGGACAGACACTCTACAATGCAAGGCCCAACAGAAAGGGGCCTGGCTGTATCCTGTACAAACAAAAAAATATGAGGTTTTTGTTGGTATTTATGGCCATAAAACGTAAGCCTACACCCTCGTCACGGGACCTCATGTCTGTAGGTCCCTACACTAAATATAAAAAAAGCAACAATAAGAGGATAATGTCCTCCAAAAATCAAGTATTACTCACAGCAAGTTGGGCTGCAGTGTGTACATCGCCCTGGCCAAAAACTGATGCTCTAGCACAGGGGTGGGGAACCTTTTTTCAGCCGGGGGCCATTTGGAAATTTCTGCCAACCTTCGGGGGCCGCACAAAATTATCAATGTGAAAATTACCCGGCTATATTTGGTCAATTAACTCACCCTTACTGTGGCGGCCGGAGCGGCTTCTCTTTGGTGCGGCTGTGATGTTGGATGATACTAATCATGTTTCTTCTCACAACTGCTTTTCTGTCTGTCTGAAGCGCAGGAGGCACACACAACACATAGGAGACGCTGGAGGCACACACAACACATAGGAGACGCTGGAGGCACACACAACACATAGGAGACGCTGGAGGCACACACAACACATAGGAGACGCTGGAGGCACACACAACACATAGGAGACGCTGGAGGCACACACAACACATAGGAGACGCTGGAGGCACACACAACACATAGGAGACACTGGGACTGCTCTATATACATTACAGGAGTCACTGAAGGCACATACATCACTGGAGGGGCTGGGGGCATATACATCACATTGAAAACGCTGGGACTGACGTATACACAACAAAGGAAACGCTGGGACTGCTGTATATACACATCACAGGAGACACTGGAGGCACATACATCTCATGAGGAGCTATATATGCTCCCAGCCCCTCCTGGGATGTAAATGCCCACAGCCCCTCCTGTGTTGTGTATGTCCCCAGTGTCTCCTGTGATGTATATGCCCCCAGCATCTCCAATGATGTATATGCCCCCAGCATCTCCAATGTGATGTATAAGTCACAGGAGACGCTGAAGGAAAACACAAGAGGTGCTGGGGGGCATACACAACGCAAGAGGTGCTGGGGGGCATACACAACGCAAGAGGGGCTGGGGGGCATACACAACGCAAGAGGGGCTAGGGGGCATACACAACGCAAGAGGGGCTGGGGGGCATACACAACGCAAGAGGGGCTGGGGGGCATACAGAACGCAAGAGGGGCTGGGGGGCATACAGAACGCAAGAGGGGCTGGGGGGCATACAGAACGCAAGAGGGGCTGGGGGGCATACAGAACGCAAGAGGGGCTGGGGGGCATACAGAACGCAAGAGGGGCTGGGGGGCATACAGAACGCAAGAGGGGCTGGGGGGCATACAGAACGCAAGAGGGGCTGGGGGGCATACAGAACGCAAGAGGGGCTGGGGGGCATACAGAACGCAAGAGGGGCTGGGGGGCATACAGAACGCAAGAGGGGCTGGGGGGCATACAGAACGCAAGAGGGGCTGGGGGGCATACAGAACGCAAGAGGGGCTGGGGGGCATACAGAACGCAAGAGGGGCTGGGGGGCATACACAACGCAAGAGGGGCTAGGGGGCATACACAACGCAAGAGGGGCTGGGGGGCATACACAACGCAAGAGGGGCTGGGGGGCATACAGAACGCAAGAGGGGCTGGGGGGCATACAGAACGCAAGAGGGGCTGGGGGGCATACAGAACGCAAGAGGGGCTGGGGGGCATACAGAACGCAAGAGGGGCTGGGGGGCATACAGAACGCAAGAGGGGCTGGGGGGCATACAGAACGCAAGAGGGGCTGGGGGGCATACAGAACGCAAGAGGGGCTGGGGGGCATACAGAACGCAAGAGGGGCTGGGGGGCACACAGAACGCAAGAGGGGCTGGGGGGCACGCACAGCATTGGGAGGGCACACAGCACTGCCCCCCAGTAATGTCAGGGCTCTGCACACAGCACCTGCAGAGCCCTGACATTACTGGGGAGCCACAAACCTGAGGTGATAGACAGCATGGGGTGAGGGACACAGCACTGATCGTTGCACACAACTCTGGGGGGAGGGTACACAAAGTACTGGACGGGGAGCCGGATGCAGGCGCGCGCACACAGCGCCGGAGACAGTGCAGGCCGGAGGGCAGAGGGGAGGGCAGATCGCTCTGAAGTTGAAAGGTGCGGTCACACCACACGACAGGACATAGGGGTGGGCACATCGCTCCGGAGGGCAGAGGGGGCACATCGCTCCGGAGGGCAGAGGGGCGGACAGACCGCACGAGGGAAAAGAGGGGCGGGCAGACTGCTCCGGAGGGCAGAGGGGCGGACAGACCGCACGAGGGAAAAGAGGGGCGGGCAGACTGCTCCGGAGGGCAGAGGGGCGGGCAGACCGCACGAGTGGAAAGAGGGGCGGGCAGATCACTCCGGAGGGCAGAGGGGCGGGCACACACAGCACGAGGGAACAGAGGGGCGGGCACACACAGCACGAGGGAACAGAGGGGCGGGCACACACAGCACGAGGGAACAGAGGGGCGGGCACACACAGCACGAGGGAACAGAGGGGCGGGCACACACCGCTGATTATGCTACCTGACAGCGGGAGAGCCCATTGGTTCTCCCAAACAGTGCATGTGGTCATTTAAAGGGCTGGCGGCCCCAGCACTGCAGCCCCCGGGAATGTGCCCGGGGGCCGCATAAAAGGTCATGGCGGGCCGCATGCGGCCCGCGGGCCGGAGGTTCCCCACCCCTGCTCTAGCAGGATACAGCTAAACCCCCACTAAGTGAAGGCATCACAGGTGCAGGAGAAGCAGATCACACACACACCTTCATGGAATGGAGGGGAGGTGACTGCTAGATGATAAAACTGCACACAAGTGGCTTGCATAGAGCGCTGTTCACATGCAGATGACACAGTCACAAACCCGCAGCCTATTAGGTAACGCCCTTCTATTAGATCAGGCGGGCTGCCAAGCCGTACTCCACTGTATATCATGCACGGACAGACACTCTACAATGCAAGGCCCAACAGAAAGGGGCCTGGCTGTATCCTGTACAAACAAAAAAATATGAGGTTTTTGTTGGTATTTATGGCCATAAAACGTAAGCCTACACCCTCGTCACGGGACCTCATGTCTGTAGGTCCCTACACTAAATATAAAAAAAGCAACAATAAGAGGATAATGTCCTCCAAAAATCAAGTATTACTCACAGCAAGTTGGGCTGCAGTGTGTACATCGCCCTGGCCAAAAACTGATGCTCTAGCAGGATACAGCTAAACCCCCACTAAGTGAAGGCATCACAGGTGCAGGAGAAGCAGATCACACACACACCTTCATGGAATGGAGGGGAGGTGACTGCTAGATGATAAAACTGCACACAAGTGGCTTGCATAGAGCGCTGTTCACATGCAGATGACACAGTCACAAACCCGCAGCCTATTAGGTAACGCCCTTCTATTAGATCAGGCGGGCTGCCAAGCCGTACTCCACTGTATATCATGCACGGACAGACACTCTACAATGCAAGGCCCAACAGAAAGGGGCCTGGCTGTATCCTGTACAAACAAAAAAATATGAGGTTTTTGTTGGTATTTATGGCCATAAAACGTAAGCCTACACCCTCGTCACGGGACCTCATGTCTGTAGGTCCCTACACTAAATATAAAAAAAACAACAATAAGAGGATAATGTCCTCCAAAAATCAAGTATTACTCACAGCAAGTTGGGCTGCAGTGTGTACATCGCCCTGGCCAAAAACTGATGCTCTAGCAGGATACAGCTAAACCCCCACTAAGTGAAGGCATCACAGGTGCAGGAGAAGCAGATCACACACACACCTTCATGGAATGGAGGGGAGGTGACTGCTAGATGATAAAACTGCACACAAGTGGCTTGCATAGAGCGCTGTTCACATGCAGATGACACAGTCACAAACCCGCAGCCTATTAGGTAACGCCCTTCTATTAGATCAGGCGGGCTGCCAAGCCGTACTCCACTGTATATCATGCACGGACAGACACTCTACAATGCAAGGCCCCTTTCTGTTGGGCCTTGCATTGTAGAGTGTCTGTCCGTGCATGATATACAGTGGAGTACGGCTTGGCAGCCCGCCTGATCTAATAGAAGGGCGTTACCTAATAGGCTGCGGGTTTGTGACTGTGTCATCTGCATGTGAACAGCGCTCTATGCAAGCCACTTGTATGCAGTTTTATCATCTAGCAGTCACCTCCCCTCCATTCCATGAAGGTGTGTGTGTGATCTGCTTCTCCTGCACCTGTGATGCCTTCACTTAGTGGGGGTTTAGCTGTATCCTGCTAGAGCATCAGTTTTTGGCCAGGGCGATGTACACACTGCAGCCCAACTTGCTGTGAGTAATAGTCTATGGGGGGGGAGCAGGACACGAGCACAATAAACAGGCAGACTCACGGTTTTGCAGTTTCTTTGTCCTTTACTGTAGATGGCATTCAGCAGAGTACTGTCCACGGAGTCTGTGAGGGGTTCAGGGTTTCTCCCACCCAGCCGGGCCGTTTTGGCTTCCTTGCCTGCACTGTGTGTCTGTGGCCCTGCTGCTGCGTGAACTATGCAGCTGGCTCTGTGCTCCTCGGTACCGACCTGACAGGCAACTCGAGTCCTTACTAGTATGTTCCTGAACTCTGCGCTTGTTGCTTGTGTCTGTGGTACAGGTGAAAGATCTGGAATCTTCACTTCTCTGGTGGTAACTGTGCAGCATGTAACCTGCAGTCTCGGATCCAGCATCCGTTCTGTGTGCTCCACTGGGGATGAGCTCTGCAATGCTCTGCCTCCCAGGAATGTTCCTCTGTGTACGCTTTCTCCTTTCCTCAGACCCTCAGCTAGGCCTGGAATTGGTCAGTGGATCCTGAGGTGAGCTAAAGCCAGCTTCCAACCTGCAGATCCTGTCTCCTCAGTGCTCTGCACTGAACTTCCAAACTGAAACTACTTCTGACCATTTCCTCCCCCCCAGCAGAATGTACAGGGAAGCATCTTGGTCTCCCCCTTCTGGCCAGGAGGTCTTGGTGTTGTGTGTGGGGAGTTAACCCTTTGTGTTGTTACTGTGGCAGCCCTGGGGTGCCACATTCCCCCTTAGTGAAGAACAGTACTCCGGGACTGTGAAACAAACAAACAAGTTATCACAACAATTGTATATATACAGAGTCTCAAAAGGAAAAAAATACAAAAACCTTGAAGCTCAAAAAGAGTCCAAAATGTTCAAAAATATATAAGTGTTCATACAGTATAGTCTCTGTAGGTACTGGGCTTATTGGTCTTAACGTTGCAATTATATAAATTATTTTAATAACCAAACACTTCTTAAAGGTATCTCTACTCTGGTCGTAAGTGCAGTAGGCCTCACGGCCCTCGGGCCACCAACATGTGATCAAGTTGTAACTCTCCGTGCTGCCACCTTACACCACTCTTCTCTCACCTTTTCTGTACACTAAACTGTTACGGTTTTTCATATAAACATTATAACATATGTACATTTTATATGCAATTCCACATTAGTCTTTATATCTTGCTGGTATCTGACCCTGAGTACTACGCTGTGACCTGCGTACTGCTGGTGTACTGGGTGTACTTAGCATAATGGTGTGGGTGGAAGTGTACCTATTTGGTGTTTCTGGTACTTGTGAGGATGGTGGACTGACTGTAGGACTGGCAAGCTCACTGGGACCAGGAATCTGTTCTTCCTCTACGGTTTCGACTTCCAGTTCTTCTTGTCTTGAGACTTCTTGTGGTACGAGTTCTGATTGTGGTTCCATCACTTGAGGGAAGGCGATCATTGGGACTACTACTGCTCCATAGTAATTTGGCCATGTTTTTGGGAAATCTCCTAAGACTGTATGGAATACATCTTCTTCCTTCTTGACAGGTTGTACCTGTATGGGTAAGGTGACTTCTGGTGTCTTCAGGGTTTCAGGACACGGTTTGAGTTGATCTCTTGACACGACAGCTGATGTCCTTCCTTCATCCTTACTGATTAGACACACTTTGGGATTATCCATACTGGATGGTAAGACTGTATATGGGGTGGTTTCCCACTGATTATCCAATTTGTTTGTGCGCCGTTTCCTCTTGAGAACTTGGTCACCAGGTTGCAATGGGGTTGCTAGAGCATGCTGGTTGAAGGTTCTCTCCTGTCTTCCCCTAGCTTGTTGGAGACTTTTCTCTACGCACTCTTGTACTTGGCGATACTGCTGCTGACGTAGGGTATCCCAATTGGATTCTTGAACTTCCGCATCTGGCTTCAGAATTCCCATATCTAAATCAATTGGCAGTTTACCGGGCCTTGCACGCATAAGGTAAGCGGGGGTGCAGTTTGTAGAACTCACCGGGACATGATTGTACAAGTCCACCAAGTCTGGCAATTTCTCTGGCCATTGATTTCTTTCTGACTCTGGTAAGGTCTTCAACAGGTCAATCACAATATGGTTCATCTTCTCACATAAGCCATTTGTTTGGGGATGGTATGCTGTTGTGCGGATCTTTTTACAGCCATACATGTTGCAGAATTCTTGGAAAATCTGTGATTCAAAAGCTGGACCTTGATCTGCAAGGACTTGGTCTGGGTAACCATGGGGTCTGCAAAAGTACGTCTGGAATGCTTTAGCTGCTGTTCTAGCTGTAAGGTCTTTCACGGGTACCACCACTAAGAAGCGTGAGTAATGGTCCACGATGGTTAAGGCATAGACATAGCCAGACCGGCTTGGTGACAACTTGACGTGGTCTAATGCGACTAGCTCGAGTGGTTGCTTGGTTACTATGGACTGGAGTGGAGCTCTCTGGTTCTGTTGATCCTTTCTTCTGAGGTTGCACGGTCCGCATTTTCTACACCAATCTTCAATTGATTTTCTCATGCCAACCCAGTAGAATCTTTCTCTTAAGAGCACTTCCAACTTTTTCCAACCAAAATGACCAGCACCGTCGTGGTAAGCTTCCAGAACCATCTTGACGTCTCTCTTGGGCACGATGATCTGCCAGACCAACTCATGTGTTTTTGGATTGGTGTGCCTTCTACAGAGCTTCCCTTGGTACAGGAACAATTTACCTCTCTCCTTCCAGAGATGTTGCGTCTCAGCTGGGGCATTCTGATTAGGGTAAGCACCTTGTTGTGTAAGCAGTTCTTTCACTAGCTTCACAGCTGGATCGCTGTCTTGTGTGTCAGCCCATCCGTGGTGTGCTAATGGGTTGAGAGTTGCCTGCTGTTGTTTTTGGTAGACACTCGGTTGATACTGTCCCACCTTAGGATGGTGAAAGGCCGGCAGCTCAATTTCTTCCAGTCCCTCCGGTTCCTCTTCCACGTCCCCCGAGGGTGGCATCCGGGATAAAGCATCTGCATTCCCATTCTTGTGGCCTGCCCTGTACTTGATGACAAAGTTGTAGTTTGACAGTCGGGCTATCCATCGCTGTTCCAGCGCACCTAGTTTTGCAGAGTCCAGGTGGGTCAACGGATTGTTGTCAGTAAAGATGGTAAATTCTGCAGCTGCCAGGTAGTGTTTGAAACGCTCTGTTACAGCCCAAACTACTGCCAGTAGTTCTAACTTGAAGGAGCTGTAATTCTCTGGGTTTCTTTCTGTAGGCCGGAGCTTCCTGCTTGCAAAGGCAATAACTTTCTCTTTGCCTTCCTGCTTTTGAGACAATACTGCTCCCAGTCCTACGTTGCTGGCATCCGTGTACAAAATGAAGGGTTGATGGTAATCTGGATATGCCAGGATCTCTTCTCCTGTCAGTGCCCACTTCAACTTCTTAAAGGACTGTTCTCTCTCATCACTCCACTGGAAAGGAGGATTTCGGGCTGCAGACTTCTTTGACTGTCCTACCAGGATGTCTTGTAGGGGAGCTGCTAGCTTCGTGAACCCTTTTATAAATCTTCTATAGTAGCCTACCAGTCCCAGGAATTGCCTCACCTCTTTCACACTGGTGGGTCTCGGCCAATCTCTGATCACAGTAACTTTTTCAGGATCTGGTGCTACCCCTTCTGAGCTCACGACATGTCCCAGGTACTGTACCCTTGGCTTTAGAAGGTGACACTTGGATGGCTTGATTTTCATGCCGTATCCGGATAAGGCTTCAAACACTTCTGCCAGGTCTTGTAGATGCTGTTCATAGGTCTTGGAGTAGACTATGACGTCATCCAGGTACAGGAGGACAGTTTCAAAGTTCTTATGTCCTAGGCAGCACTCCATCAGTCGCTGGAACGTTCCAGGTGCGTTGCAGAGTCCAAACGGCATACAATTGAACTCACAGAGGCCCATCGGCGTGGTGAATGCTGTCTTCTCCTTATCAGCCTCTGCCACAGGAACTTGCCAATACCCACTAGTCAGATCTAGGGTGGAAAAGTAAGTAGCGGATTTTAATGCAGCCAATGACTCTTCTATCCTAGGTAATGGGTATGCATCCTTGTGTGTAATGCGGTTGATCCGTCTGTAGTCTACACACATCCTCATGGTCCCGTTTTTTTTCTTAACTAGCACTAGTGGGGCTGCCCAGGGGCTACAACTGTCTCTTATTACCCCTGCTTCTTTCATTTCTTTGAGCATGTCTTTGGCGCATTGGTAGTGAGCCGGTGGTACTGGTCTATACCTCTCCTTTATGGGTGGATGGTTACCTGTGGGTATAGTGTGCTCTACCCCTTTGATCTGCCCAAAGTCTAATGGGTGTTTGCTGAATATTTGTTCATATTCTTTCACTACCCTGTATACTCCATGCTTTTGATGGGAGGGTGTAGAATCGGTACCTACATGTAGCTTTTGGCACCAATCCTCCAGCTTTCCCTCTGAGCCATTGTCTTCCGCCTGACTTGACGGCTTCAAGGGCTCAACGGTGGTGATGGCGTTGTTATCAACCGTATATAGCTTAGCCATGGTAGCATACTTTGGTAGGGTGACCTCATCTTCCCCACAATTTAGAAGGCGTATTGGCACTCTTCCCCGATGTACCTCAACTATTCCTCTGGCCGTCAGTACAGTGGGCCTACTATCTGAGTACACGGGTTCTACCAGGGCCTGATAGTCTCGCCCTCTGATGCCTATTGCGGCTCTACACCAGACCAGCATTTCTGTTTTGGGAGGAATTACAATAGGTATTGGGTCACTTACCCTTGCACTGCCAATTTCACCTCCTGACACTTCTACCTGCTGCTTCAGCATCAAGGCTTTAATTTCCTTCTGCAGGAGTCTCTGTTGCCCAGGTTTGGCAGTCTCGACGATCTGCTGCAAGACAGTAATTACCTCTGCAAAACAATTTTCAATTACATTCATTCCTAGCAGCATAGTTGGTTCACGTTCTCGTCGGTCAACATCAACAATGATAATACCCTGATTCTGCAATTCTACTCTCCCAATCTTAATGGTCATTTCTCTGAAACCAACCTGTGGTACTAATTCACCATTGCTAGCCCATATATTCAATGCAACATTAGATGGACCACTGCTAACGTCTGAATCAGCCCAGTACCTCTTATAAAGGACATGCGGAATTGATGATATTTGGGAACCAGTGTCCAGCAAGGCGTTGAGCGGAATGCCATCCAGCACGATGGGGATGACTGGACGTCCCCCCACATACTTGTCGTGCCAGGGTGAAGGACCTTGAGAGTTCATTCCTGAGGAGCGGCCCGCCTCCCCAGGGGATCCCCATTTAAAGCACATTCACGGGCAAAGTGACCTGGCTCATTGCAACGGCGGCAAATGGGCTGTCCATCCGGCTGGTAGCGGTCGCTGGGTCGTCCTCTCGTCGCTTGGTATCTCCTAGGCCTCATCCATGGGACATCCTCCTTGCTGGTCGCCAGCTCAATCTTGGGTGCAGACTTGGATCCACGCAGCTCCTGGACGATTCTAGCCATGGAAGCAACAGTGTCTGTAAGGGCTTCAAGCTTTTGATGTAGAGCCTCATTAGTGATCGGCTCCAGGTGGTTAGCAACAGCCGCTGACATGGCCGATGTCACCGGCACTACTGGCTGCTGGGGTGCCACTGTAAGGTGTTGAACAGAGTCTATATCCTGCGGCTCCTCCACCTGCTGGAGGCGGATGGCTCTATCCTTTAGCTGGGCAAATGTTAGTCCTGGATCCTGGATCACCATCATGCTCAGTTGTCCCCGGTGGGAAGGGGATGAGAGTCCATCCAGGAATTGGTCTATCAGCAGCTTATCTGCTCCAGGAGCTAAGGCAGGTTCTGCTAATTTAAGTGCTCTGAGCGCCTCCTGTAAGTTTAAGGCAAAGTCTCTTGCGCTCTCTCTAGGTTTTTGCTTGCATCCAAAGAACCTCATTTTAGCCCGGCTGCCAGCAGTGGATTCAAAAGCTGCTTTTAGTCCAGCTATTATATGCTCTACAGTGTCCTTTGCATCATCCGGCCAGGATGTAGCCTCCCGCTGGGCATTGCCAGTTAACTGTCCCATAAGCATACCAACACGCTGGGCTTCTGTCAGGGGGTACATGCTGTAGTAGATTTTTAGCTTTCCGATAAAGTCATTAAGTGTGTTGGGCTCACCTGAGTACTGCGGCAGCCACACTGCACCCGGGGTGTACGGCATCAGGAACGGCATGATAGGTGCCGCTGCACCGCCGGGTACAACAGCATCTCCCTGCTGCGACATCTTTGCGCCCCCTTAGTTAATTTCACCAGTCTTCTTGACAGCAAGCCTGGGACACTTTTCTGCGTTTTCGTTCGGGTCGCAGCACCGAGCGCACCTCCTCTGCAAGCGGTAGGCGGAGTCTTAGTTTTGGCGCGATGTTTTCCCGCGCGTAGCAGCTAATGGCGCGATTAAAGATGGCGCCTGGAAAATTTTACCAATGATGTTTTTGGATTTTTCCAGGTATGTTTGCAAAGTTTAAAGTCCTTTCTTTGTTGCAACAATTCACAGTGCAAGTCTTTTATGCTATGCAATAAGTCTTTACAGGCACACTTCACCCGGGTTGCAGCCGGGTCCAGTCCGCATCCTGTTCGTGACGCCAAAGTTGTGTCGCCAGGGGTTAAGGGGATACCCAGAACCGGGCCAAGGGGTCGCTTCTGGAAAGGGGATCACGGTGTCGTGACCCGGTCTGTGCTCCCTGGTTCCACAATAAAAAGGGGGGGTTATGTTCGTGACGCCACCCGTGGAATGTGATCAGAGATGACCACCGCTGCTGCAGAACCTCCGGGGGTGATGGGAAGCAGCTTGAGATGGGACGGCTCCCCACGGGTAGAGCCTTTTCCCCGGGGCAGTGTGTTAGTCTATGGGGGGGGAGCAGGACACGAGCACAATAAACAGGCAGACTCACGGTTTTGCAGTTTCTTTGTCCTTTACTGTAGATGGCATTCAGCAGAGTACTGTCCACGGAGTCTGTGAGGGGTTCAGGGTTTCTCCCACCCAGCCGGGCCGTTTTGGCTTCCTTGCCTGCACTGTGTGTCTGTGGCCCTGCTGCTGCGTGAACTATGCAGCTGGCTCTGTGCTCCTCGGTACCGACCTGACAGGCAACTCGAGTCCTTACTAGTATGTTCCTGAACTCTGCGCTTGTTGCTTGTGTCTGTGGTACAGGTGAAAGATCTGGAATCTTCACTTCTCTGGTGGTAACTGTGCAGCATGTAACCTGCAGTCTCGGATCCAGCATCCGTTCTGTGTGCTCCACTGGGGATGAGCTCTGCAATGCTCTGCCTCCCAGGAATGTTCCTCTGTGTACGCTTTCTCCTTTCCTCAGACCCTCAGCTAGGCCTGGAATTGGTCAGTGGATCCTGAGGTGAGCTAAAGCCAGCTTCCAACCTGCAGATCCTGTCTCCTCAGTGCTCTGCACTGAACTTCCAAACTGAAACTACTTCTGACCATTTCCTCCCCCCCAGCAGAATGTACAGGGAAGCATCTTGGTCTCCCCCTTCTGGCCAGGAGGTCTTGGTGTTGTGTGTGGGGAGTTAACCCTTTGTGTTGTTACTGTGGCAACCCTGGGGTGCCACATATACCCCGCAGAACTGCCTATAATATCCCCCCCACCGCAGTGCTATATGCCCCAGAACTGTCTATAACCCCCCAGTGCGATATACCCTGCAAAACTGCCTATAATATCCCCCCACCCCAGTGCTATATACCCCGAGAACTGTCTACAACCCCCCAGTGCTGTATACCCCGCAGAACTGCCTATAATATCCCCCCACCGCAGTGCTATATACCCCCAGAACTGTCTATAACCCCCCAGTGCTTTATACCCCACATAACTGCCTATAATATCCCCTCACCCCAGTGCTATATACCCCGAGAACTGTCTACAACCCCCCAGTGCTGTATACCGCGCAGAACTGCCTATAATATCCCCTCACCGCAGTGCTATATACCCCCAGAACTGCCTATAACCCACCAGTGATGTATACCCAGCAGAACTGCTTATAATATCCCCCCCACCGCAGTGCTATATACCCCCAGAACTGCCTATAACCCACCAGTGATGTATACCCAGCAGAACTGCTTATAATATCCCCTCACCGCAGTGCTATATACCCCCAGAACTGCCTATAACCCCCCAGTGCTGAATACCCCGCAGAACTGCCTATAATATCCCCCCCACCGCAGTGCTATATAACCGCAGAACTGCCTATAACCCCACAGTGCTGAATACGCCGCAGAACTGCCTATAATATCCCCCCACCGCAGTGCTATATACCCCCAGAACTACCTATAACCCCCCAGTGCTGAAGACCCCACAGAACTGCCTATAATATCCCCCCACAGCAGTGCTATACACTCCCAGAACTGTCTATAACCCCCAGTGCTGAATACTCCGCAGAACTGCCTATAATATCCCCCCCAGAGCAGTGCTATATACCCCCAAAACTGCCTATAACCCCCCAGTGATGTATACCTCGCAGAACTGCCTATAATATCCCCCCCACCGCAGTGCTAAATACCCCCAGAACTGTCTATAACCCCCCAGTGCGATATACCCTGCAGAACTGCCTATAATATCCCCCCACCCCAGTGCTGAATACCCCGAATAACTGCCTATAATATCCCCTACCGCAGTGCTATATACCCCCAGAACTGTCTATAACCCCCAGTGCTTAATACCACGCAGAACTGCCTATAATATCCCCCCCACCGCAGTGCTATATACCTCCAGAACTGTCTATAACCCCCCAGTGCTGAATACCCCGCAGAACTGCCTATAATATCCCCCCACCACAGTTCTATATACCCCCAGAACTGCCTATAACCCCCCAGTGCTGAATACCCCGCAGAACTGCCTATAATATCCCCCCCACTGCAGTGCTATATACCCCCAGAACTGCCTATAACCCCACAGTGCTGAATACGCCGCAGAACTGCCTATAATATCTCCACACCGCAGTGCTATATACCCCCAGAACTGCCTATAACCCCCCAGTGCTGAAGACCCCACAGAACTGCCTATAATATCCCCCCACAGCAGTGCTTTACACCCCCAGAACTGTCTATAACCCCCAGTGCTGAATACTCCGCAGAACTGCCTATAATATCCCCCCCAGAGCTGTGCTATATACCTCCAAAATTGCCTATAACCCCCCAGTGATGTATACCCCGCAGAACTGCCTATAATATCCCCCCCACCGCAGTGCTATATACCCCCAGAACTGTCTATAACCCCCCAGTGCGATATACCCTGCAGAACTGCCTATAATATCCCCCCACCCCAGTGCTGAATACCCCGAAGAACTGCCTATAATATCCCCTACCGCAGTGCTATATACCCCCAAAACTGCCTATAACCCCCCAGTGATGTATACCCCGCAGAACTGCCTATAATATCCCCCTCACCGCAGTGCTATATACCCCAGAACTGTCTATAACCCCCCAGTGCGATATACCCTGCAAAACTGCCTATAATATCCCCCCAACCCAGTGCTATATACCCCGAGAACTGTCTACAACCCCCCAGTGCTGTATACCCCGCAGAACTGCCTATACTATCCCCCCACCGCAGTGCTATATACCCCCAGAACTGTCTATAACCCCCCAGTGCTTTATACCCCACATAACTGCCTATAATATCCCCTCACCCCAGTGCTATATACCCCGAGAACTGTCTACAACCCCCCAGTGCTGTATACCCCGCAGAACTGCCTATAATATCCCCTCACCGCAGTGCTATATACCCCCAGAACTGCCTATAACCCACCAGTGATGTATACCCAGCAGAACTGCTTATAATATCCCCCCCACCGCAGTGCTATATACCTCCAGAACTGCCTATAACCCACCAGTGATGTATACCCAGCAGAACTGCTTATAATATCCCCTCACCGCAGTGCTATATACCCCCAGAACTGCCTATAACCCCCCAGTGCTGAATACCCCGCAGAACTGCCTATAATATCCCCCCCACCGCAGTGCTATATAACCCCAGAACTGCCTATAACCCCACAGTGCTGAATACGCCGCAGAACTGCCTATAATATCCCCCCACCGCAGTGCTATATACCCCCAGAACTACCTATAACCCCCGAGTGCTGAAGACCCCACAGAACTGCCTATAATATCCCCCCACAGCAGTGCTATACACCCCCAGAACTGTCTATAACCCCCAGTGCTGAATACTCCGCAGAACTGCCTATAATATCCCCCCCAAAGCAGTGCTATATACCCCCAAAACTGCCTATAACCCCCCAGTGATGTATACCTCGCAGAACTGCCTATAATATCCCCCCCACCGCAGTGCTAAATACCCCCAGAACTGTCTATAACCCCCCAGTGCGATATACCCTGCAGAACTGCCTATAATATCCCCCCACCCCAGTGCTGAATACCCCGAATAACTGCCTATAATATCCCCTACCGCAGTGCTATATACCCCCAGAACTGTCTATAACCCCCCAGTGCTTAAAACCACGCATAACTGCCTATAATATCCCCCCACCGCAGTGCTATATACCCCCAGAACTGCCTATAACCCCCCAGTGCTGAATACCCCACAAAACTGCCTATAATATCCCCTCACCGCAGTGCTATATACCCCGAGAACTGTCTATAACCCCCCAGTGCTGAATACCCCGCTGATCTGCCTATAATATCCCCCCACCACAGTGCTAAATACACCCAGAATTGTCTATAACCCCCCAGTGCGATATACCCTGCAGAACTGCCTATAATATCCCCCCACCCCAGTGCTATATACCCCCAGAACTGTCTATAACCTCCCAGTGCTGTATACCCAACATAACTGCCTATAATATCCCCACACCGCAGTGCTATATACCCCCAGAACTGCCTATAACTCACCAGTGATGTATACCCAGCAGAACTGCCTATAATATCCCCTCACCACAGTGCTATATACCCCCAGAACTGCCTATAACCCCCCAGTGCGGAATACCCCGCAGAACTGCCTATAATATCCCATCCACCGCAGTGCTATATAACCCCAAAACTGCCTATAACCCCCCCAGTGCTGAATACCCCGCAGAACTGCCTATAATATCTCCCCACCGCAGTGCTATATACCCCCAGAACTGCCTATAACCCCCCAGTGCTGAAGACCCCACAGAACTGCCTATAATATCCCCCCACAGCAGTGCTATATACCCCCAGAACTGTCTATAACCCCCAGTGCTGAATACCCCGCAGAACTGCCTATAATATCCCCCCCAGAGCAGTGCTATATACCCCCAGAACTGCCTATAACCCCCCAGTGATGTATATCCCGCAGAACTGCCTATAATATCTCCCCCAACGCAGTGCTATATACCCCCAGAACTGTCTATAACCCCCCAGTGCGATATACCCTGCAGAACTGCCTATAATATCCCTTCACCCCAGTGCTGAATACCCCGCAGAACTGCCTATAATATCCCCCCCATTGCAGTGCTATATACCCCCAGAACTGCCTATAACCCCCCAGTGATGTATACCCCTCAGAACTGCCTATAATATCCCCCCCACCGCAGTGCTATATATCCCCACAACTGTCTATAACCCCCCAGTGCTGAATACCCCACAGAACTGCCTATAATATCCCCCCCACCGCAGTGCTATATAACCCCAGAACTGCCTATAACCCCCCCCAGTGCTGAATACCCCGCAGAACTGCCTATAATATCTCCCCACCGCAGTGCTATATACCCCCAGAACTGCCTATAACCCCCCAGTGCTGAAGACCCCACAGAACTGCCTATAATATCCCCCCACAGCAGTGCTATATACCCCCAGAACTGTCTATAACCCCCAGTGCTGAATACCCCGCAGAACTGCCTATAATATCCCCCCCAGAGCAGTGCTATATACCCCCAGAACTGCCTATAACCCCCCAGTGATGTATATCCCGCAGAACTGCCTATAATATCTCCCCCACCGCAGTGCTATATATCCCCAGAACTGTCTATAACCCCCCAGTGATGTATACCCCGCAGAACTGCCTATAATATCCCCCCCATTGCAGTGCTATATACCCCCAGAACTGCCTATAACCCCCCAGTGATGTATACCCCTCAGAACTGCCTATAATATCCCCCCCACCGCAGTGCTATATATCCCCACAACTGTCTATAACCCCCCAGTGCTGAATACCCCACAGAACTGCCTATAATATCCCCCCCACCGCAGTGCTATATACTCCCAGAACTGCCTATAACCCCCCAGTGATGTATACCCCGCAGAACTGCCTATAATATCCCCCCCACCGCAGTGCTTTATACCCCCAGAACTGTCTATAACCCCCCAGTGCGATATACCCTGCAGAACTGCCTATAATATCCCCCCACCCCAGTGCTATATACCCCGAAAACTGTCTACAACCCCCCAGTGCTGTATACCCCGCAGAGCTGCCTATAATATCCCCCCACCGCACTGCTAAATACACCCAGAACTGCCTATAACCCCCTAGTGATGTATACCCCGCAGAACTGCCGATAATATCCCCCCCACCGCAGTGCTATATACCTGCAGAACTGTCTATAACCCCCCCAGTGCGATATACCCTGGAGAACTGCCTATAATATCCCCCCACCCCAGTGCTGAATACCCCGCAGAACTGCCTATAATATCCCCCATCGCAGTGCTATATAGCCCCAGAACTGTCTATAACCCCCCAGTGCTGAATACCCGCAGAACTGCCTATAATATCCCCCCCACCGCAGTGCTATATACCCTCAGTACTGCCTAAACCCCCCCAGTGATGTATACCCCTCAGAACTGCCTATAATATCCCCCCCACCGCAGTGCTATATATCCCCAGAACTGTCTATAACCCCCCAGTGCTGAATACCCCGCAGAACTGCCTATAATATCCCCCCCACCGCAGTGTTATATACCCCCAGAACTGCCTAGAACCCCCCAGTGATGTATACCTCGCAGAACTGCCTATAATATCCTCCCCACCGCAGTGCTATAAACCCCCAGAACTGTCTATAACCCCCCAGTGCGATATACCCATGCATAATTGCCTATAATATCCCCCCACCACAGTGCTGAATACCCCGCAGAACTGCCTATAATATCCCCCACCGCAGTGCTATATACCCCCAGAACTGTCTATAACCCCCCAGTGCTGAATACCCCACAGAACTGCCTTTAACATCCCCCCCAGAGTAGTGGTATATACCCCCAGAACTGCCTATAACCCCCCAGTGATGTATACTCCTCAGAATTGCCTATAATATCCCCCACCGCAGTGCTATATATCCCCAGAACTGTCTATAACCCCCCAGTGCTGAATACCCCGCAGAACTGCCTATAATACCCCCCCACCGCAGTGCTATATACCTTTAGAACTGCCTATAACCCCCCAGTAATGTATACCCCGCAGAACTGCCTATAATATCCTCCCCACCGCAGTGCTATATACCCCCAGAACCGTCTATAACCCCTCAGTGTGATATACCTTTCAGAACTGCCTATAATATCCCCCCACCCCAGTGCTATATACCCCGAAAACTGTCTACAACCCCTCAGTGCTGTATACCCCGCAGAGCTGCCTATAATATCCCCCCACCGCACTGCTAAATACACCCAGAACTGCCTATAATCCCCCAGTGATGTATACCCCGCAGAACTGCCTATAATATCCCCCCCACCGCAGTGCTATATACCCCCAGAACTGTCTATAACCCCCCAGTGCGATATACCCTGCAGAACTGCCTATAATATCCCCCCACCCCAGTGCTGAATACCCTGCAGAACTGCCTATAATATCCCCCCACCGCAGTGCTATATACCCCCAGAACTGCCTATAATCCCCCAGTGCTGAATACCCCGCAGCACGACCTCCTGTAGATGTTTGTCCTGAAGATCAGAAGAACAGGTGGCTGGAGCTCGCACCCCATAGACTCCGGGTAGGGGAGCCAGGATATCTGAGTCACTTGGCAAGTCATCAGGCACAGAATCCAGTTCTTCTCCTGGTGAATGTGTCTGTAGATAATGAACAGGCAAAGGCGGTCTGTAGCTGTTCTGTCTCCGAACACCTGGACATTGGAATTGCATGTGCCCAGGCTGCCCACACCCATAACATCTGCGCTCTGGGATTCTTCCTCCACGTCGTATTCCCAAAGGTGGAGCATGAGTAATGCGAGGCACAGTCACACGAAGGTCCCCATGAGTTGACGGTCTAGGGTGATGGTGAACATTGGGGCCAGAAGGACCAGGGGCCGCCAGCGTTGGGGGGTTGGTGGTTTTTTTCTCACTGGGTAGTAGTTTTTTCCACTGAGGCTTGATGGTGAGAGCCTCATCAGCTAGAGCTGCAGCTTCCTCCACAGTGGCTGGTCTCCTTTCACGCACCCATTCCCGGATCTCAGCGGGGCACTTGAAGTAAAACTGCTCTTTTAGGAGGACCTGGAGGACAGTCTCCAAGGTTAAAGCCTCCTCTGCCTGCAGCCAACGATGCCACAGATGTTTGAGTTTGTGGGCATACATCTTGAAGGACACTTCCTCATCACATGCTAATGTACGGAACTGAGTCCTGTAAGTGTCTGGCGTTACAGCATAATGTTCTAGAATAGTCTGTTTAATATCCGCATACTCACAGTTCCACCGAGGGTCCATAGCTCTATAGGCTGCAGCAGCTCCACCCTCTAAGAGCCCAACCAGATGCCGGACGCGCTCCCTTTCTGGGACTTCCATTAATCGACACTGATGCTCAAAGTCCTGGAAGAAGCCCTCAATGTCACCAGCAGCCTCATTAAACTGCTTGAAGTCTTTGCGGGACACCCTGGGAAGTTCCCTCATGATGGGTGCTGGGGTTACAGTCTGTCTGGAACCTCTCGCGGCTTCCACAGCGAGCTGCTTATCCAGCAGTGCCATCTCCTCCATCCTGCACTCCTTCTCTTTAGCTCCACGCATGACCTCCATCTTATATTCTATGGTGGTCTCCTCTCCCAGCAAGGCCATCTCCTCCTCGTACCACACAACCCATTGACTTTTTTGGGTATTTACCTCCGGCTCCCGTCTTTGCTCCCCTTGCTGTGGAAATTGTTCCTTGGTGCCATCTTGCAGGCAAGCGTTTTCCAATGCCTCAATTAGTTGCTCCTTAGAGAGTCCTTTGTAGCCGACACCTAATTCACGGGCCTTTGTTTGTAGGCTCACCACAGTCCAGTTCCTGTATCCTGAGGTTCTGGTTTCAGACGTTGATTGGCCGTTGTCCTCCATTTCTTCTGCTCTGATCCCGCCGCTGCCACCAGTTTGTGACGGGGTGTACATCAGAGCAAAGAGAGACAACACGCCGAGGATGATCCAACAGGTTTACTAACAGGAATACAGGAACAGCACACGACAAGTCCAAATAAAACAGATTCGGGGGCACCTCCCGATAATCCAAAGTGCCAGATCACGACGAAATAGTCCTCTTCAGAGTCCCAGAAATCCCACACAATCCACTGGACGGCGAGATCTGTCCGCAGAATCAGATCTCGCTCCCTTCCTCTTCAAAACTCAGCTCCCAACTGCATTTAGAAACAGGAGTGAATTGTCTGAGCTCGTGGGCCCGCCCCTCAAGGGTAGGGGTCTATGCAATGGTTGGGCCCACTAGAAGATTCTAGAAGGTTGGCTCCGAGATGTCTACAGGTTTGTGTAGTTGGCGTTATCCACTGCTTACGAAACAATGAGAAGTTCCCCTGGCTGTGTGGACAAGAGATAATTGCATTATGGGCCCAGAGACACAGGAGATGGGGGGAAGGTATGGTTAAGCTGGTGTCACACACAGCGACAACGACAACGACGTCGCTGCTACGTCACCATTTTCTGTGACGTTGCAGCGACGTCCCGTCGCTGTCGCTGTGTGTGACATCCAGCAACGACCTGGCCCCTGCTGTGAGGTCGCCGGTCGTTGCTGAATGTCCAGCTTCATTTTTTCGTCGTCACTCTCCCGCTGTGACACACACATCGCTGTGTGTGACAGCGAGAGAGCGACGAAATGAAGCGAGCAGGAGCCGGCACTGGCAGCTGCGGTAAGCTGTAACCAGCGTAAACATCGGGTAACCAAGGGAAGTCCTTTCCCTGGTTACCCGATGTTTACGCTGGTTACCAGCCTCCGCTCTTGCTGCCAGCGCCGGCTCCTGCACTGTGACATGTGGCTGCAGTATGCATCGGGTAATTAACCCGATGTATACTGTAGCAAAGAGAGCAAGGAGCCAGCGCTAAGCAGTGCGCGCGGCTCCCTGCTCTCTGCACTGTGACATGTAGCTGCAGCACACATCGGGTTAATTAACCCGATGTGTACTGTACCTAGGAGAGCAAGGAGCCAGCGCTAAGCGCGGCTCCCTGCTCTCTGAACATGTAACACAGCGACGTTATGATCGCTGCTTCTGCTGTGTTTGACAGCTAAGCAGCGATCATAACAGCGACTTACAAGGTCGCTGTTACGTCACCGAAAATGGTGACGTAACAGCGACGTCGTTGTCGCTGTCGTTTAGTGTGAACCCAGCTTTACTTACATCCCAAGACATAGTATTACAGCAAATACAGTGAGAAGGTAAAATACATCATGACAAATATCCCCCCACCGCAGTGCTATATATCCCCAGAACTGTCTATAACCCCCCAGTGATGTATACCCCGCAGAACTGCCTATAATATCCCCCCCACCGCAGTGCTATATACCCCCAGAACTGTCTATAACACCACAGTGCGATATACCATGCAGAACTGCCTATAATATCCCCCCACCCCAGTGCTATATACCCCGAAAACTGTCTACAACCCCCCAGTGCTGTATACCCCGCAGAGCTGCCTATAATATCCCCCCACCGCACTGCTAAATACACCCAGAACTGCCTATAACCCCCCAGTGATGTATACCCCGCAGAGCTGCCTATAATATCCTCCCCACCGCAGTGCTATATACTCCCAGAACTGTCTATAACCCCCAGTGCGATATACCCTGGAGAACTGCCTATAATATCCCCCCACCCCAGTGCTGAATACCCCGCAGAACTGCCTATAATATCCCCTATCGCAGTGCTATATAGCCCCAGAACTGTCTATAACCCCCCCCAGTGCTGAATACCCCGCAGAACTGCCTATAATATCCCCCCCCACCGCAGTGCTATATACCCTCAGTACTGCCTATAACCCCCCAGTGATGTATACCCCTCAGAACTGCCTATAATATTCCCCCCACCGCAGTGCTATATATCCCCAGAACTGTCTATAACCCCCCCCAGTGCTGAATACCCCGCAGAACTGCCTATAATATCCCCCCCACCGCAGTGTTATATACCCCCAGAACTGCCTATAACCCCCCAGTGATGTATACCCCGCAGAACTGCCTATAATATCCTCCCCACTGCAGTGCTATATACCCCCAGAACTGTCTATAACCCCCCAGTGCGATATACCCTGCATAACTGCCTATAATATCCCCCCACCACAGTGCTGTATACCCCCAGAACTGCCTATAACCCACCAGTGATGTATACCCAGCTGAACTGCCTATAATATCCCCCCACCACAGTGCTATATACCCCCAGAACTGCCTATAACCCTCCAGTGCGATATACCCTGCAGAACTGCCTATAATATCCCCCCACCCCAGTGCTGAATACCCCGCAGAACTGCCTATAATATCCCCCACCGCAGTGCTATATACCCCCAGAACTGTCTATAACCCCCCAGTGCTGAATACCCCACAGAACTGCCTTTAACATCCCCCCCAGAGCAGTGCTATATACCCCCAGAACTGCCTATAACCCCCCAGTGATGTATACTCTTTAGAATTTCCTATAATATCCCCCCCACCGCAGTGCTATATATCCCCAGAACTGTCTATAACCCCCCAGTGCTGAATACCCCGCAGAACTGCCTATAATATCCCCCCCACCGCAGTGCTATATACCCCCAGAACTGCCTATAACCCCCCAGTGATGTATACCCCGCAGAACTGCCTATAATATCCTCCCCACCGCAGTGCTATATACCCCCAGAACTGTCTATAACCCCCCAGTGTGATATACCCTTCAGAACTGCCTATAATATCCCCCCACCCCAGTACTAAATAACCGAGAACTGTCTACAACCCCCCAGTGCTGTATACCCAGCAGAACTGCCTATAATATCCCCCCACCGCAGTGCTACATACACCCAGAGCTGCCTATAACCCCCCAGTGATGTATACCCCGCAGAACTGCCTATAATATCCCGCCCACCGCAGTGCTATATACCCCCAGAACTGTCTATAACCCCCCAGTGCTGTATACCCCACAGAACTGCCTATAATATCCCCCCACCGCAGTGCTAAATACACCCAAAACTGCCTATAACCCCTCAGTGATGTATACCCCGCAGAACTGCCTATAATATCCCCCCCACCGCAGTGCTATATACCCCCAGAACTGTCTATAACCCCCCCAGTGCGATATACCCTGCAGAACTGCCTATAATATCCCTTCACCCCAGTGCTGAATACCCCGCAGAACTGCCTATAATATCCCCCACCGCAGTGCTATATACCCCCAGAACTGCCTATAACCCCCCAGTGATGTATACCCCACAGAACTGCCTATAATATCCCCCCCACCGCAGTGCTATATACCCCCAGAACTGTCTATAACCCCCCAGTGTGATATACCCTGCAGAACTGCCTATAATATCCCCTCACCCCAGTGCTGAATACCCCGCAGAACTGCCTATAATATCCCCCACCGCAGTGCTATATACCCCCAGAACTGCCTATAACCCCCCCAGTGATGTATACCCTTTAGAACTGCCTATAATATCCCCCCACCACAGTGTTATATACTCCCAGTACTGCCTATAATCCCCCAGTAAGGAATACCCCGCAAAACTGCCTATAATATCCCCCCACCGCAGTGCTATATACCCCCAGAACTGCCTATAACCCACCAGTGATGTATACCCAGCAGAACTGCCTATAATATCCCCCCACCACAGTGCTAAATACCCCGAGAACTGCCTATAACCCCCCCAGTGCTGAATACCCCGCAGAACTGCCTATAATATTTCCCCACCGCAGTGTTATATACCCCCAGAACTGCCTATAACCCCCCAGTGCTGAATACCCCGCAGAACTTCCTATAATATCCCCCCCAGAGCAGTGCTATATACCCCCAGAACTGCCTATAACCCCCCAGTGATGTATACCCCGCAGAACTGCCTATAATATCCCCCCACCACAGTGCTATATACCCCCAGAACTGCCTATAACCCCCCAGTGCGATATACCCTGCAGAACTGCCTATAATATCCCCCCACCCCAGTGCTATATACCCCGAGAACTGTCTACAACACCCCAGTGCTGTATACCCCGCAGAATTGCCTATAATATCCCCCCACCGCAGTGCTATATACCTTCAGAACTGTCTATAACCCCCTAGTGCTGTATACCCCACAGAACTGCCTATAATATCCCCCCCACCGCAGTGCTAAATACACCCAGAACGGTCTATAACCCACCAGTGCTGTATACCCCCCAGAACTATCTGTCCCCTGACCCCAATGCTGAATAGCACCCCAGAACTGTCTGTTCCCCCCATCCCAGTGCTGTATACCCCAGAGCTGTTTGTCCCCCACTCCAGTGCTGTATACCCTCAGAATTGTTTGTCCTCCACCCCAGTGCAGTATAGCTCCCAGAGCTGTTTGTCTCCCACTCCAGTGCAGTATGTCGCCCACTCTAGTGCAGTATACCACCCAAGAGCTGTATACCCCAGAGCTGTATCTCTCTCCAACCCAGTGCTGTATCCCCCCAGAGTTGTTTGTCCCCCCACTCCAGTGCTGTATACCCCCCAGAGCTATATACCTTCTCATATCTGATTGCCCCCCCTCTAGAACTGTATGTCCCCTCTGGAGCGGTATGTCCCCCTTCCATTGCTTTATGTCCCCAGCCTCTCTTGTGATGTATATACAGCAGTGTCAGTGTGCTCTGTGTGTGGCTATGTCTTTTAGTCATGGCCACCAATCAGCGCGGCACAGCACCATGCCCAGGTGGAGCTGGATGGAGACAAGCGGGGGAGGTGAGTGAGCCTGCTGCCGGCTTCCCCATATTAATAATATCTGTAATGTGTCTGTGTGCATGTATGTGTGAAGCCCCGCTAACGCTGGTGTGTCGGTGCATTACCTTCAGGGACTCCACGTAGATGGATCTGTCTGGTCACAGGTAGGGAATCTTCGGTTTTGATCGTGACGCCACTCTCAGTATTGCGGTCAGTGGGGACCGCCACTGCAGGTTAGGGGTGCCTGGGGCTGATGATATGTGCAGTCAGATGTAGTAGCCTCCTGAGAGTGAGGCAAGCCCCAGGGCCCGGTGTAGATGCGTAGTACTACAAGTCGCAGAATGACCACACAGGCAGAGTGTCTTTCAGGGTTTTTACTCACATTTGATGGCAGGGTGAGTAACCCGGGCGTAGCTGGGACGAACCAGGTGGAACCAGGTATCCTTCAGGCTGACTTTATGAGGGTGACTACTGACTCGCCTTCCTTAGCCCTTGGTGGTTTGGGGTAACCCCGACTTTGAGTCCCTATGGGGGTCACCCAGGGAAGATGCTCCAAGCCTCTCTCCCCTTCTTGTTTTGCCGTGTGCTTGTTCCCCGGACCAGGCCACTCCAGCCTCTTGCCTCCTATGACCTATGGGCCCTAACTTGCGGTTACGTGGCTGCGGCTTTTAGTTGTTGTGGTGTGGGCTGTAAGAGCCCCACACCGGCAGGTTTAGCAGAAGAAAGCTGGATCTATCTTTGCTTCGGGATCTGCCGCCCGGTTGGGCCTGGTGCTCTCTAGCAGTCTCCTTACTTCCCACTCCGTTGCACTCCCTAGCTGAAGCTGGCTTTCAGGCAGCACTCCTAGTTGACCGTTCTCCCCCGTCTGTAGCCACTGCGCGGGCGCTGTTAGACAGCAACAGCCCCACAGGTCTGCTCCTCACTGAGCCCTATGGAGTTCTGCTCTAACTGACTCACTGCCCCTCCTCTCCTGTTCTTGCCTACGCCACCTAGCAACCAGACTCTCTACCACACCCCTTGAGAGGAGATGGAGGCTCTACCCCCTCCACTATTCCAGTGAAGGTGAAGGCTTGCCCCCTCCTGGGATCCCCAGGGGTCCTCTCATGGGTACATGTGTGAGACCTGGTCACTATGCGCCTGTGTTCCACACCCCTGTCAGCCATCTGGATTACCTGTATTGTACTGTCCCCAGCATGGGTGCAGTACTCAGTGGTGCCTGACCAGGTCAGGGGCGCCACATTCCCCCTTAGTTATCACCAGCACGTCCTCGGGCTGCAAGACAACATTTTAAAATGCATAAAACATTAAAACATGGTAAAACATTTTAAGATCACCAGTTATCGTACATCACCACCCTCCACCCACAAGTCCGTTAACCCACCCAAAACCCTCTCAGGTTGGCCGCGGCTTCAGCCACTTCTGGCAGGATATAGAGGCGGCTTACATGGGCTGGTGGTTTCAGGGTATACCTGGCCTGGTGGATCCGCGCCTTCAGCCTCTTCTGGCAGGATGCAGAGGCGGCCTCCACAGTTGGTGCTGACCAGGTACCCTCTTTGTGGTGGTGAGCCAAGGCCCCATAAACAGGCGTGCTCTCTGGTCGCAGGTGAGCCAAGGCCCTATATACGGACGGGCTCCTCCTGGTTGCAGACGAGCCAAGCCCCTAAACAGGCTGACTCTGGTGGCGGTGGTGCCCTTTTGGTGTAACTATTTACACTGCGAGAGTTTGTGGCTATAGCCAGTTCATAGCCTTAAGGTTTATGGTTTTCTCACACAAGTTTATGTGGGCACATACTTAAACGTAAACGTTGCAAAACTTCCAACTTTTCAAAACTTTAACTTGCTGTATGCTTTACTTTATGCAGATTCCTCTACTCTGGGGATGGCGGTGCAGGGGACAGCGTTGTTCTGTTGCGACGCCTTGTCTTGCGGCCTGAACTCTGCGTGGTACAGCTTGCAAACTCCCAGGTGAGACTTTTAGGCAGATCTTCGTCAGCGGACGGTGTCAGGTCTTCCTCATCCCAGCGGGAATAGGGCAACATCTCTGGCTCTGGGCATGGATCCACTGCTGGTGGCTCCTGAGTCAGCTCCTCAGCTTCCTGGCCTCCTCTCCCCCTTAGTTCTTCTTGGCACTCCTTTGGTGGCAGTGCTGGGGATGGGCTTTCTTCAGCAGGCCCAGGCGGGGGACTCTTTGGCGTGGTTGCTGCAGGGGTTGCTGGAATCCTCTTGGGGGTGTGCGGAGGGAGCAGATACCGATCCACCATCTCTTGCGGGAACTGGGCCTCTAGGTCAGCCTTCAGCTTCCAGTATTCGGGGTCCTCTCCTATCAGGGTCTTCCTAGCAGGGACCTCTCTGGACTGGGGAGCGGTGTCTGCTCTGGCCTTGCAGGCCGGGGAAAATAGTGAGGTAATCTCTTCTTGGCGGGCCGCGCCCTGTATGGCGGCGGCCTGGTCTTGGCGGGCCGCGCCTGGCATGGCGGCGGCCTGGTCTTGGCGGGCCGCGCCTGGCATGGCGGCGGCCTGGTCTTGGCGGGCCGCGCCTGGCATGGCGGCGGCCTGGTCTTGGCGGGCCGCGCCCTGTATGGCGGCGGCCTGAATTGGCGTTTCCGTCGCGGCCGGTTCCTGGCGGGCCGGACTGGACACTTCAGCCGCGGTCTCACTTGGCGTCGCAGCCTCGATGGGGTCCGTGCAGGCTGAGCCGGGCATCGCTGCAGTGATCGGAGCTTGGCGGGCCGCACCCGGCGGGGCTGCGGCCTGGTTCAGCATATCACTTGCGGCGCGGACGAGCGTCGCTGCTGCGTTGGGGTCTTGGCGGACCGGGTTCAGCAGGGTGGCAGCCTGGGTCAGCGTCACACCTGCGGCACGGATGAGTACTGCCGTGGTGGTCGGAGCCCTGCGGGACAGGCGGGGCATCGCTGCAGCGGCCTGGGCTTGGCGGGCCGCACCTAGCGTGGCTGCGGCCTCACTCAGCGTCGCCGCACCGGGCGCCTCCTCTGGGACCGCGGTCGTAGCAGCTAGGGTCGGGGCTCTTGCTCTAGCCGGGGCAACACCGGACTCACCCATCGGGGTCTGAATCGTCATCGCCACTCGATCCGGCAGGGTCCGCGCGGCTCCCTCCTCGTAGGTCCGCACCGCCGCAGCCATCTCCAGGAGCTCCGTGCGTTCTTCTCTGAGCCGTCGCACAATCCTGGCCTCCAGCTGGTCGCAGAAGATGGCAAGCTCCCGGCACCACCAGGCAGCAGTGCCTGGTTCTGGGTATCCGCGTCTGGACTCCATTTTCTCTAGCAAGCTGCTGGCTTCTCTTCTGCTCCGCCGTCTCTGGACGCTTCCACTCTCATAGCTGGCAAGGTCAGAACTCTGCAGGGGATCTCTGGGTAGCCACACCTCTTCGTGGGCGGTAACTTCTTCCAGCGCGGGCTGCTGTTGTTTTTCAGCGCGCTTTTCATGGTGGCAATATGGCGGCGCTTCCAATTTTTCAAGCGGACCGCCCAGGCACATGGTCACCTGTCTGAACAGGTCTAGTCCTTATCCTGTTCGTGACGCCAGATGTGAAGCCCCGCAGGTGTTGTGTCGGTGCATACCTTCAGGGACTCCACGTAGCTGGTGCTGGTCACAGGTAGGGAATCTTCGGTTTTGATCGTGACGCCACTCTCAGTATTGCGGTCAGTGGGGACCGCCACTGCAGGTTAGGGGTGCCTGGGGCTGATGATATGTGCAGTCAGATGTAGTAGCCTCCTGAGAGTGAGGCAAGCCCCAGGGCCCGGTGTAGATGCGTAGTACTACAAGTCGCAGAATGACCACACAGGCAGAGTGTCTTTCAGGGTTTTTACTCACATTTGATGGCAGGGTGAGTAACCCGGGCGTAGCTGGGACGAACCAGGTGGAACCAGGTATCCTTCAGGCTGACTTTATGAGGGTGACTACTGACTCGCCTTCCTTAGCCCTTGGTGGTTTGGGGTAACCCCGACTTTGAGTCCCTATGGGGGTCACCCAGGGAAGATGCTCCAAGCCTCTCTCCCCTTCTTGTTTTGCCGTGTGCTTGTTCCCCGGACCAGGCCACTCCAGCCTCTTGCCTCCTATGACCTATGGGCCCTAACTTGCGGTTACGTGGCTGCGGCTTTTAGTTGTTGTGGTGTGGGCTGTAAGAGCCCCACACCGGCAGGTTTAGCAGAAGAAAGCTGGATCTATCTTTGCTTCGGGATCTGCCGCCCGGTTGGGCCTGGTGCTCTCTAGCAGTCTCCTTACTTCCCACTCCGTTGCACTCCCTAGCTGAAGCTGGCTTTCAGGCAGCACTCCTAGTTGACCGTTCTCCCCTGTCTGTAGCCACTGCGCGGGCGCTGTTAGACAGCAACAGCCCCACAGGTCTGCTCCTCACTGAGCCCTATGGAGTTCTGCTCTAACTGACTCACTGCCCCTCCTCTCCTGTTCTTGCCTACGCCACCTAGCAACCAGACTCTCTACCACACCCCTTGAGAGGAGATGGAGGCTCTACCCCCTCCACTATTCCAGTGAAGGTGAAGGCTTGCCCCCTCCTGGGATCCCCAGGGGTCCTCTCATGGGTACATGTGTGAGACCTGGTCACTATGCGCCTGTGTTCCACACCCCTGTCAGCCATCTGGATTACCTGTATTGTACTGTCCCCAGCATGGGTGCAGTACTCAGTGGTGCCTGACCAGGTCAGGGGCGCCACATATGATGTGTGTCTGTGTATGTTAGTGTATATGACTGTGTATAGATTTATCTCTGTTTATATGTATTTTTGTGAATTTGTCTTTAAATATGTATATGTATGTATGCCTGTATGTGTACATATTTGTGTATGTGCGTGTCTATGTGAGGATGGGGCCCATTGAGACTCACCCAGGGCCCACAAAAACCTGGAGCTGGCCCTGCCTGCAGCTGCATTTTGCCGCCCCCGTAGTGGGAGCCGGTTATTCTGAGTCCAGCTGTCAAGGAAAGGGGATAGCATGAGAGGATAGTGTGAAGCCATAGCAAGAAGGGGGAGTGTGATGAGGGGCACAGTATAAGACAGGGCAGTATAAGGGGACATAGTGTAGAGGACAGCGTGACTAATTCTCATTATTAGGCTTCAGTCCCACTTGCTCATTGCTTCCCATGCAAGATCATCAGATGCAATATGCTAATGACTCTTGGCTCAGGCTCTGCTGTGAGCGTGAGCCGAGTGTCATGCGACTGTGATCCGATCTTGCGATCAGATCACAGCTGCGGACAAGACGAAGGGAGGGAGTAATTTCCCCCTTCTCCACAGCCTCTCTGCGTACATTGTACTGCACTCTGATTACATCCAAGTGCAGTGCGATATTCACACGCTCCCGTAGACTTGTATGGGTGTGTGAGCTGAGAATCTCTGACACTTGCAGCGTGCTGCAATTCTTTTCTCATGCCAATATATCATGCAAAATCAATTGCAGATGGACACTCGATATTTTATCAGATTGCACTTGTCCGTGCAAAACACAAGTGGAACTGAGACCTTACTGTAGTTCCTGTATAGTCCACAGTCTGATGATGACTGTTAACTCCCATGTATCTACTTACCATTGTTAAAAGGAATCTGTCACCAGGTTTTTGTGCCCCCATCTGAGAGCAGCATAATGTAGAGACAGAGACCCTGATTCCAGCGATGTGTCACTTACTGGGTTGTTTGCTGTCATTTTGATAAAATCAATGTTTTCTCTGCTGCAGATCTAGCAGTCATACAGAGCTGATGAATATGCTGGTCTACCTGGCAGCATGCCAATCAGTCCTGTAGTGCTAATCTACTGCTGATTAAACAGTGATTTTTATCAAAACTACACTAAGCAGCACAGTAAGTGACACACTGCTAGAATCAGGATCTCTACCCCTACATTATGCTGCTCTCAGATAAGATGTTAATATCCTAGTGAGAGATTGCCTTTAAGGATATATTGGAAGTTGTAGATTCCTGCAATAGAAATGTCTATATGTCTGACCTGACATTACAATTGATGTACCATGCTTGTGGTTCTGATGATGTATTTCTCTACTGAAGAAGGTTTTGATGCTGTTTCTGAACTGGTGGGGTTATATTGATGTATTTCTGTACTGCTGGTGGTTGTGATGAATTTCTGTACTTCTGGTGGTTGTGATACTGTGTTTCTGTATTGATGGGGGTTCTAATTATTTATTTCTGTACCTCTGGTGATTCTGATGCTGTTACTAGTTCTGATCCTGTACACGAGTAGCAATACATAAATTGTGAGATTGGACCACCCCTTTACTTAGAATTCGGCTATACTGCTTAATTTTATAAGTAAAGTCTTGTCCAGGTTTGAGATGAAAGTTTCTAATCTCTCTAGGTGACTGCAGGCTTCTGAAATCTCACAGCGCTTGCACATTTTTAGTATTCTCCGGTGCCAGTGGCGGGAGTGGATGGTCATGTGAGCGCAAGTATGAGATTCTTATATTTCTGGCCACATTATGATTTCACGTGTCCGACCTTATTCAATTCATTTTTATTGGCACGTGACCATATGTATGTAAGTCGCATACTTGCAGTTTCGTGACCTCTCACCACCGGCAGCAGAGAATCCTGACAGTGTGCAGTGTGAGAATTCAGAAGTCTGCAGTCACAGAGTGACACAGAGTGACTGCAGATTTTTATATCAAACCTGGAGAAGCCCTTTACTTAAAAAAAATTAAACAGTTTAACCCAATCCTAGCAGCATTTAATATACTCCCTGTCAGGATTCAGCTCTGCTTCTGGTTCTAGTAGTCATCATATGGCCCCTCCACTCATATATGAGTTTCATACCTACATGTGACAATTAGCTTTTCTTCCTACGTTTCTCTTTGAACATCAGGTGAATTATTAAGAGCAGCTCGTCATCATGTGACTTTAAGTGTGCAAATCACATATGAATAATTGGTCACATGGTGGGCGCCAAACTGAATTCTTGCCCCGGGTGCTGGAAAGCCTAGATACACCGCTGCCGAAGCAGTTCTGGGGGGTGGTGGTGTTTGTTTTTGAGGCTTCATCTGTGTTACGGTTACCAGTCGCCTCACACTAGCAACCTTCTGTCGTTTAACCCCAGGTGTCATGGTGCTTGACATTCACTGGCATAATGCCCTTCTTCGCCACATAATAAACAATGGCAACAGACAGTACTTTGATTTGACGATCGGCAAGCCTCACAAGCAGGCTGTCTTCTCTTTTGAAACCCACCTCTTAGGCTATGTGTCCACGGTAGAATGTACCTGCGGATTTTTCTGCATGAAAATCCGCGACTTTCGCGGCAAATCCGCACCTTATTTTTGCCGCGGATTTACCGCGGAATTGCCGCGGATTTTGATGCGGATTTTTTTTTTTTCCCCATTCTATACCCAAAATCCGCACCAAAATCCGCAAGAATAATTGACATGCTGCAGATTTTTTCCGGATCAAAATCCGCGGCAAATCCGCCGCAGAAAAATCCGCAGCATGGACACAGCATTTCCAAAATGCCATTGAAATGGCTTGGAAGTGGCGCTGCTGCAGATTTTCGGAAAATCTGCGGTAAATCCGCGATAAATCCACGGCAAAATCCGCACAAAATCCGCAGCGTGGATACATAGCCTTAGTCTGACTGATCTGAGTTCTAGCTTCGTATGTATCAACTTCTTCACTTCTGCCAATTCAGCTCTGAGTTCCCAGATTACTTCTTCCCAGTTAGCACCGGTTGTTTTCTCTTTTGCTGGTGATTTTGGGTTCACTCTTAGTAGGGATGTTGGAGAGTCTCCACAACTGTTTTCTGATTAACAGCTAGAGGTCTCAATCTTTAGCTGATCCATTTTTGCATATCCTGCTTGTATATTGCAGCGATTCACCATGCGGGTCTGATACTGAGCATGCATGTTGCCCATTTCCAGGACGCCATCCGCCGCCAATCTTGCCGACTCCTCCACGTTCTCGGTAATTACCTTATGTCTCTGTTTATTATTTCATGTGTATTTAAGGCTCGTTCACCAGCAGCACATTCACTGCTACCCCTGAAGAAGCCACAGCTGTGTGGCAATACGCGTGGGTCTCTCACATTCCCTATTTCTTTATATGGCATTCAATAGCTGGACTGTTCTCTCTGTCCGTAAGCATTGTGCTTGATTTTTCATTGTCTAATTGTCTGTGGCACCTTCATTTAGGTCCTACTTTGTTAGCTTTACACAGGGTTAATATTCTTACAAGACAGCATGGTTGTTCAGTTTAATATGTATTTTATGTGATTGCTATTAGTGTTCTGCTATATACCTGCATTAATCCATCTCATTCTTTGGAAAAATGGTTATGTTTGATTAATGTTATTTGTTACATTGCCATGCTTTTTACCATAGCATTATAGATGCCTGGGGATTGTGTGTGTTCCTTAAAGGAGCACACTTTGTCTGATTTATGTCTTTGTTGTTTTTTTAAGTGGATTTTTATATGCACTAGATGTGTTTGTATGTCTGATTTGCTACTGATTGAATAAAATTTAATATTTTATCATTATTTATTGGTGATGCCCAAATCATTTTTTGCCAGAGAGCGAAGGAGAAAGGTGTTCAAATGCCGCGCCAATGGATCACTCAGGCAGATGTTCAGATCAATGTCACTTTATTGTCATATAGGTCGACGCGTTTCCGGAGCATCTGCCCCCTTCATCAGGACCATCAGGAACAGAAAAAACATCAAATCTGTCCCAGTAAGACGATACATACAATATATAACCACACTGACGTCATCAGACCATCCCTCAAAAGAAAAAAAATAGGCGGGAAATGATGCCACGTTGTCAAACATGACGTACTATGTAACCCTTTCAAGGAAGCATAAAAAATATACCAAAAAACAAAACATAAAATATATGGAAAGATAGAACAAAAGAAGTCGCACACAACAATGTAGATTAAAGCATATAACATAAATATATGCACATATAACACAAAACTGCCCATTATAACAAAATTTGTGAAAAAAACCCCAGTATCATTCAATTACAATTATGTATATAGCCGCATGCACATTACGTCTGCATCTGTTGAATTCATGCAAACCCAGGGTCGGGGATGGGTAAAGAACTCTCACTGCTCTGAAACCATTTTAATCTGTATGTGTATCGACACCCCGGCATAAACCCATGCCGCCACCAGAGTGTGTATATCAATAGTCTGAAAAATGTGAGCCGAAAAAACGAGAAGAAGCAAAGGGAGACAAGTACACACTCTAGGAAAAACCAGAGAAACTGCTTCTGATCAATGAACTCAGAACGCGGTTCACCAGAGGGCAAGAGCGTGGGAACAACTAATCAGCGCATGCGTCAGGTTAACAGATAGTTCACTGGAGGGCAAAACCGTGGGAAACACCCATGTGCGCATGCGTTACAAGTAAGGAGCCCGAACAGAACGTGAAATAAGTCCATAATCATGGACAACCAATACATAGCGATTACTCCAAAATAAACAACCCAGCACCAATCAGAGTAAACAATCTAATAGTATAATAAGAACAATATCCATGAATTGAACCCCGTAAAAACCAAAAAGTGCATATAAAGATGCTGCCTATGTGTACAGAGGCATTATCACAAGACACCAACGTGTATAGCGATATATAAAGGATAAAAAATCACAGATAAAGGGTGCCACTAAACCAAAATTTAGGAAATAAACAGAAAAAACGGGGGGAAGGGGGGGGGAAAGAGACACAAACCAATGTTTGCATCACCACTAAAAAATACTCCATGGATCCTTTTAAGGAAATTATTTTGTTAAGTTACCATCAGAAAAAGGTGCCGAGCAAAAGTCCAATAAGGAAATAACAGACAAGATAAAAGCACAAAAGGAATATATAAATATAGACAAACTAATATAAACATGCCTGTTGAAAAAGGAAATACAACCAGGTATGTAGAAGCCCAAAAAATAGTCCTGATGACAAAGAAAAAATACTAAAATCACAGAGCGCCCACTCTAAGTGAGCATGTAAAAAAACGACCTCATCAATATAAACACCCAGCTAATGTATTAATATTGACATGAAATAGTATAAAATATATATATAAAAAAAATGTGTAAAAATATATATGTATAAAAAAGGGGGATTAATAGTAAATATAAAAACACATAAAAACAGGGAAAGGCTATAACAAACAAAAGCCAGGGTGAGGCACTGACCAGCCCCCCGAAACCTAAGTTAATGAAATAAGTCAGTTACCTCATTAAGGCCCTGAGGTTTTAAAGTATTTAATTTATATATCCAGTATGTTTCTTTCCTATTTAAAATATTCAACCTATTGGGAATGTCGCGGGCGGGGAGGAGGGTGTCAGCACACCGCGCTCACCCCTTCTGCTCGGGTCCGGCTGCTCAGTGGTGGCTCGAGCCGTAGGCCGGATCCCGGGGGTTTCCTCGAGCGGCGCTCCTCGCCCGTGAGTGAAAGGGGGGTTTGGGGTGTTGGGATAATGTCCGTGACGCCACCCACGGTTGTGGTGATGTGTAGCACCACCGCTGCTCAATACGGGGATCCCGGGGATGGTGATGTGGAGCAGCCAGGTGTTGTGTTGCCCCTCCGTGGGTAGGGGTTGGTGATCCCGGGGCCCGGTGATGGCTTGTGAGGTGCAGGGCCTGGTGGGCGCAGGGACGCGGGGGCAGCGCTGTGCCTTGCGGCACTGTGGTACTCACTCAGCCTGAGACACGGACACAGTTTGTACGGTAAACCAACGGCTGGTAGGACGGTCCCACAGACGGCTGCTTTGCTTTCCCGGTAGGTGACGGTGATGTCCCTCTTCCTTGCACCTGTATGTACGGTTGGTTGCGATGGGTCCCCACCGGTAACCCGCTCCCCGGCTTCAAGCTGGGCCGGAGGAGCACTTCACTTTGCCCGCAGGCGCTGGCCCTCAGAGACTGGTGCCCTGGCGGTGGCGGTGCCTCTGTTGTACGGGTTGGGCTGTTGCCTTCAATCGGGACTTGGTTGTTGGGGGAATCTACGTCCCCTTCACTGACGGATTTGGCAACTTTGGCGACTCCTAGCCTTGCCGGGGTCCGAGAGGCCCTTGCCCTGGTGCTGACTGTCTTTCGGAACACTGCTCCAGACCACCGGGCACACAGCCAACGGGGTCCTTCCAGGAACTTCCAAACGGTCCCCCCTCCGGACAGTCACCGCCGTCGCTGACCTTGCTGTTCTGGCCCTACACAAAGCTGGACCTTCAGGCTTCTCTCTCTCTCTGTCACCACTCTTGCTTTCCTCCTTTACCACTTCTCTTTCTTTTCTGTCACTTTGCTGTTTACTTTAGCCACCCTGGGCTACTCCTCCACTCCTTCTACTTCCTCCTCCCTGACTACAGTGCCTGGTACTTCCTGCCTCCAGAGCTATGATCTCCTCGGTGGGCGGAGCCAACCGCCTGGCCCACCCCCTGGTGTGAATCATCAGCCTCTGGAGGAAGGCAACAAGGATTTCTCGTTCAGCTTAGGTGTGCCTACCTGGGATGTGGGGTGTGGTGGTGTGTGACCTGTGTCCCCTGGCTTGCCCAGGGCGACACATTCCCCCTTAGCAAAACGCAGACCGTCCGCGGGCTGCCGTCCTACACCGGTTTTATTTTTCTGTAAAAAGGGGATAACAGGGTTAAACATAAATACATTTTCAATAATCTTCCCTTACGGGAGGCACATTTACTTTAACGTTGCAACGGTTTACGGTTACGGTTTCCGCTCTCTCCCACCCAAGTAACCTGGCCCTGGTGCTGCCCCTAAAACCCAGGCAGCACCCCTTGACCCACAGTCCAGTACACGGTACCCGAGCGGGATCTGTCCTTGCCCTCCAGAGGGTAGCCACCGGTTCCTTTGGTGGCTGGGCCCTAGCCTGCTCTGCTCAGGGCCCTCCCTCCAACCTGCCTCTCCGGAGGCGGCCTGCGGAAAACGGTAACGGTAAACAACATATTTACAAGCCACTAACGTCTGTGGTTGCCCTGCAAGTTCACGGGCTTGTCCATGGATAGTTCCCATGCAAAAACAACTTTTTAAACGGTCCCCACGGGGACAACTGTGCCGGTTCCAGCCGGTTGCTAATCACACAAGCAAATCAGGTTACTGTTCGGTAATCATTTTCTTCATTGACAGAACTTTCAAACTTTTTAAACAAACAAGCAGGTGGTCCCAACGGGGATGGTGCTGCGGGCTTCCATTGCCCTACTCCGGTTCCTCTAGTGCTAAGGCGGACCCATCCTCTGCCACCAACATCTCAAACATGCACTGACATGCCTGCTGTGACAGAGGTACCCGGTACCCATTTCCACCGGTACGCGGAGTATGATAAACCACAGGGTCCCCCACATAGCGGGAACGCTCAATTGCTCCTTCAGCCGCAACAGCGGGCCCGGAGCTGGGGCAGGAGTCGTCATTTCTTGTTTCTGCGTCAGGCGGGTTGCCGCCAGCTGCCGCAGCCTCCTGGTCTCCAGCATCCAACACTTCATCCCCATCTGCAGTAGCATGGAGTAGCAGAGTAGGCGAGCTTATGTTGAGGCGCTCCATCAGTGACGGCAAGGGCGATGCATAGGCCGAGACTAGGCCGGGCCCCTCAGCCGCAGCGGCCGGTCCAGGTAGGACATAGGGACGTGGGTCACCAGTCGGTTCTGCTACATCTATTGCCCTTTCGCCCATCGGGACAGTTGTAATCAGCTCCTCCACCTCGTTGGTCCACTGCTCCAGCATCCGAAAGATCTGATCCTGCTGACGTTGGTGGAATTGTATCACCCGGGCCTTCATCCAAGCCACAGTCCCGGGCTCAGGGTCTGGCACAGTCTCTACTGGGACTTCAGGCACCACGCTGTTAAGGGGCCGTGGTTCTAGCGGTTCCCCTTGGTGCATTTCAGGGCCGTCCTGGACGTCTGCAGCCGGCTGGTCCGCCGAAGCGGCCGGGCAGGGTATCGCTACCGGTTGGGCAGGTAGCGGGCCTAGTGGCGGGGCGGCAGCCACTATCGCGGGTAGCGGGGAGAGAGGCAGGGTGAGCGGGAGCCGGCCGGGCCCCTCAGCCGCAGCGGCCGATCCTTCAGGAATACAGGGGCGTGGGTCGCTTACCCGCTCCTCCAAATCCTCTTCCGCCTCGCGTCTCCACATAGCAGCCACCACGTCCGCCATGTCGGTCTCCCACTCCTCCAGGAGGAGTTGCATATGGGCCTGCAGACGGTTACTCAGCGGGACGGTCCGGTCCCTCAACCACGTCGCCGTGCCGGGCGCGGGGGCTTCCTCATTGGGAGTAGGGTGGTACATCTCGGCAATCGTGCCTTCCAGGAACCCAATACTGTGGCAGAGTCCTGGCGTCCCTGCTTCTATAGCCGCAGCTACATGCGTCCAGCTGCCATCGCATCCCCCTTAGCTCTTTCTGGCCCCTCCTCTCTCGGGGCGGGGTTTTGGCCTTCGCGCCTCTACTGCTCGAGAAGACGCTCGAGCGGGAACTTTTCGCGCCAAAGATGGCGGCTTCTGAAATTTTTCTGCCGGATACCTCCGGCGGTAACAAGGCGCACCTCTACCAGACGGCAGAGCGGTAGGATCCTGTTCGTGACGCCAAGTTGTCGCGGGCGGGGAGGAGGGTGTCAGCACACCGCGCTCACCCCTTCTGCTCGGGTCCGGCTGCTCAGTGGTGGCTCGAGCCGTAGGCCGGATCCCGGGGGTTTCCTCGAGCGGCGCTCCTCGCCCGTGAGTGAAAGGGGGGTTTGGGGTGTTGGGATAATGTCCGTGACGCCACCCACGGTTGTGGTGATGTGTAGCACCACCGCTGCTCAATACGGGGATCCCGGGGATGGTGATGTGGAGCAGCCAGGTGTTGTGTTGCCCCTCCGTGGGTAGGGGTTGGTGATCCCGGGGCCCGGTGATGGCTTGTGAGGTGCAGGGCCTGGTGGGCGCAGGGACGCGGGGGCAGCGCTGTGCCTTGCGGCACTGTGGTACTCACTCAGCCTGAGACACGGACACAGTTTGTACGGTAAACCAACGGCTGGTAGGACGGTCCCACAGACGGCTGCTTTGCTTTCCCGGTAGGTGACGGTGATGTCCCTCTTCCTTGCACCTGTATGTACGGTTGGTTGCGATGGGTCCCCACCGGTAACCCGCTCCCCGGCTTCAAGCTGGGCCGGAGGAGCACTTCACTTTGCCCGCAGGCGCTGGCCCTCAGAGACTGGTGCCCTGGCGGTGGCGGTGCCTCTGTTGTACGGGTTGGGCTGTTGCCTTCAATCGGGACTTGGTTGTTGGGGGAATCTACGTCCCCTTCACTGACGGATTTGGCAACTTTGGCGACTCCTAGCCTTGCCGGGGTCCGAGAGGCCCCTGCCCTGGTGCTGACTGTCTTTCGGAACACTGCTCCAGACCACCGGGCACACAGCCAACGGGGTCCTTCCAGGAACTTCCAAACGGTCCCCCCTCCGGACAGTCACCGCCGTCGCTGACCTTGCTGTTCTGGCCCTACACAAAGCTGGACCTTCAGGCTTCTCGCTCTCTCTGTCACCACTCTTGCTTTCCTCCTTTACCACTTCTCTTTCTTTTCTGTCACTTTGCTGTTTACTTTAGCCACTCTGGGCTACTCCTCCACTCCTTCTACTTCCTCCTCCCTGACTACAGTGCCTGGTACTTCCTGCCTCCAGAGCTATGATCTCCTCGGTGGGCGGAGCCAACCGCCTGGCCCACCCCCTGGTGTGAATCATCAGCCTCTGGAGGAAGGCAACAAGGATTTCTGGTTCAGCTTAGGTGTGCCTACCTGGGATGTGGGGTGTGGTGGTGTGTGACCTGTGTCCCCTGGCTTGCCCAGGGCGACACAGGAACATATGGGGGTATTTGTTCAATCGGAGTGACCTTTAGTTTGATTTTTTTATCATGACAAATAGTTGTATGTCTGGAAAGCCCATGAAGCATATATCCCACCTTAATATTGTGTCTGTGCGAATTAATTCTATTGTGAAGAGCTTGAATGGTTTTCCCTATATAACACTTATTACAGTCACATTCAATCAAATAGATAACATAATCAGATTGACATGTAAGATGTCCACGTATCACAAATTCAATAGTGTCAGGGACAGAACCAAAACCGACCCTTCCATTCTGGATGGACCTACAACATAGGCAATTCCTAGTCAGACACCTATAGGCCCCCATGGGTTTATTTGTCCCCACCATACTAGAAGAACTCCTTAATCTACTAGGGGCCAGCTGATTTTTCAAGTTGGCGGCCCTGCGGAAAGTAACCCCAGGTTGGGAAGGCAGCACCCCCTTGAGATACGGGTCATTCTGCAAAATGGACCAGTGCTTCCTTAATACCCCCTTAATGGCTTCTCCATCACAGCTGAAGGTGGTCAGGAAATTAGAGGTAAACCTATTATTAGGTATTAAATTATCAACCACTTTGTCACCTAAAACCGAACACTCTTTAGGTTTTTGATGTCTAACATCTTGATAAGCTTTCTTAACAACCGTGAGGGGATAATTTTTGTCCAGGAACCTTTCTTTAAGGATCTTAGCCTGGTCCTTAAAATCTTTGTCTAACGTGCAGTTCCTCCTGACTCTTTGGTATTGGTTCTTGGGGACATTGAGCAGCCATTTATCGTAATGGTTACTATTAAAATTAATGTAACCATTGCTGTCTACTTTTTTAAAAAAGGTCTTTGTAAGGATGCAGACGTAATGTGCATGCGGCTATATATATATAATTGTAATTGAATGATACTGGGGGTTTTTTCACAAATTTTGTTATAATGGGCAGTTTTGTGTTATATGTGCATATATTTATGTTATATGCTTTAATCTACATTGTTGTGTGCGACTTCTTTTGTTCTATCTTTCCATATATTTTATGTTTTGTTTTTTGGTATATTTTTTATGCTTCCTTGAAAGGGTTACATAGTACGTCATGTTTGACAACGTGGCATCATTTCCCGCCTATTTTTTTCTTTTGAGGGATGGTCTGATGACGTCAGTGTGGTTATATATTGTATGTATCGTCTTACTGGGACAGATTTGATGTTTTTTCTGTTCCTGATGGTCCTGATGAAGGGAGCAGATGCTCCGGAAATGCGTCGACCTATATGACAATAAAGTGACATTGATCTGAACATCTGCCTGAGTGATCCATTTGCTAGAGGTGGGGAGACAGAAGGCGCAAATAGGGTCTTACCCGGTAAAACTAGAAATGACGGAAAGTTATGATAACACTCACCTGATCAGGTTGTGCCAGTCACAACTCCTGAAATCGCATGTGAGTGTCAGCTTGGTTAAAAAGCAGCGGCCCCGTAAAACAGCAAAAATCATATATAGAAAAAGGAAAACGGGTTTTAGCCGCGCTGAAAAACCACTGGTGCAGGATTAATGAAGAAGTTTCTTTTTTATTACAGCATTTCCAACGCGTTTCAGAGACTGGAACCGTCTCCTTCCTCAGGGAAAAAAGAAATCAATCATGATTTCTTTTTTCCCTGAGGAAGGAGACGGTTCCAGTCTCTGAAACGCGTTGGAGATGCTGTAATAAAAAAGAAACTTCTTCATTAATCCTGCACCAGTGGTTTTTCAGCGCGGCTAAAACCCGTTTTCCTTTTTCTATATATGATTTTTGAGTGATCCATTGGCGCGGCATTTGAACACCTTTCTCCTTCGCTCTCTGGTATCTGCTGTTCTGGTGGCTGCAGCCGAGGATCGACATTACATGCAGTTATAGTGGTTGTGACTCTCACAACTGAATCTGGTGAGTGTATTTACTCCCCCCCTCCCCTACCCTTCACATATTGGGGTAAGACCCTATTTGCGCTTTTTTTTCCACAGTCTCTCTCCATATTACTTCACTGGACCTGGCAAGACCAGATCTTCTTTATTGTGGACGGAGCAGCAGAGGGTCATTGATCAGGAACAATGGACTATTTCAATAATCGTTTGTCTTCAAGGGAGAAGCTGATACTTCAAACTGTAGGTACTCCTGATACGCACAGTATTGACTGGGAATTGAATTTGCCTGATATTTACTCAGAGGAGGACACTGGTGTTATGAAGAAGTTGTTTTTGCGCCTGGAGGACTTGCTCAAAGAAGAGCTTCGTTTTGGGCTTGATGCCCGTTTTCTGACTATTTATTTGGAGGAGAAACTTTGCCCTAGGGGCCTCAGAATCAAGCACGATTCGCCCTTCCCCAATGATCCCATTTTCTCTAATGAATGGGATACTATTCTAAGGAACTGTATGCAGGGAATGCTACAATGTCTTTTTAAAAAACGACATACTATTGCTACTGAGGCTTCTAACAATTTTTCAGAACTATATAAGGATCTCAGTAAATATGATCTATATCCAGAATATAGGATTTTAAACTCTGACATTAATGCTAAGCTTATTCAATTGGAACAGGACACAATTTTTCGGAAGTCCAAAAAATTACAAAGGGACAGGACTGATATGATCCCCAAAAAAACGCAGGAGGGATTAACAGTGGTGACCACTAGGGACCCTCCCATACGCAGACCCAGATCCCGTAGTGGTCACAGGAATTTCTTTAATAGTAGATACCATAAGAACAGTACTAGCTCCCGTGATAGGAGGGACACCACTCATGATAACAGTGGTAACGTTCTTAAGGTTGCTTCGTATAGGGCACCTTTGTCTCATACACGTGTGGTTAATCTACCCCATGTGTCTCCAGCGGTTGAAAACACGGATGAAGTGTTTTCCGCTGCTCCTGTAACGGTTTCTGGGACAGAGGTCACTTCTATGGAGGGCTGTCCTATTGAACCTACTTCTGTCATATTACCTCAATTTAGAGGACCCGTTGAGACCGGTCCTACTGAACCCATCTCCCTGGCACAACCTCTTTCTAGAGGACCCGTTGATTTTGAGGACACTAGGTTACAGCTTGAGTCCTTGAGGTCACAAATTGAGAGGATTCGGAAGAATAGAGACTCTCTATCTATCTTGGAGACAAATATGACTCCCCCTGTGATTGATGTTCACCCGGATAGTGACTTTATTGATCTGTTGGATGTGTCTGTGCATGATGATTATATACCTCTACCCATGTCTGCTGAGACCCTTGAATGCAATCCCATCTCGTTGTCCTCTTTTACTGAGCCGGTTATCTCTGGTGACGGTACCATCATTATTGATAATACCCATAAAGATAATGTAGTGGTGCCTTTTTTACCGCTGGCCAAGATATCACAAGTTCCCATCACGAATTATTTGACACCCAGAGGAGGGAAAAGAAAAAACATTTCAGAGGAACCAGAGCAGGGTACAGGCTCCAACAAAAAAGAGAAAAAAAGCACTTGATAAAAGATAAGACTTCCGGTATTTTTAACCTTTCCAGCTACAATCTGTCTAAAAACGAGATTAATGTCCTGAATAAAGGGCTTTCTTTTTGCCCGGCCAAATCTTCCAACGACTGAGCTGTTTTTGGATTTTCAGAAGTTTGTCAGAAAACTTACGCTTACTAGACATTTTTAAATCAACAGATCAGTACCCGCTAAGATAGATGATATTAGGGATGAATTTCTTCATACTGATTATAAAATAAAATCGAATTTTTATCCATTACATAGTATTGGTCATCACATCAAAACTTTCAATGATTTGGTTTTGGAAGATTTTAAGAAACTCCAGAGAAATAAACCCCCCCCCCAGGGCCAACTTGTCTAAGGAAGAAAGAATGGCATTGGCATCTTTAAAGAACAACCCCAATTTGGTCATCCGCAGTGCCGATAAAGGGGGAGGCATTGTCCTACAGGACAAGAGTAGTTATATCCAGGAAGCGTTGAGAATGTTGTCCAATGATACACACTATGAAATAGTGGTGTTGTCTGCATATCAGGATTCCATTGTTGAATATCGTACGCTTATTAGAAAGGCTTCAGAATTGGGGATCTGTTACGAGGGGGACCCGGGGAAGCGTGCCAAGATGGGGAATGGACAGCTTCCGCCGGTCAAGGTCCACTGTGCGGTGTAAGGGACCGCTGCTATGGTGGGTGAAGAGTGAGCGGGTTGCTGCTAGCGATCGTCTGGAATGTCACAGACGATCTATGTACACCGGTCTGCTCTAACCCGTGTGGGTTGTATGGCAGGGATCACACGGCTCGGTGTACCTGTTGCACGGGGAAGCACAGAGGTGCCCACGCACGTGTGCCAGTGGAAGTCACGAGAATATGGCACGAGGGTAGCACAGAGGTGCCCACGCACGTGTGCTTTCAATAACCAGGTGAGTCCAGTGGAGACTCGAGGAGCTCACCTGGGACAGGAACACGGCCTGTAGAAGGAGCTACTGCCGGAGCAGCAAGGCAGGGACACGGCCTGCAAACCAGGGGCTGCCTAAGCAGCAAGGGCCAAGCCCACAGAGGAAGATAATGCCTGAGCAGTGGCGTGGCAGCACGCTGCCAGACATCCAAACATAGAAGGACGGTCGCGCGCCGCCATGATGGCAGGAGGAGCTTTTAAGGAGGTGTAGCTCCAGCCAAGGGCGGGCGCGAGGCGGAGATGACGGACTTGACCCAATCAGGATCCACGACATCCCAGCCTGGCCAGTCAGGATTCACCACGTCACCAGCCTTGTCATCAAGCCGTGTGACGTCAGTGGGCGAATCAGGATCCACCAAGCATAGCACATGCTCACCCTCCTGCCTCTGGGAAATAGAGGCGGGATCCTCGGTCTCACAATGTGTAGAGATAACGGGAGTCTCACTGCTTCCCTGAGCAGCAAACCTCTGCACATTGCGCAACCTCACAGACCTTCGAGGCTGCTGAGCAGGAGGAGCTGCGGCAGGAAAGGAATGGGAGACCATCTCATTTCTTGCAACAGGAGTACCACTAGGTGTCACCCTTGTGCTGCCTCTCTGAGGAGGTTTCTCCTGCACTCTGCGCAGTCTGGCAGACCTTCGGCGCTGCTGAGGAGGAGCACTCGTGGCAGGCAAGGAGACTGTCTCATTCCTTGCCACAGGAGAGCCACGAGGTGTAACATTACCCCCCCGTCTAGGCCCCCCCCTGCCCATGCTCAAAGGCCGCTATCAAACCCGGGGCGTGGATATGATCCTCCAATTCCCAGGATCTATGCTCCGGACCACGGCCGACCCACTCCACAAGGTAGTACCTCCTGCCCCGTATAACTTTTGTCTCCACAAGCTTCGCCACCTCAGAGTCGTCGGGCGGAGGGTCAGTTTGAGGCGTCAGGGACCCCGAGAACTTATTAAGTCGTACGGGTTTCAGGAGGGACACGTGAAAGGTGTTGGCTATAGCCCAGCGTGGAGGGAGCTGGAGTCGGTATGCCACCGGGTTCACCTGCTCTAGCACTTTAAACGGACCCAGGTACCTAGGGGCGAACTTGGCTGCCTGTACCCGTAGGTTAACATTCTTAGAGGACAGCCACACTAGGTCACCAGGGGCGAAGGATGGTGCAGGGCGGCGGCGCTCATCAGCCGTTGTCACCATCCGGTCTTTAGCCCTCTTAAGGGCCTCTTGGGTGTTATCCCAGATCTCCCGGGCCTCGGTCGCCCAATCCTCCACTCTAGGATCGGGTGACGTTATGGGCATAGGAACCGGGATTCTGGGATGTTGTCCGTTATTGAGCAGGAACGGAGTCTGACCAGAGGATTCATGGACCGAATTATTAATGGCAAATTCGGCCCAAGGAAGGAGGTTAGCCCAGTTGTCGTGGTGCGCGGAGATAAAATGGCGGAGGTAAGTTACCAAGGTCTGATTGGTCCTCTCTACCAGTCCATTGGTTTCGGGATGGTATGCGGAGGAGATGTTCAGCTCTATCTGCAGGAGCTTACAGAGCTCTCTCCAGAAGCGAGACGCGAACTGGGGACCCCGGTCGCTCACCACCTTGTCAGGCATGCCATGCAGCCTAAATACATGCCTAATGAATAAGGTGGCGAGAGCACGTGACGTCGGGAGTCGTGGGAGAGGCACCAAGTGGACCATTTTAGAGAAGTGATCCGTGATGACCCATACGACCTTGTGACCTGCTGACTTGGGCAGATCTCCCAGGAAGTCCATTCCCACCACTTCCCAGGGACGATCCGGCACTGGCAGTGGGTGAAGAAGACCTGCCGGTCTCTGCCGGGACGGCTTATTCCGTGCACACGACATACAGGCTCCCACATACTCCTGTATGTCCTGGGGTAGTCTCGGCCACCAATAGTGCCTAGTCACAAGGTCTCTGGTCCTTTTGACCCCAAAGTGACCCCCGACCTTGGAGGCATGGGCCCACGATAGCACCTCATTCCGTAGTTCAGGGGGAACGAGGGTCTTGCCAGGTGGCACCTGGTCCAAAGAAGTGGGAGTGACCATCCTCAAGCTGTCCGGGGGTAGTATAAGACGAGGCTCCTCCTCGTCCTCCTCCAACACAACCATACAACGTGACAAGGCATCGGCCCGTACGTTCTTCTCACCGGCCAGGTGGCGGATAATAAAGCGGAACCGGGAGAAGAACAAGGACCAACGGGCCTGCCTTGGGTTCAGGCGTTGTGCTGTCTGGAGGTATGTGAGATTTTTATGGTCGGAAAATACTTCAAATGGATGCTTCGCACCCTCCAGGAGATGCCGCCATTCCTGGAATGCTAGTTTCATCGCCAGTAACTCCCTATCCCCTATGGAGTAGTTCCTCTCGGCCGGAGAAAAGGTTTTGGAGAAAAAGAAACATGGATGCTTCCTTCCTCGTTCGTCTTTCTGGTACAGGACTGCACCAGCAACGACCGAAGAGGCGTCTACCTCTAGTAGAAAGGGTTTGGAGATGTCTGGACGATGAAGGATGGGAGCTCTGGAGAAGTAAGTTTTGAGAGTGTGAAATGCCTCTACCGTTTCCCGTGTCCATGCTTTGGGATTAGCGCCCTTGCGGGTAAGGGCAATGATGGGTGCTGCCACCGTCGAGAAGTTGGGAATGAACTGGCGATAATAATTGATAAACCCCAAGAATTGCTGGATCGCTTTCAGCGAGCGGGGCTCAGGCCATTTCATCACTGTCTCCAACTTCCCCGGATCCATTGCTAACCCCTGACTGGACACGATATACCCCAGGAACGGCAAGGATTCACGTTCAAAAACGCACTTTTCTAGCTTAGCATATAACGAATGAGTGCGGAGCCTCTTAAGTACTCGGATGACATCCCTCCGATGGGTGGCAAGATCGGGGGAGAAGATAAGGATATCATCCAGGTATGCAACCACGGAAAGATACAAATCCCGGAAAACATCATTCACAAAGTCTTGAAATACGGCGGGGGCATTGCAGAGTCCGAAGGGCATTACGAGATACTCGTAGTGACCGTCCCTGGTGTTGAAGGCGGTCTTCCACTCATCGCCCTCTCGGACTCGCACTAGATTATACGCCCCGCGTAGATCCAGCTTCGTGAAGATCTTTGCCCCGCGGAATCGATCAAATAACTCCGTAATGAGGGGCAAAGGGTATTTGTTTTTGATCGTGATTGCATTTAATCCCCTGTAATCGATACAGGGGCGTAGATCCCCTTCCTTCTTTTGCACGAAGAAGAACCCCGCACCGGCCGGTGAAATAGACTTGCGAATGAACCCTTTTGCCAGGCTGTCCTGAATATATTTGGACATAGCCTCCGTCTCTGGAGCAGAGAGGGGATACACTCTGCCCCTAGGGGGCTCGGAGCCTGGCTTCAGGTCTATTCGGCAATCGTATGGCCGGTGGGGAGGAAGGGTATCTGCGGCCCTCTTGGAGAAAACGTCCCTGTAGGCCTCATAAGGTGTCGGTAAACCTGGCTCCCCTGTATTCCCTGAGGACCCAACCGACCTAATGGTAGCGGGTGGTTCGGTAGTCACGAGGTGCTCCCTACAGGATCCTGCCCATGATGAGATCTCCCCTGTTGCCCAGTTGAGTATAGGAGCATGCTGTCTCAACCAGGGGAGGCCCAGTAGGATCTCATCCATCCCCCCAGGAAGCACCAGGAAGGACACCTGCTCATGGTGTCCTGGTGATACTTCCATCCTGAGAGGGATGGTGATCTGGGTGATGGGATCGACTAGTAGGGACCCGTTGACTACCCGAACCCTGAGTGGCTTGGGCAAGAGAACCAGGGGAACTGAGTATCGGGTTGCCAGGGAGGTCGAAATGAAATTGCCATCAGCGCCTGAGTCCAGGCAGGCCAGAGCAGAGAAGAGAGTAGTGCCAAACTGCAACTGGGCGCTGATAGTCAACCTAGAGGGAGAAGCAGCGTCTAGGAACCCCCCTCTGATGGAAACTAGACGCTGTCTTTTCCCGACGGTTTGGGACATCGGGTAGCTATGTGTCCCCTCTGCCCACAGGAAAAGCAGATGACACCAGACCGAGAACCTGGGGTAGAGGAGACCGCTTTGGACACCTCCATTGACTCCACGGAGTCGCCTACAGAGCTGGCTAGGAGACCTGTCTGGTGGAAGACGGGAGCCAGACGCTTTTTAGGCCGTGAGGACGTGGGTGCTGAAGAGACCTCGAGCCTCCGCTCCGCCTGGCGGATGTCTATGCGAGAGGCAACCACAATCAAGGACTCTAAAGTAGCAGGCACCTCACGCGTGGCCAGTGCGTCTTTGACGAACCCTGCCAGGCCCTCCCAGAACACAGGGACAAGGACCTTATCGGGCCAGTCCAGCTCTGCGGCAAGTGTCCTAAAGTGTACGGCAAAATCCCCGACTGAAGTGGACCCTTGCCGAAGTCGTAGGAGGCGCAGCGCGGAGTCGTGGGTGACTTGAGGCCCGAGGAACACCATTCTCATGGCCCCAAGATAAGATGCTAAGTTAGTCACCACCCGATCTCCGCGCTCCCACAACGGCGTAGACCACTTCAGCGCTCTCCCTGTGAGCAGGGACTGGACGAAGGCTACCTTCGCCTTCTCGGTAGCGTAAAGATTCGCGGACAGCTCTAAGTAGGTGGTAACTTGGTTTATAAACCCACGGCACTCGGAGCTGTCCCCGCTAAAGCGCTCTGGAAGCGCAAGGCGAGGAGACCTTCCGCCCAATAGCACAGCCTGGGTAGCCGCCTGGGTGGCGACTGTCGTCAGAGCAGTCTTGTCGGAGGAAGACTGCTCCACTGCTGCCAAACGTGATTCCAACTGCTGCACATAACGCAGCAACTGCTGCTGCTCTTCAGCCATAGCCAGACCTTTGGCGCGACCGTAATGTTACGAGGGGGACCCGGGGAAGCGTGCCAAGATGGGGAATGGACAGCTTCCGCCGGTCAAGGTCCACTGTGCGGTGTAAGGGACCGCTGCTATGGTGGGTGAAGAGTGAGCGGGTTGCTGCTAGCGATCGTCTGGAATGTCACAGACGATCTATGTACACCGGTCTGCTCTAACCCGTGTGGGTTGTATGGCAGGGATCACACGGCTCGGTGTACCTGTTGCACGGGGAAGCACAGAGGTGCCCACGCACGTGTGCCAGTGGAAGTCACGAGAATATGGCACGAGGGTAGCACAGAGGTGCCCACGCACGTGTGCTTTCAATAACCAGGTGAGTCCAGTGGAGACTCGAGGAGCTCACCTGGGACAGGAACACGGCCTGTAGAAGGAGCTACTGCCGGAGCAGCAAGGCAGGGACACGGCCTGCAAACCAGGGGCTGCCTAAGCAGCAAGGGCCAAGCCCACAGAGGAAGATAATGCCTGAGCAGTGGCGTGGCAGCACGCTGCCAGACATCCAAACATAGAAGGACGGTCGCGCGCCGCCATGATGGCAGGAGGAGCTTTTAAGGAGGTGTAGCTCCAGCCAAGGGCGGGCGCGAGGCGGAGATGACGGACTTGACCCAATCAGGATCCACGACATCCCAGCCTGGCCAGTCAGGATTCACCACGTCACCAGCCTTGTCATCAAGCCGTGTGACGTCAGTGGGCGAATCAGGATCCACCAAGCATAGCACATGCTCACCCTCCTGCCTCTGGGAAATAGAGGCGGGATCCTCGGTCTCACAATGTGTAGAGATAACGGGAGTCTCACTGCTTCCCTGAGCAGCAAATCTCTGCACATTGCGCAACCTCACAGACCTTCGAGGCTGCTGAGCAGGAGGAGCTGCGGCAGGAAAGGAATGGGAGACCGTCTCATTTCTTGCAACAGGAGTACCACTAGGTGTCACCCTTGTGCTGCCTCTCTGAGGAGGTTTCTCCTGCACTCTGCGCAGTCTGGCAGACCTTCGGTGCTGCTGAGGAGGAGCACTCGTGGCAGGCAAGGAGACTGTCTCATTCCTTGCCACAGGAGAGCCACGAGGTGTAACAGGGATCCTTAACAAAGATGAATTTAAATTTTTGGATATTAAAAATCCCAAGACAGCATTCTACTACCATCTTCCCAAAATCCACAAATGCTTGATTAATCCCCCTGGGAGACCCATCATTTCAGGGATTGGATCATTGACTGAGAATCTTGCGGCCTATGTTGACTCGATCATGAGGACGCACGTCACGAATCTAAGAAGTTATCTTAGAGATTCGCCTCACCTTATTAATATTTTAAAGGATGTGGCTTGGAAAGAGTCGTTTCTGTTTTTAACTCTTGATATTGCTTCCTTATATACGAATATTTCACATAACCTAGGCCTTGAGTGTTTCAAACAATATGTAGAAGTAGATGACCGGTTACCAGTAGAGCAGAAGGGTTTTATTGTGGATAGTATGGAGTTCATTTCCAAAAATAATTTCTTTACGTTCCAAGAGCACATGTATCACCAACGCTGTGGCGTTGCCATGGGCTCGAGGGCAGCTCCTACATTTGCCAACTTAACAATGGGACTCTTTGAGATGCAATACATATATTCTTCCAAATTGTTTAAACATATAGTGGTCTATAAGAGATATATAGATGACTTATTCATCATTTGGAACAATGTTGAAAATAATTATTTATTGTTCCTGGAGGAGATAGAGAATAATACTTGGGGCTTGAAATTTTCTCCCACTGTAGATCGGACATCTATTGATTTTTTAGATCTCACCATCTCGCATGCTGAGGGCTCCATCCTTACAAAGACCTTTTTTAAAAAAGTAGACAGCAATGGTTACATTAATTTTAATAGTAACCATTACGATAAATGGCTGCTCAATGTCCCCAAGAACCAATACCAAAGAGTCAGGAGGAACTGCACGTTAGACAAAGATTTTAAGGACCAGGCTAAGATCCTTAAAGAAAGGTTCCTGGACAAAAATTATCCCCTCACGGTTGTTAAGAAAGCTTATCAAGATGTTAGACATCAAAAACCTAAAGAGTGTTCGGTTTTAGGTGACAAAGTGGTTGATAATTTAATACCTAATAATAGGTTTACCTCTAATTTCCTGACCACCTTCAACTGTGATGGAGAAGCCATTAAGGGGGTATTAAGGAAGCACTGGTCCATTTTGCAGAATGACCCGTATCTCAAGGGGGTGCTGCCTTCCCAACCTGGGGTTACTTTCCGCAGGGCCGCCAACTTGAAAAATCAGCTGGGTCCTAGTAGATTAAGGAGTTCTTCTAGTATGGTGGGGACAAATAAACCCATGGGGGCCTATAGGTGTCTGACTAGGAATTGCCTATGTTGTAGGTCCATCCAGAATGGAAGGGTCGGTTTTGGTTCTGTCCCTGACACTATTGAATTTGTGATACGTGGACATCTTACATGTCAATCTGATTATGTTATCTATTTGATTGAATGTGACTGTAATAAGTGTTATATAGGGAAAACCATTCAAGCTCTTCACAATAGAATTAATTCGCACAGACACAATATTAAGGTGGGATATATGCTTCATGGGCTTTCCAGACATACAACTATTTGTCATGATAAAAAAATCAAACTAAAGGTCACTCCGATTGAACAAATACCCCCATATGTTCCCAATAGGTTGGATATTTTAAATAGGAAAGAAACATACTGGATATATAAATTAAATACTTTAAAACCTCAGGGCCTTAATGAGGTAACTGACTTATTTCATTAACTTAGGTTTCGGGGGGCTGGTCAGTGCCTCACCCTGGCTTTTGTTTGTTATAGCCTTTCCCTGTTTTTATGTGTTTTTATATTTACTATTAATCCCCCTTTTTTTTATATATATTTTTACACATATTTTTTTATATATATATTTTATATTTTTTATATGTATATATATATATATATATATATATATATATATATTTTATACTATTTCATGTCAATATTAATACATTAGCTGGGTGTTTATATTGATGAGGTCGTTTTTTTACATGCTCACTTAGAGTGGGCGCTCTGTGATTTTAGTATTTTTTCTTTGTCATCAGGACCATTTTTTGGGCTTCTACATACCTGGTTGTATTTCCTTTTTCAACAGGCATGTTTATATTAGTTTGTCTATATTTATATATTCCTTTTGTGCTTTTATCTTGTCTGTTATTTCCTTATTGGACTCTTGCTCGGCACCTTTTTCTGATGGTAACTTAACAAAATAATTTCCTTAAAAGGATCCATGGAGTATTTTTTAGTGGTGATGCAGACATTGGTTTGTGTCTCTTTCCCCCCCCCTTCCCCCCGTTTTTTCTGTTTATTTCCTAAATTTTGGTTTAGTGGCACCCTTTATCTGTGATTTTTTATCCTTTATATATCGCTATACACGTTGGTGTCTTGTGATAATGCCTCTGTACACATAGGCAGCATCTTTATATGCACTTTTTGGTTTTTACGGGGTTCAATTCATGGATATTGTTCTTATTATACTATTAGATTGTTTACTCTGATTGGTGCTGGGTTGTTTATTTTGGAGTAATCGCTATGTATTGGTTGTCCATGATTATGGACTTATTTCACGTTCTGTTCGGGCTCCTTACTTGTAACGCATGCGCACATGGGTGTTTCCCACGGTTTTGCCCTCCAGTGAACTATCTGTTAACCTGACGCATGCGCTGATTAGTTGTTCCCACGCTCTTGCCCTCTGGTGAACCGCGTTCTGAGTTCATTGATCAGAAGCGGTTTCTCTGGTTTTTCCTAGAGTGTGTACTTGTCTCCCTTTGCTTCTTCTCGTTTTTTCGGCTCACATTTTTCGGACTATTGATATACACACTCTGGTGGCGGCATGGGTTTATGCCGGGGTGTCGATACACATACAGATTAAAATGGTTTCAGAGCAGTGAGAGTTCTTTACCCATCCCCGACCCTGGGTTTGCATGAATTCAACAGATGCAGACGTAATGTGCATGCGGCTATATATATATAATTGTAATTGAATGATACTGGGGGTTTTTTCACAAATTTTGTTATAATGGGCAGTTTTGTGTTATATGTGCATATATTTATGTTATATGCTTTAATCTACATTGTTGTGTGCGACTTCTTTTGTTCTATCTTTCCATATATTTTATGTTTTGTTTTTTGGTATATTTTTTATGCTTCCTTGAAAGGGTTACATAGTACGTCATGTTTGACAACGTGGCATCATTTCCCGCCTATTTTTTTCTTTTGAGGGATGGTCTGATGACGTCAGTGTGGTTATATATTGTATGTATCGTCTTACTGGGACAGATTTGATGTTTTTTCTGTTCCTGATGGTCCTGATGAAGGGGGCAGATGCTCCGGAAACGCGTCGACCTATATGACAATAAAGTGACATTGATCTGAACATCTGCCTGAGTGATCCATTGGCGCGGCATTTGAACACCTTTCTCCTTCGCTCTCTGGTATCTGCTGTTTTGGTGGCTGCAGCCGAGGATCGACATTACATGCGGTTATAGTGGTTGTGACTCTCACAACTGAATCTGGTGAGTGTATTTACTCCCCCCCTCCCCAACCCTTCACATATTGGGGTAAGACCCTATTTGCGCTTTTTTTTCCACAGTCTCTCTCCAAATAATTTTTTGCACACCACTTTCTTTCCTCGCCTTTCCCTTCAAATCGTTCAAAATTGGTGTGTTTTTTGGTTGATCCCTATCTACATCTGTACTGCCCTCTAAATCTTCTCTTATTATCTTGGCTGGGATTAAAATACGAGGGACTCCATGTGGCTTTTTTTAAATCATTTAAATAAATCATTTTAAAAATCGACATGCAGTCCCCACCAATATTAATACCCAGCCAAGATTACAGTGTTCCCACGGTACCCCAGCTGTGACCTCAAGCAAACTCAGTGAACTCACCTCAGGTGAACTCAATGAACTCATTTTGCACCAAATCTGCATCTCCTGGTAAAAAAAAAATACATCAAAATCGCATCACATTTTTATGTTTTTATGCCCCACATTGCAGATTTGGTGCACATATTTATTGCAAACATCTGCATCTCCTGGCAGAGAAATGCACCAAAAAATTTGATGTGGTAGTGACACTGTTTTCTATCAGGAGATGTAGATTTGGTGCAGAAATGTGTTTTAAAAATTTGTTGCATATCTTAGCAGAAAAATGCACCAAAAAACGTAGAGGTTTTTTTCACATTTTTTGGCCACAAACTGCACAGTTGGTGCAAAAATTTCAATTGCAAAACATTGTTGCACCAATACTGCATCTCCTGGCAAAAAAATGCGTAAAAAATGCATCAAAAGAATATTAAATTTTTTGGTTCATTTTTATTCCAAGAAATGCAGATTTCTGCAACAAATTTCTGTGCCAAATGTGGATCTCCTGGAAGAAAAACACATCAAAACCACAACACGTTTTTGGTGCATTTTTCAGCCAGGAGATGTAGATTTTCTGCAACAAAATACTTATCGTGAGCACAAAGCTTAAGCTGGTAATCCAGCATTGCGTTCACCTGAGGTGAGTTCATTGAGTTCACCTAAGGTCACAGCTGAGGTTCCATAGGAACTCAGGGGAACTCACTGATGTCACCACTCTCACAGCTGCGGCTCCATCAGTGTATCGCTCTGGCCACAGTGATCGTTCACGTTATCCAATGTGACCACGCACTGTGACCTCTAATGTGGCAGAGCTGGGATCATCATGGGACGTTGTCGTGTGGATTATGCCGGACCTGCAGGGGTGTTTTGGTGGTTAATATTTTGGAGAAATAGGGTGTTTTTTCATTTTTTTAATAAAGGATTTCTCTCTGCATTTTGTGTTTATGTCTTTTTACTTACACAATTAGTAATGGGGAATGGGGGGGGGGGGGTCGCATAGAACCCATTACTAACCTCAGGCTTGATGACAGCCGTGATTTTTTGACAAATCACAGCTGTCATTAATCCCTTATATTACCACAATTGCTACCGCTTCAGGGCAATTGGAATGAGCCAGGTAAGAGCCAGGACTGGCACATCTAATGGATGCACCAATTCTGGAGCATCTGCGAGCTGCTGTTTTTGGGCTGGAAAGGGTCCAATAACATTGGGCCTTCTCAGCCTGAGAATTCCGGCACCCAGCTGTCTGCTTTATCTTAGCTGTTTTTTCTTAAATTATTTATTTAAAAAATTTAAAAGAAGCTGCATGGGTGCCCTCATATTTTGATACACAGGCAAGATAATGCACATAGCTGGGGGCTGCAGCCTCTAGCGGGTATCAAAATATGGGGGACCCTATGCAATTTTTTCCAATTATTTATTTTTACACTCCACTTTGGGTACCCAGAGAACTACTGTGAGTACAACCAAGCACAAAAGCTGGCGTGCAGGCAGACAGTCTGACTACAACCAAACACAGATGCTGTTACAGAGAGTGGATGGGGAAAGCAGTGAATTTGCATGAGATTTAATGAGCAGACCTGGAAGCAGTGTCACAAACACCAAGTAGACGGAATAAGGCATAATAATAATAATAATATTTATTCAGCGCTATTAATTCCACAGCGCTATATAATTTAGAGTCCCTATCAGTATATCTTTGGAGTGTGGGAGGAAACCGGAGTACCCGGAGGAAACCCACGCAAACACAGGGAGAACATACAAACTCCTTGCAGATGTTGTCCTTGGTGGGATTTGAACCCAGGAGTGCAAGACTGCAGTGCTAACCACTGAGCCACTGTGCTGCCCAAGCCATAATTTGAAAACTTTGATCAATTAATCCAATCTAGGCCAATAAATGGGATAACAATATTTTAGTATCCCTGTGTACAAAATATGTACATAGATGTCGGATATGGCCAAGCCGGCCATAATGGTGAAATATAGTCCAATGATGAATGCCTCGATGATCGGGCGATGAACTGGTATTTTCAGCCTTATAGGAAGAAAAAAAAATAAATTAATAAAAACTGGTCACATGATGTTTATATGATAGAGAGGGACAGATAGAAGAATGTAAATATGTAAAATAACCCCATGTACTTCCATATAACATCATAGGCATCAGAAGGTGCAGTATAGGCCCATAGCAGTCTATGGACAACATTTCATGGATTTATATAACACGGATTGGAGCTAAACAAAAGCATTCCTAAAAACCTGGTTTAGCGGCTACATGGGTGGTCTATTGCCACCAGATCAGAGCCCCGTGAAATTCCACCCACGTCCTGGCATCCCTGGTGCATTATCTTAATAGAAGGTCTGGCACAAAGTCATCTTTACTGGCAGGAAGGTGGAGGTTTGTTCGGAAAGTTTTTCAAAAATCAAAGAGTCACAGAAAAATTCTTTACTATAATTGAGCAAAAAAGTTAACGTTTTGGTTATTTTATGCCATCTACTTCATTTAATGTTCCTCCTTTCCTCATAGAACATGATGTAGTTATGATAAAGCTAAATACCAGGCTCCTGCAAAATATACAATCGGCCCAAATAGGGAACATAACCTGGTCAGACCATGCTCCTATGTCATGCCAAATAAGAGAGACATATAATAACCCAGCATATTCCCCATGGAGAATTAATAACCACTTAATATCCTCAGATAGTATCAAATCCCAAATCAAAGACCTGTTACAGGAATGTTTTGATATTAATAGCACCCCAGACATGTCCCCGACCACAGTGTGGTGCACCCACAAGGCATACATAAGAGGACGGCTAATACAGATAGCAGCACATTACAAAAAGCTAAGAATGCGACAGATAGAGGAACTTTACAAAAGTATAGCATCATTAGAGGATGTCCATAGAAACAGCCCCTCACCCGCTATATACAAAGACCTACAAAAGGCAAGATATGATCTATACCAATTACTCCAATATAAACACGAGCACAACATGAGGAGAAGCAAAGCCAAATATTACTGGCAGGGAAACAAGGCGAGCAAAATACTAGCCAATAAAGTCAAAGCGAGACTAACATAGCAAAGGATAGCTCATATACAAGATGCCCAAAAGAACAAAATATACAACCCTAAAGACATCGCCAACACCTTCGCCAAATACTACTCCTCACTCTACAATCTCAAAGATGACAACCTCACCCCACAACCCAGCGCTGAACTAATTAATAACTTCCTAAATAGTATATCACTACCCAAAATCCCAGAGGACAAACTGACGGCAATAAACCAACCCATAAGCCAAATAGAAATCCAACAAGCCATCCAAACATCTAAGAATAACAAATCCCCAGGACCGGACGGGATAACTAACGAATACTTCAAGACATTTCATCAAATATTGTCCCCACACCTATTACTAGTCTTCCAGAATATATATGAAACAGGCCAAATACGAGATGAGATGCTACAGGCGACCATAGTCCCCCTCCCCAAACCAGGTAAAACACCCGACCAAACCAATAGCTTCAGGCCGCTATCCTTACTGAATATCGACCTCAAGCTATACTCCAAAATCCTGGCAGGTAAAATCTCCGGTGTAATCCCCTCCCTGGTACACACAGACCTGGTTGGGTTTATCAAATCCAGACAGACGCTGGATGGCACCAGACGGATGATTCCCCTCATCAGTGTGGCGGGGAGAGGCCGGACGCCTTCTCTGCTTCTATTGCTGGACGCGGAGAAGGCTTTCGATCGGGTGCATTGGGGCTATCTATTTGAGGTTCTAACCAGATTCGGATTTACTGGCAGCATTTTTAATGCAATTACTTTATTATACTCTCATCCATCAGCGTCAGTTTTTGTCTCTGGAATGATGTCGGACAAGTTCCCTGTCACAAATGGGACGAGACAAGGGTGTCCGCTATTGCCCCTCATATTCGCCTTGGCGATTGAACCTTTAGCGGAGAAAATCAGATCTCACCCAGTAATATCAGGAATGCAGGTGGACAGGACAGAACACAAAATAGGTCTGTTTGCGGACGACATCAGTCTAGCGATAACAAACCCCACAGAGTCATTACCGGCAGCAATGCAAATAATTGATCTGTTCTCTAGAATCTCATATTATAAACTAAACACGTCTAACTGTCAGGTATTAAACCTAACCCCATCCACAACGTACCCTAAAATATTCAAGAACAAGTACCCCTTCAATTGGAATAACGATAGTATTGAGTATCTAGGTATCCAGCTAACACTCTCGGCAGATAAAATGTTATCTCTGAATTATGAGTCCCTGAGGAGGAAAATCCAAGCTGACATATTAAGAATGAAGAAGCACGAGCTATCGTGGATGGGCAGGATCGCATCAGTGAAGATGTTCATTCTCCCGCAGATATTGTATCTGTTCCGTAATCTCTCCATCATATTCCCAATGAAAATACTAAAAGAGATACAAGCCATCCTTTCCAAACATATTTGGCAGGGAAAACAGCCCAGAGTCCAGGCGGACACACTCTACACCCCTATAAGTAAGGGAGGCCTGGGATACACCTCAGTGGTCCGCTACTACAGAACCTCATTATTCGAGCAGCTACGTTTCATGTGGAACAATGACGATGACCGGCACTGAATAACCATTGAGAAATATCTGATTGGAGCCAGCAGTGTCTCAGCCTTTTTCCATGCACACCACACTTTAATCCCTGGTAGGAATTGTAACATATCCCCAACCATAGACGCGATCTTGGAGCTTTGGAAGATGTTAACTAATAAATTAGGCCTTATAGAAATCGCACTCCTTAAGGCCCCCATAGAGACACTGGAGCATTGTATCCCTGACCTAATGCTTAAAAACTGGAAACTATGCCAAATCACATCTATTGGGAATCTGTATGATGGGGAGGAATTAATCACCTTCTCATCATTGCGAGAGAGATACAATATACCACAAAGGGACTTCTACAAATATCTGCAGATCCGACATTTCCTATATGGAAGGAAGGAGCAGATGACTGCACCGCCATCTAAGCTGTACTCTATGTTACTGAACCCGACCTCACAGATTAAAGCATTGTCTATAAGCTATGATTGTATGCTAGAGAATACCCTGCCCTCGCTAACCACATACCTGCAAAAATGGGAAAGAGACTTAAACTGTACGTTCACGGCGGATCAATGGCGAGCATCCTTCTTAATTATTGGAAGGCAATCTAAATGCACTAACCACATAGAAAACGCAAGGAAACTATTATATAGGTGGTATCTCACCCCCCATAGACTATCTAAAATGTTCCGAAATTCCCTGGACACGTGCTGGAGATGTGGAGACCCCAGCACAGACATATTACACATATGGTGGAAATGTAGTAATGTTAGACGTCTGTGGGAAGCAATAAATCATTTAATATTTCAGATTTGTGGTGTACGAATAACGATATCCGCACAGCAGGCGCTGCTCGCCATCGATCTGGACTCACTCCCCTACGAGATCCGCACAGTGATTGTACATATCATTGTGGCCACAAGACTCAAAATCGCAAGTTACTGGAAAACCCCCCAATGCCCCGCACTAACCGAAGTCATCTCACTGATCAATGAGAACTGCCTATCAGAGAAGATACTCGCTTCATCCAACAATAACATAGCGCTATTCTATAAGAAATGGAACAACTGGTTATCGTTCCGTTTAAATACTGTTATCAAATAAATCTACAGATGTATATATGGAGAATGTGATCCAGAAATTGATGTGATATCACCATTCCCCCCATTCCCTCCCCCCCCCCCCCTCCCTTGTTTATTTTCTTTTCTAATACCCATATTATTGTGATTTTTTGTTGATGATGTGATGACAATATGATGTATGATGTAACATCTGACATTAATTACTAATAAATTATGGTTTAAAAAAAAAAAAAAAAAGCTAAATACCAGTACTGTAACAAAAGTTGAACAAAAATATTTGCAGAACCCTGGTCCAATACCACATGGTAATAGTTTCTGGCTGCCGGAACATGGCCCTATGAACCTGTCCCTACCTGCCAGCATCCTGGCCCCTCTTTGTATTAGTGGACCTGGCACAATATCATCTTTGCTGAACAATGAAGGCAAGACATGGTGCCAGGTCATCTAATGAAAAGGGGCGCTGGGATGCTGGTAGCTAGGAGGAGGTTCAGAGGGCTGTGATGCAGGCCACAAACTACCAACATGGCCACTGACTCTTTTTGATCATCTCTAATCCTCACAGACCTCCTACTCCACTGCCTGATAATCCCACCCCTGAGGAGACACTACAGAATAGGGTTACACGCAGTATGGACACTAATTTGGTAGCAAATAACATAGGGGTTAATTAAACAGAGAGAGAGAGAGTGAGAGTAAAAGAAAGCAGAGAGAGGAGAAAGAAATCCCAAACTTTTCTACTGCGAGAAGGATAATTACTTACAGCAAGATGGAATTGCAGCTGTATATTGCTCAGGCCAAAAGACTACTACTACTCCAGCAGGATACAGCTAAACCCCCACTAGGTGGAGGCAACACAGGTGCAGGTGGAGCCATTCACACTCACTTCCAAATATGGAGGAGGTGATGGCTGGATGGTAAAACTGCACACTGGTGGCTTGCATAGAGCACTGTTCACACTAGCAGACGCACAGTCACAAACCCGCAGCCTATTAGGTGACGCCCATACTATTAGATCAGGCGGGCTGCCAAGCCGTACCCCCACTGCGCGCTACGTAGGGACAGAAACTCTGATAGCAAGGCCTAACAAAAAGGGGCCTGGCTGTATCCTGTACAAAAAAATTTTTTGAGGTTTTTTGTTAGCGTTATGGCCATAAGACGTAAGCCTACAACCCTCGTCACGGGAACCTCATGCTTGTAGGTCCCTACACTATATATAATATAAAAAAGCAAAAAAGAAAATATCATTACTTACAGCAAGATGGAATTGCAGCTGTATATTGCTCAGGCCAAAAGACTACTACTACTCCAGCAGGATACAGCTAAACCCCCACTAGGTGGAGGCAACACAGGTGCAGGTGGAGCCATTCACACTCACTTCCAAATATGGAGGAGGTGATGGCTGGATGGTAAAACTGCACACTGGTGGCTTGCATAGAGCACTGTTCACACTAGCAGACGCACAGTCACAAACCCGCAGCCTATTAGGTGACGCCCATACTATTAGATCAGGCGGGCTGCCAAGCCGTACCCCCACTGCGCGCTACGTAGGGACAGAAACTCTGATAGCAAGGCCTAACAAAAAGGGGCCTGGCTGTATCCTGTACAAAAAAGTTTTTGAGGTTTTTTGTTAGCGTTATGGCCATAAGACGTAAGCCTACAACCCTCGTCACGGGAACCTCATGCTTGTAGGTCCCTACACTATATATAATATAAAAAAGCAAAAAAGAAAATATCATTACTTACAGCAAGATGGAATTGCAGCTGTATATTGCTCAGGCCAAAAGACTACTACTACTCCAGCAGGATACAGCTAAACCCCCACTAGGTGGAGGCAACACAGGTGCAGGTGGAGCCATTCACACTCACTTCCAAATATGCGAGAAGGATAAGTAACGTGTGTCCTATGAATACATTATTACACTCTGCCACCACCGACCCTACATCTCTCTCGCTATTGAGGCAACTGCCCCTGATTAGAATAGGTTGGGATTTTGCTACATTGAATCTCGGGAAAGAAAAATCTAGAGAATTTACTGTCATTAGTGGCTGGGATTGTAAAATCCACAAGAGCAGGTCCCTTTGTGGATTTCTCCTTTTACAACCCAGTGTAGATGCTTTGCTTTGGTTGCATCTTCTTGTTTGCTCTTGGCTTCTGCAAAAGAAAGCATAGGAGAATGTATCAGGGCATTTGTGACTTTTTTAACTTAAAAAAAAAATCTGAATATATTGAATACTATTATATGAACAAAACATCGAGATTTTTCCCTATTTAGGTGTCCCCCAACCAGGTTTAGGAAGATGAGTTTTGTTGGCCCTACGTCTATTTCTCCCTACTGAGGCAACTGCCCCTGATTAGAATGGATTGGGGGTTTTGCTACTTTGAATCTCATAATATAAGAATCTGGAGAACTTACTGTCACTGGAGCTGATAGGGTATAAACCACAGTAGCAGGTCTTGGTCTATTTGCGGACTTCTCCTTTTACAACAAATGTGGACAAGCAGTTAATAAAGGATGTTATTTTAAAAGTTTTACCATTAGAATCTTGAAATTGTTGAGTATTACTCATGTACCTGCAAAGTCCACATTTGTTAGAAACACAACGGTACGAACCAGTGGTGCTAAGCCAGGTCTGCTTTCTATTGCTTTTAGGAGTATATAGGCTGGGGGAGATGGCATTACCTACATTTCTGGAGCGTCTAGCTACCACATTAATCCCACAAGAAAGGATCTCATCAATATCCTTGTCTTGCTGAAGTAGGGGAATGAATTTCAGGACCACATTCCTTATTGCAGGCAAATCGGAGCTATAAGGAGTCGAAAACGTAATCCGCTCCGGCTGATTATGCAGCTTTGGTTTATTCTTTAGTAATTCCGATCGTGACTTACTGCCCGCAACATTCCGTGCTCTCTTTAAAGAGGAATCAGAATATCCTCTTGTTTTTAATCTCTTGGTAATGCACTCGGCCTCTGCTGTATATGCAGCCTCAGAGGAGCAAAGTCTTCTAGCTCGCAAGAATTCCCCTATAGGTAGATTTCGTATGGTATGAGAAATGTGGCAGCTGTCAGCACGCAGAATGGTGTTGCTGCTTATAGCTTTACAGTACAGGGCCGTGTCAATCCTACCAGTGCTAGAATTGCCAGTGAGGGAAGCGTCCAGAAAGGGTGCAGTTTTCTCAAAGTGACAAATAGAAAAAGACAAAATGAACTGATTGGTGTTCAAATAAGTACTCAAATTATTCGCCACATCGGACGGGCCAGTATTTTCCAGCCTCTCGCAGATAAAAATCTGGTCATCAATATACCGTGCGTACCACCGGATATGCTTAATAAAAGGGTTACTGTCCACATAGATGAAATGTTCCTCCCAAATGGACATATACAAGTTCGCTAGGGCGCATGAAAAACTTGACCCCATAGGGCCTCTGAACAGGTGACTTATGACTAAGGACATCTCTGGTTTTTAATAGTCTGTCCGAAACGCGTAAAGTTTCACTTGTTTTTGTCCTGTACAACGTGTTCCCAGATAATATTTTAATCTAGTATCAAAAGGTTTTTTTATATTTTATCATACTGGTGCTGAGCCCAATCCTTCCTTCTAAATCCTCTACAATAGCTGGTTTACCCATGCAAATAAGATTTAAGCCAAATTTATCAACTAGAACTTTTTAAAAAGTTTTAAAAATTGACTATTCCAAAACACTAGTATTGTTGTGATAGGGCTACAGGAAAGAGGAGAGAAAGATAGAAGTGCACATGGTTATAAAATACTGGAGGACTTACTGTCAGTAGGGAGATCTGTACTGATATCAATGGTGGCAGGCGGACAGGTCGCGGTGTCTTCAGCGCTGTCTATGTCTCCAACTGGTTCTAAGGGCTTCATATTGATAACAATATGGTCTTTGCTGGTATCCTCTGTAACAGAAACATAGGGAAGATTGCATCAGGGCATTTTAGACAATTTTTGTTTAGCCTTTAGAAATATATATACAAATATGTTGTATGTTATACTTGAGCAAACGTGTAAATTTTGGCTGTTTTTCTGGCCTTATCCACTTTTAGAAACAGGTTGGAAAAAGTGTCTGGTTTACCTATGCAAATAAGCCAAATTTAATGACAGAAACATTATAAAAAAGGTGTAAAAAGTGACAATTCCAGAACACCAGTATTGTTGTGATAGGGATACAGGAAAGAGAAGAGAAAAATAAAAGTGTTCATGTGGTATAAAATACTGGAGAACTTACTGTCAGCAGAGACATCTGTGCTGATATCAATGGAGGCAGGCGGACAGGTCGCGGTGTCTTCAGCGCTGTCTACATCTCCAGCCGGTTCTAAAGTCTCCATATCGATAACAACATGGTCTGTGCTGTTATCCTCTGTAACAGGAGCATAGGGGGAGATTGTATCAGCGCATTTAAGAAACATGTTTTTTTTAGCCTTTAGAAATATATATATATAAATACTAAATATATTTGAGTTTTAACAATTTAGTTGCCCTATCCAATATTAGAAGTGGATGGAAACAATAGCTGCTTTACCCGTGCAAATAAGTTTTAAGCCAAATTTATTAACTAGAACTGGCACCTCACTGTAACCTGACGCCTCACTGTAACCTGACGCCTCACTGTAACCTGACGCCTCACTGTAACCTGACAACTGACTGTAACCTGGCACCTCACTGTAACCTGACACCTCACTGTAACCTGGCACCTAACTGTAACCTGACTCCTCACTGTAACCTGACACCTCACTGTAACCTGGCACCTCACTGTAACCTGACACCTCAAGGTAACCTGACACCTGACTGTAACCTGACACCTCACTGTAATGTCAGCTCCTTTTGTCTTGAGGAAGACATGATTTTTTTAGAGTGATTGGTGAGTTCAGGAGGCAGAGGAGGAGAAGAAGTGTCTTATAAGTGGAGACAGAAGGCTGGAGTCTCTGATACGTTGTACATTTTCCTACATTCGCCTGTACTATTGCAAAATATGTTGCCAGTACAGTTCTGTTTTAAAAGAGACATCAAATTCAGGAAAACTAATTTTATAATGAGAGGTAAAAAAGATGGAGCACCACTTCTCATCCCCAGCTCTTAGCTAAATGATAAACAGTAACACAGAGCATCTCTCTCCGGAGGTTCGGTCCTGCATTACGCAGACAAGACACTGGTGTGAATGGAGGCTGTGTAATGATTAATTTCTCCAGTGGTGGCGCTGCAGGGAAGGGATCAGTTGCTTCCAGGAGTCTACAAATACTGGGCATCCATCCAGACAAACTTTTGCAAATATTGATTGTCCAAAGTAGAGCGCCCCTGTAATCCTACTTTATGGAAAATGACTCTACTACTCTATGAGCAATATGGACTCTCCAAACACCAAGAACCATTATTCTCTATAACAACGCAGAGAGATAGAAATAGAACAATGAAGTGTAGATGTATGAATGTACAGGTTCACAGACTAAAAACTCCTTAATATAAAAAATATCAATTTTATTAACAAAAGCATTTAAAAACACTTCCACATTATATAGAAAATATTAATTGGTGCCATACAAAGATTCCAACATATATCCCCCTTATTATTCTAGTCCTATGTGTTACCCCAATTAAGGAGCAAGAACAAATGTCAGTAAGGCGCAGTATACAAGTATATCCCTAAACAGTCCAATAGTCAAGGGTCCTACAGTCAAGATCCCTAAAAGCAGCACTTTTTTTACCCTAAATTAGTCGGTTCTGCACTGAGATATAATTCTGTATATACTGCCACTTCCTATATTAGTGAGGGGTCGATTAGGGGTAGAAGGTTGACAGCCTCCTCACTAATATAGGAAGTGGCAGTATATACAGAATTATATCTCAGTGCAGAACCGACTAATTTAGGGTAAAAAAAGTGCTGCTTTTAGGGATCTTGACTGTAGGACCCTTGACTATTGGACTGTTTAGGGATATACTTGTATACTGCGCCTTACTGACATTTGTTCTTGCTCCTTAATTGGGGTAACACATAGGACTAGAATAATAAGGGGGATATATGTTGGAATCTTTGTATGGCACCAATTAATATTTTCTATATAATGTGGAAGTGTTTTTAAATGCTTTTGTTAATAAAATTGATATTTTTTATATTAAGGAGTTTTTAGTCTGTGAACCAGTTTTGAGCTCTCCTTGTATTACATTTTTCGTGAGAAATTATGTATGAATGTACAGTAAGTTATCTTTTGATAATACAGAAAATAAAATCATTATATACACTTACATGCATCTGATGCAGAAATTGTAAATCAGAATCACCAGGAGGGATACAACGCCGACAGATGCAGCCACAGGAATCACAATGGTGCTATATTCAGGGCCTTTCTCATCCAGGCCTGTATAGCTGGGTCCCTTAGCATCGAGGTCTTCAACCTTAGCGCTTGTATCCGTGGGTCTCGTATATTGGACGCCTTCTCCTGGGGTCTTTGAAATAGGTTCTGGATTCAAGGACAGAGAGAAAAAAACATTTTGTTAGTATCACTTTAATGTATTAAACTTGTACAGGTCTCCTACACTGGTATTCTATAATTATTGGAGTTGGTGAGCCAATAGACACTGATATATCATTATCAATACTACACTGTGGGGGAAGTAAAGAATTGATCATTTAGAAATTGCTATATGGCACTACAATGCTGAATGGTTACAACCTATTATGTGGACACTTTTCTCTCCTTTGACTTCATTACTTCCAGGAAAGTATTGGTATGGCTGTATAGGTGATTGCCCTCATAGAAATCAAACCTTTTGTGTAGAGAAGCAATGAGAAATCTAGTGTGGAAGTCATATGTAAATCAGGCTGATGTGCACTGGGGCGTGTCACTGCACCTGAACTGCTTCTTCCAAGTGCACTGACACGCCCCAGTGCACATCAGCCTGATTTACATATAGTTTATACAGTATATTTGTACACTGGATCTCTATACACAAGATAACATTATATATTGGGTGATGATCTCCTATACAGCCACACCACTACTTCCATATATAAAACCTCACTGACAAGTTCCCTTTAAAAGTATGTTACCTGATAATAGATAAGTTCTGCCAGGAGCTGGAATGTAACCACATTTGTCTATTTATTATTCCTGGACAACATATAAAAAAATCATGGACAGCCAACATCATGTGCTGACAACATTGGAAAACACAGAAACAAATGTAATATTTTACATGATAAATGTCTATAGCCTTAATTCTGATATGAAGCCATTAGCAGCGTTCACTGTAAAATAATGACAATTACAGCCATAATAATCAGTCTCCAACTCAAAAAGAAAATCATGGTCTCATCAATTTTTTTCCATATTCAGTAAAATAAAGTGGTCTTTTTACAGACTGTGCAGAGATTTCTACAGGGGAAGGGGCGACCCTGGTAATGACTTCATAAATGGAGGTGTTTTGTAGGTCCATGCCCTCCTGGAGAAAGAATATGGACTTTCCTGTGTAAAGCAGAAGGATGGGGACAGTGTATAATCACTGCAGGGGAACTTTGCCATGATGATATATTGGATGTGGAGGATATTATCTAGATCTTCTGATTACCTGATTGTGTGATTTCATATTATTCATTTAGAGAAATCAAAATGAAACAACTCGCTGTGGTGACATATTATATACTGACTTTTTATAGTTAATTTAAAATATAACTACAAATGTAAAATATATTCTGTATATAGATAAGTCACCAACATGAATTACACTGTACTATTAACACTCCTGAACCCCATGTGTTGGACAAGCAGTGACCCCACAAAACCTCCCAGAGACGCCACTTTGGGTCATATTCATAGGAAATCTGCCAATCTGATAAAATAATGTTTACATTCTGATGTTCTTACCTCCAGACAGTATGTCTTCCAATCTTGAGTGAAATCTCTTCCGAGTAGGTGCACTATTTACTGTTGCCAGTAGGAAACTGAGAATTATCACTTGCAAAAATCTCATGGTGAGCCTAGAGGTGGGTAGCTTCATGTACAACGACGATCAGCCTCTCTAGACAAAGCTTTCCACTGCCGCGTCGTTCCATATAACCACAGAGGCAAAAATCCGCAAAATTTACTTCTACAGGTTCTGACCGCTGTGGAAGTAAATTTTGTGCATTGTGTCCTTTCATGTCAAGTAAAAAAACTATTGCTGCCACCGCCACTAACAAAATATATACCAATGAACAATTTCTTAATTGTGCACACGATTTTGTTGTCTATGCTATTACCTGCAGAACCTGTCAGCTCCAATATATTGGATGCACGAGTCGTGCGTTACGCACCAGGATCGCAGAGCATCTGTATGATGCCAAAGATACTTCTACTCGTACTCCCTCTAGTGTTTCCCAGCATGTCAGATCGGTAAATCAGGGCAACACAAACCACCTTGAGGTCCATGCTCTAAAAAAAGTTCATGGTAATAGAAGAGGTGGAGACAGAATTCGTTTACTTCATTATCAGGAAGCTTTACTTATCTTTCAAATGAACACATCCTTCCCTTTGGGATTAAATAAAAGGACAGATTTATTGTATTTTTATTAATAGATGTATTTTTCAAAATAATTTATATGTTATCATATTTTGCATAATTTTTGCATAATTAATCAATGTCGTCATTTCCCTTTGGCTTTGTACTATTTAAATGCATTCAAGTTGTATCCCTTGATGATCATGACTAAGGACGATCGCATCTGAAACGCGTTGATCGGAGGAGCTTATTTTATACCACTTTTATTATCTGAATAAATGTGAAGTTTTACCTACACTTCTGACCATTTTTTGGACGTTTTGTGCCGGGACCCGCCTTCAATTGATTATCTTCTGGCGTTGTCTATTGGTCATGAGTAGCTTGACACAAGGAATGGGACACTTGTAGCCCATGTCCTGGATACGTCTGTGTGTGGTGGCTCTTGAAGCACTGACTCCAGCAGCAGTCCACTCCTTGTGAATCTCCCCCAATTTTTGAATGGCCTTTTCTTAACAATCCTATCAAGGCTGCGGTTATCCCGGTTGCTTGTGCACCTTTTTCTATCACACTCTTTCCTTCCACTCAACTTTCCATTAATATGCTTGAATACAACACTGTGAACATCCAGCTTCTTTAGCAATCACCTTTTGTAGCTTACCCTCCTTGTGGAGTGTGTCAGTAACTGCCTTCTGGACATCTGTCAAGTCAGTAGTCTTCCCCATGATTGTGAAGCCTACAGAACCAGACTAAGGGACCATTTTAAATGCATAGGAAGCCTTTGCAGGTGTTTTTTGTTAATTATTCTAATTTTCTGAGATAATGATTTTTGGGTTTTCATTGGCTGTAAGCCATAATCATCATCATTAACAGAAATGAACACTTGAAATAGATGCCTCTGTGTGTAATGACTATATAATATATGCATTCCCTTTTTGTATTGAATTACTGAAATAAATTAACTTTTTGATGATATTCTGATTTATTGAGAAACACTTGTATTACTGTAATTTATTTCCGCATCTGTGATCTTAAGGGATAATGATTGTAGGTTACTATAACATTCATATTTGTAATTTCGGTATCCTTCCATCTTTGTATGGGTGCACACTGAGAGCCGAGCCTATCTGCATTTAAATGCTTATACAATAGTGTTTAATATGTTGTTAGTCACTTGAAAAATACGTAAGTTGGTTTTATTGATTATCATAAAATTTGGGTAACATACAGACGCTAGTTATATCAATATGGTCTCAATTTATATACATTTACCTATCAGGGATGCCACTAACGTGACTCCGTCATGCAGGCGCCCATAACTCTCTTTAATCCAGTAGTTTTTCCAGGTCTCACATCGCAAACTGATGGTATGCACTGTGCACTGCGCAGGTGCAATATCCTGCTTGTATATTGCAGCGATTCACCATGCGGCGCTGATACTGAGCATGTATGTTACCCTTTTCCGGGACGCCATCCGCCGCCAATCTTGCCGACTCGTCCACGTTCTCGGTAATTACCTTATGTCTCTTTTTATTTTTTCATGTGTATTTAAGGCACGTTTGCCAGCAGCACATTCACTGCTACCCCTGAAGAAGCCACAGCTGTGTGGTGATACGCGTCGGTCTCTCACATTCCCAATTTCTTTATATGGCATTCAATAGCTGGACTGTTCTCTCTGTCCGTAAGCATTGTGCTTGATTTTTCATTGTCTAATTGTCTGTGGCACCTTCATTTAGGTCCTACTTTGTTAGCTTTACACAGGTTTATTATTCTTATAATACTGCATGGTTGTTCAGTTTAATATGTATTTTATGTGATTGCTACTAGTGTTCTGCTATATACCTGCATTAATCCATCTCATTATGTGGAATAATGGTTATGCTTGATTAATGTTATTTGTTACATTGCTATGTTTCTTAGCATAGCAATATAGATGCCTGGAGATTGTGTGCATTCCTTACAGAAGCACACTTTGTCTGATATATGTCTTTGTTGTTTTTTAAGTGGATTTTTATATGCACTGACTGCGTTTATATGTCTGGTTTGCTACCGATTTAATAAAATTTAATATTTTATCAGTATTTATTGGTGATACCCAAAACATTTTTTTGCACACCATTTTCTTTCCTCACCTTCTCTTCAAATCGTTCAAAATTGGTGTATTTTTTGGTTTACTCCTATCTACATCTATAGTGCTCTCTAAATCTTCTTCTCTTGTTATCTTGGCTGGGTATCAAAATACGAGGGACTCCATTTACCTTTTTTAAATCATTTAAATAAATGATTTTAAAAAACGACATGAGATCCCCACCAATCTTGATACCCAGCCAGAATAACAGTGTTCCCACGGTTCCCCAGCTGTGACCTCAGGCAAACTCAGTGAACTCACCTCAGGTGAATTCAATGAACTCATATTGCACCAAATCTGCATCTCCTGGTAAAAAAAAATACATCGAAACCCCATCACGTTTTTACGTTTTTCTGCCCCAAGATGCAGATTTGGTGCAGATATTTATTCTAAATATCTGCATCTCCTGGCAGAAAAATGCACCAAAAAATTTGATGTGGTTGTGACACGGTTTTCTATCAGGAGATGTAAATTTTTTTTGCAGAAATGTGTTGCAAAAATTTGTTGCATATCTTGGCATTTTTTTGCCACATACTGCAGATTTGGTGCAGAAATTTCAATTGCAACACATTTCTGCACAAACACTGCATCTCCTGGCAGAAAAATTGCGTAAAAAAAATGCATCAAAAGTGCATTACATTTTTTGGTGCGTTTTTATTCCAAGAAATGCAGATTTCTGCAACAAATTTTTGTGCCAAATCTGCATCTCCTGGAAGAAAAACACATCAAAACCACAACACGTTTTTGGTGCGTTTTTCAGCAGGAGATGTATATTTTCTGCAACAAAATACTTGTGAGCACAAAGCCTAAGCTGGTAATTTAGCATGGAGTTCACCTGAGGTGAGTTCCTTGAGTTTACCTGAGGTCACAGCTGAGGTTCCATGGGAACTCAGGAGAACTCACTATCACCACTCTCACAGCAGCTGCTCCATCAGTGTGTCGCTCTGGCCACAGTGAAAGGTCACGTTTTCCAATGTGACCACGCACTGCGACCTCAGATGTAGCAGAGCTGGGATCATCATGGGATGTCATGGTGTGGATTACGCCGGATATGCAGAGGTGTTTTGGAGGTTAATCATTTGGAGAAATAGGGTGTTTTTTTCATTTTTTTTATAAAGGATTTTTCTCTGCGATTTGTGTTTATTTCTTTTTACTTACACAATTAGTAATGGGGGGGTCGCATAGACCCCATTACTAACCTCAGGCTTGATGACAGCCGAGATTTTTTGACAAATCACAGCTGTCATTAATCTCTTATCTTACCACAATTGTCACCGCTTCAGGGCAATTGGGATGAGCCAGGTAAGTGCCAGGATTGGCACATCTAATGGATGCACCAATTCTGGGGCAGCTGCGAGCTGCAGTTTTAGGGCTGGGGAGGTTCCAATAATCTTGGGCGTCCCCAGCCTGAGAATTCCAGCACCCAGCTTTCTGCTTTATCTTGGCTGTTTTTTCCTTAAATTATTTATTGAAATAATTTAAAAGAAGCTGCATGGGGTCCTTCATATTTTGATACACAGGCAAGATAATGCACACAGCTGGGAGGCTGCAGCCTCTAGCAGGTATCAAAATATGGGGGACCCTACGCAATTTTTTCCAATTACTTATTTTTTTTTTACACTCCACTTTGGGTACCCAGACAACTACTGTGAGGGCAACCAATCACAGAAGCCGGCATGCAGGCAGATAGTCTGACTACAACCAATCACAGATGCTATGACAGAGGGTGGATGGGGAAAGCAGTGAAAATGCATGATATTTAATGAGCAGAGTGAAATCAGTGTGACAGCCATGCGGAGACTCGGTATGTATAATTGTCTTGCTTAAATCATTATATTGCTTCCTTTCTTTAATTCTTATCCAGGTGGCTGAAAACGAACAGTAACAAAGACTTTCCTGAGAAGCCCGTGTTCGGGGTCCCTGCATGAACATTACGTGTTTGGTAGAGTACCCAAACTTTATTAGTGATGGGCGAACTTGAACTGTAAATGTGGCACCCCAGGGTTCAGTTGCCTCAAACATACTTGTACCTGGGGCAGGGAAGGATCTCCACATCAGATAATCCCACATACCACACTTCCACTCCAAGCCTGGAGGGGGAGCTCTACAAGCCGAGTTCAGGTGAGGTCCCCTTTAAATCCAGGTTTGGAGGCGGAGTCAGTAGGGACAGTTGACAGTTGGAAAAAAAAAGGAGACTGTGCGAGCAGAGAGTGAGGGAAGACATCAAAATGGAGAGGGCTGTGCTTAGCCCGTACGAGTAACTGTGTGACCGCCTGAGGGATCAGGAGTGAGGCAAAAGAGGAGTGACCGGGGAGGTGGAGCCAGATCCGTTCATCCCCGAGGAACAGCGTTGATTACCGGACACCGGCGTCCGAGATTGTGAGGGATTTATCTGCCCAGCAATAAAGACCGGAGGCCAGGGAGACTCCAGATCTCCTGGCCGCAGCAGCACCTAAAGCCAAAGCCGCTACACAGAGCTTAGGGACCGCAGTGAGTACAGCAGTACCCCCTAAAGAAGCTCCCGCCGCCTGCCATACAGGTGAAGACCGTGAGAGAGGGACAAGGTATAGCTCCAGGCAGCCTAGTACGAAGGAGAGACACAGCGCAGCAGGGAGGCCACACAACTAACCTGGTGCAGAGATCCTGAGCTGTTCCCAGATCACCAAAAACTGTCACATCAGAAAATGAACCCATTTTTTTAATAACACCTGCAAGTAAAACCTGGTCAGAGTTAATGAATTGGTGTGACGCACTTTATTTCTTCTTCTGAGGAGCCATAGGCTGCTGCACTAAAGTGACAGTTGAAAAGGCTGTGAAGATAAACCGCCATATCTGTGTAGAGACTGCTAAAACTGCCCTGAGGATCCTGCTTCACCTACGGGAAGCGTAAACAACTGGCTGCCTAACCCTCACCCCAGAGGTCTGACCTGCAGCCCCAGTAACCATACTGGAACCGTAAGTGGCGTCACAAAATAGTTTTATTTATTTATTTATTTTATTTTTATTGTTTACTGACTTTCAGCGACCACCAGGGCCACGGGACCGGGCATAGGCCCTCGGGACATAATCCCATTAACCAACACCCGGAATCGAGTACCCCACGGCCCTGGGGCGGATCATAAACACATCAACATTGTGTACATTACTCTCTATGTCGACTGAGGTCTCCAGGGGCGGGGTGCATGAGTCCAGCAACCTTTTACAACCCATTAGGGGTTTTAAAGAAATGATTGCAGAGTGAAAATCGTAAATTTGCCATTTTAGTGCCCAATACATTGCACCCATCTTTTTCTTCTAATAAATCACAACAAACCACAGACACAAACACCAAGTAGACGGCATGAGGCATAATAATAATGAGATTTATTCAGCGCTATTAATTCCACAGCGCTATATAATTTAGAGTCCCTATTAGTATATCTTTGGAGTGTGGGAGGAAACCGGAGTACCCGGAGGAAACCCACGCAAACACAGGGAGAACATACAAACTCCTTGCAGATGTTGTCCTTGGTGGGATTTGAACCCAGGAGTGCAAGACTGCAGTGCTAACCACTGAGCCACTGTGCTGAGCCACTGTGCTGCCCAAGGCATAATTGGAAAACTTACCATCTCCTGGTAAAAAAAAATACATCAAAACCCCATCACGTTTTTACAGTATGTTTTTCTGCCCCGAGATCCAGACTTGGTGCAGATATTTATTCCAAATATCTGCATCTCCTGGCAGAAAAATGCACCAAAAAATTTGATGTGGTTGTGACACGGTTTTCTATCAGGAAATGTTGATTTGGTGCAGAAATGTGTTGCAAAAATTTGTTGCATATCTGGGCATTTTTTTGCCACAAACTGCAGATTTCGTGCAGAAAAATGCGTAAAAAATGCATCAAAAGCGCATTACATTTTTTGGTGCATTTTTATTCCAAGAAATGCAGATTTCTGCAACAAATTTTTTTGCCAAATTTGCATCTCCTGGATGAAAAACACATCAAAACCACAACACGTTTTTGGTGCGTTTTTCAGCCAGGAGATGTCGACTTTCTGCAACAAAATACTTGTGAGCACAAAGCCTAAGCTGGTAATTAAGCATTGAGTTCACCTGAGGTGAGTTCATTGAGTTCACCTAAGGTCACAGCTTAGGTTCCATGGGAACTCAGGAGAACTCACTGATATCACCACTCTCACAGCAGCGGCTCCATCAGTGTGTCGCTCTGGCCACAGTGAACGGTCACGTTTTCCAATGTGACCACGCACTGCGACCTCAGATGTAGCTGTGCTGGATTCATCATGGGATGTCATGATGTGGATTACGCCGGATCTGCAGGGGTGTTTTGGAGGTTAATAATTTGGAGAAATAGGGTGATTTTTCATTTTTTAATAAAGGATTTTTCGCTGCATTTTGTGTTTATTTCTTTTTACTTACACAATTAGTAATGGGGGGGGGGTCGCATAGACCCCATTACTGACCTCAGGCTTGATGACAGCTGTGATTTTTTGACAAATAACAGCTGTCATTAATCTCTTATCTTACCACAATTGCCACCGCTTCAGGGCAATTGGGATGAGCCAGGTAAGTGCCAGGATTGGCACATCTAATGGATGCACCTATTCTAGGGCAGCTGCGAGCTGCAGTTTTAGGGCTGGGGAGGTTCCAATATCCTTAGACCTCCCCAGCCTGTGAATTCCAGCACCCAGCTGTCTGCTTTATATTGGCCGTTTTTTCTTAAATTATTTATTTTTAAATAATTTAAAAGTAGCTGTATGGAATCTCTCATATTTTGATACACAGCCAAGATAATGCACACAGCTTGGGGGCTGCAGCCTTTAGCAGGTATCAAAATATGGTGGACCCTACGCAATTTTTTCAAATTACTTTTTTTTTTTTTTTTTTTACACTCCACTTTGGGTACCCAGACAACTACTGTGAGGGCAACCAATCACAGAAGCTGGCGTGCAGGCAGATAGTTTGACTACAACCAATCACAGATACTGTCACAGAAGGTGGATGGGGAAAGCAGTGAACATGCATGATATTTAATGAGCAGACTGGAAGCAGTGTGACAGCCGTGTGGGGACTCGGTAAGTATAATTGTCTTGCTTAAATCATCATATTGCTTCCTTTTTTTTGTTCTTATCCAGGTGGCTGAAACCGAACAGTAACATGGTGTTCCCTGAGAAGCCCGTGTTCGGGGTCCTTGCACAGACAGTACATGCTTGGTACAGAACCCAAACTTTATTAGTGATGGGCGAACTCAAACTGTAAACACATCAACATTGTGTACATTACTCTCTACATTGATTGAGGTCTCCAGAGGCGGGGTGCACGAGTCCAGCAACCTCTTACAACCCAACAGGGGTTTTGCAGAAAGTATTGCAGAGTGAAAATCGTAAATTTGCCATTTTTGTGCCCAACAAATTGCACCCATCTTTTCCTTCTAATAAATCACAACAAACAACAGACACAAACACCAAGTAGACGGCATAAGGCATAATAATAATGAGATTTATTCAGCGCTATTAATTCCACAGCGCTATATAATTTAGAGTCCCTATCAGTATATCTTTGGAGTGTGGGAGGAAACCGGAGTACCCGGAGGAAACCCACGCAGACACAGGGAGAACATACAAACTCCTTGCAGATGTTGTCCTTGGTTGGATTTGAACCCAGGAGTGCAAGACTGCAGTGCTAACCACTGAGCCACTGTGCTGCCCAAGGCATAATTGGAAAACTTGATTCAATTATTCCAATCTAGGCCAATAAATGGGATAACAATATTTTAGTATCCCTGTGTACAAAATATGTACATGGATGTGGGATATGGCCAAGCCGGCCATAATGGTGAAATATAGTCCAATGATGAATGCCTCGATGATCGGGCGATGAACTGATGTTTTCAGCCTTAAAGGAAGAAAAAAAAATAATTATTAAAAACTGGTCACATGATGTTTATGTGATAGAGAGGAACAGATAGAAGAATGTAAATATGTAAAATATCCCCATGTACCTCCATGTAACATCATAGGCATCAGAAGGTGCAGTATAGGCCCATAGCAGTCTATGGACAATATTTTATGGATTTATATAAAAAAGATTGGAGCTAAGCAAAAGCATTCCTAAAAACCTGGTTTAGCGGCTACATGGGTCTTCTATTGCCACCAGATCAGAGCCCCGTGAAATTCCACCCATGTCCTGGCATCCCCGGTGCATCATCTTAATAGAAGGCCTGGCACAATATCATCTTTGCAGAACAATGAAGGCAAGACATGGTGCCAGGTCATCTAATGAAAAGGGGCGCTGGGATGCTGGTAGCTAGGAGGAGGTTCAGAGGGCTCTGGTGGAGGCCACAAACTGCCAACATGGCCACTGACTCTTTTTGATCATCTCTAATCCTCACAGACCTCCTACTCCACTGCCTTATAATCCCACCCCTGAGAAAACTCTACAGAATAGGGTTACACGCAGTATGGACACTAAATTGGTAGCAAATAACATAGGGGTTAATTAAACAGGGAGACAGAGTGAGAGTAAAAGAAAGCAGAGAGAGGAGAAAGAAATCCCAAACTTTTCTACTGCGAGAAGGATAAGTAACGTGTGTCCTATGAATACATTACTACACTCTGCCACCACCGGCCCTACATCTCTCTCACTATTGAGGCAACTGCCCCTGATTAGAATAGGTTGGGATTTTGCTACATTGAATCTCAGGAAAGAAAAATCTGGAGAACTTACTGTCATTAGTGGCTGGGATTGTAAAATCCACAAGAGCAGGTCCCTTTGTGGATTTCTCCTTTTTTCAACCCAGTGTAGATGCTTTGCTTTGGTTGCATCTTCTTGTTTGCTCTTGGCTTCTGCAAAAGAAAACATAGGAGAATGTATCAGGGCATTTGTGACTTTTTTAACTTAAAAAAATATATGAATATATTGAATACTATTATATGAACAAAACATTTAGAGATTTTTCCCTATTTAGGTGTGCCCCAACCAGGTTTAGGAAGATGAGTTTTGTTGGCCCTACATCTATTTCTCCCTTCTGAGGCAACTGCCCCTGATTAGAATGGATTGGGGGTTTTGCTACTTTGAATCTCATAAAATAAGAATCTGGAGAACTTACTGTCACTGGAGCTAATAGGGTATAAACCACAATAGCAGGTCTTGGTCCCTTTGCGGACTTCTCCTTTTAAAACCCAGCGTAGATGCTTTGCTTTGGTTGCATCTTCTTGTTTAGTTTTGTATTCTGCAAAAAAAAACATAGGAGAATGTATCAGGGCCTGGATTCTCTTTCAATTAGTTGATCTGACACCTTGTCATTGTTGTTGAACAGTGAAGGCAAGGCATTGTGCTAGACTAACACAGGGAATGGTGCAGTGGCCAAAAATTTACCGACATGAGCACTGAATCTTTTTAATCATCTTTAATCCTCACAGATCACCTACTCCACCACCTTATTATCCCACCCATGAGGAGACACTACAGGAGAGGGTTTGACCTAGTGTGACAACGAAAGTAGAGACAAATAACATAGGAGTTCATTAAACAGGGAACGAGTGAGTGAGAGAAAGAGAAGAAAGGGGAGGAAGCGATCCCAGATTTTTCTACTGCGAGAAGGATAAGTAATGTGTTTTCTGTGAATACATTAACTACACTCTGCCTCCACCGGCCCTACATCTCTTTCTCTCTAGTGAGGCAACTGCCCCTGATTAGAATGGATTGGGGGTTTTGCTACTTTGAATCTCATAAAATAAGAATCTGGTGAACTTACGGTTACTGGAGCTGGTATGGTCAATAGCACAAGAGCAGGTCTGGGTCCATTTGTGGCTTTGTTTTGTTACAGCCAAGGGTTGATGTTCCACATTGGCTGCATCATCTTCTTTGCTCTTGGCTTCTGCAAAAGAAATAGAAGAGAATGTATCAGGGCATTTGTGGCTTTTTTTTTGCCTTCAGAAAATATATAAATATATTGAATACTATTACATGAGAAAAACATTGATTTTTTTGCCTATTTAGGTGTCTCCCATCCAGGCTTAGGAAGATGAGTTTTAGCTGTGCACATAAAGATTAGTCCAGCTGTATGAAATGGGAGTTTGGAAAAAGTTGAAAATAATAAAAATTCCTTCACCAGTTGATGGGGGAGGTGACAGGATAGAGTGGGAAAAAGTTCTAGACAGAAGTGTTCATGTGTTATAAAATACTGGAGGACTTACCATCAGCAGAGAGATCTGTGCTGACACCAATGGCGGCAGGCCGACAGGTCGCGGTGTCTTCAGCGCTGTCTACGTCTCCAACCGGTTCTAATGGCTCCATATTGATAACAATATGGTCTTTGCTGGTATCCTCTGTAACAGAAACATAGGGAACATTGCATCGGTGCATTTTAGACAATTGTTTTTAGCCTTTAGAAATAAATATATATATAATGTTGCATGTTATACTTGAGCAAACGTGTAAATTTTGGCTTTTTTTCTGGTCTTATCCACTTTTAGAAACAGGTTGGAAAAAGTGTCTGGTTTACCTATGCAAATAAGCCAAATTTATTGACAGAAACATTTTAGAAAAGTTGGAAAAAGTGACAATTCCAGAACACCAGCATTGCTGAGATTGGGATACAGGAAAGAGGAGAGAAAGTTAGAAGTGTTCATGGGGTATAACATACTGGAGGACTTACTGTCAGTAGGGAGATCTGTACTGATATCAATGGAGGCAGGCGGACAGGTCGTGGTGTCTTCAGCGCTGTCTATGTCTCCAACCGCTTCTAAGGGCTTCATATTGATAACAATACGGTCTTTGCTGGTATCCTCTGTAACAGAAACATAGGGAGCTTTGCATCAGGGCATTTTAGACCATTTTTGTTTAGCCTTTAGAAATATATATATAAATATGTTGCATGTTATACTTGAGCAAACATGTGTAAATTTTGGCTATTTTTCTGGCCTTATCCACCTTTCGGAACAGGTTGGAAAGAGTGTCTAGTTTACCTATGCAAATAAGCCAAAGTTAGTGACAGAAACATTTTAAAAAAGTTGGAAAAAGTGACAATTCCAGAACACGAGTATTATTGTGATAGGGATACAGGAAAGAGGAGAGAAAGTTAAAAGCGTTCATGGGGTATAAAATACTGGAGGACTTACCGTCAGCAGAGAAATCTGTGCTGATATCAATGGCGGCAGGCGGACAGGTCGCAGTGTCTTCAGCGATGTCTATGTCTCCAGCCGGTTCTAAGGGCTCCATATTGGTAATAACATGGCCCCTGCAGTAATCTGTAACAGAAACAAAGGAGGGAACATTAGACAAACGGGGGGAGATTTATCACAACCGGTGCAAGGAAAGTGGAGGAATTTCTAATAATAATCAATCAGATTCCTCCGCTCATTTCCCAGTGACCCTGTGAAATTTCTAAGCCTAATCGTGATTGGTCGCTCGTCTGCTCCACTTTTTCTTTACTCCGGTCTCAGATCACCTCCACAGTGTGTAATAGAAGTGAATGGAAGCTGCTCAGCCGTCCTCTACACATTGTATTGTTTTATGGCAGCTTCTTATACAATTTAATACATTTTTCGCTAACAGTAACAAATGCTTTTTTAGAATATGTAGTTTTTTTTATCTTATACTTACCACATTTTGTATCCTGATCAGATTGTGTCTTCTTAGACGTTCTACATTATTGTAAAGAGAGAATAATATTTCAGGTTAATATATAAAAATAAATGACTTTCCAGTGCACCTGAAGTCTGTATCAATAACTATACTTTCAAGTAACGTTTTAGAATAAGTTGTGACTTCTACTGTACATGAGGGGGGGGGGATTTCTGGCCATTACATGGATTTGTATCACTGTCTTGCATTTTTCCCAGGCTTCCTCTCTGCACAAGTTATCTTTTAATTTGCACCTTAATCTGGTGGGAGCAGCTGTTATAGTTTCTCCCATGTTCTGCACAGCACACAGAGAGGGATTCCTGCTCTTCACTCCTCATTTTGCCCATAAAGCAGCAGCACGAAGGACACGATACAGCAATACTGAGATGTGTAGATGCGAATCCAGCTCTGGATCAAAGTAAAAGCTTGTTCTTGGTCTTTCTGTGTTTCCCTGGAGGTGTAACCTGACACCTCACTGTAACCTGACACTTCACTGTAACCTGACACCTCCCTGTCACCTGACACCTCCCTGTAACCTGACACCTCCCTGGAACCTGGCACCTTCCTGTCACCTGACACCTCCCTGTCACCTGACACCTCCCTGTCACCTGACACCTCACTGTAACCTGGCACCTTCCTGTCACCTGACACCTCCCTGTCACCTGACACCTCCCTGTCACCTGACACCTCACTGTAACCTGGCACCTCACTGTAACCTGACACCTTCCTGTCACCTGACACCTCCCTGTCACCTGACACTTCCCTGTCACCTGACACCTCACTGTAACCTGACTCCTCACTGTAACCTGACACCTCACTGTAACCTGACACCTCACTGTAGTCACAGCTCCTTTTATCTTGAGCAAGACATGATTTTTTTGAATGATTGATGAGTTCAGGAGGCAGAGGAGGGGGGAGAAGTGTCTTATAAATGGAGACAGAAGGCTGGAGTCTCTGATATGTTATACATTTTCCTACATTCGCCTGTGCTATTGATTTATTCAAAATGTGTTGCCAGTACAGTTCTGTTTTAAAAGAGACATGAAGTTCAGGAAAACTAATTTTATATTGTTTGGTAATAAAGATGGAGCGCCACTTCTCATCCCTAGGTCTTAGCTAAATGAGAAACAGTAACACAGAGGATCTCTCTCCGGGGATCAGGTCCTGTATTACACAGACACTAGTGTGAATAGAGACTGTGTAATGATTAATTTCTCCAGTGGTGGCGCTGCAGGAAAGGGATCAGTTGTGTCCAGGACTCTACAAATACTGGGCGTCCATCCAGACATACCTTTGCTAATTTTGATTGTCCAAAGTAGAGCTCCCCTGAAATCCTTCTTTATGGAAAATGACTCTACTACTCTATGAGCAATATGGACTCTGCAAACACCAAGAACCATTATTCTCTATAACACTGCAGAGAGATAGAAATAGAACAATGGAGTGTAGATGTATGAATGTACAGTAAGTTATCTTTTGATAATACATAAAATAAAATCATTATATACACTTACATGCATCTGATGCAGAAATTGTAAATCAGAATCACCAGAAGGGATACAACGCCGACAGATGCAGCCACAGGAATCACAATGGTGCTGTATTCAGGGCCTTTCTCATCCAGGCCTGTATAGCTGGGTCCCTTAGCATCGAGGTCTTCAACCTTAGCGCTTGTATCCGTGGGTCTCGTATATTGGACGCCTTCTCCTGGGGTCTTTGAAATAGGTTCTGGATTCAAGGACAGAGAGAAAAAAATATTTTGTTAGTATCACTTTAATGTATTAAACTTGTACAGGTCTCCTACACTGGTATTCTATAATTATTGGAGTTGGTGTGCCAATAGACACTGATATATCATTATCAATACTACACTGTGGGGGAAGTAAAGAATTGATAATTTGGAAACTGCTATATGGCACTACAATGCTGAATGGTTACAACCTATTATGTGGACACTTTTCTCTCCTTTGACTTCATTACTTACAGGAAAGTATTGGTATGGCTGTATAGGTGATTGCCCCCCATAGAAATCAAACCTTTTGTGTAGAGAAGCAATGAGAAATCTAACGGGGAAGTCATATGTAAATCAGGCTGATGTGCACTGGGGCGTGTCACTGCACCTGAACTGCTTCTTCCAAGTGCACTGAGACGCCCCAGTGCACATCAGCCTGATTTACATATAGTTTATACAGTATATTTGTACACTAGATCTCAATACACAAGATAACATTATATATTGGGTGATGATCTCCTATACAGCCACACCACTACTTCCATATATAAAACCTCACTGACAAGTGCCCTTTAAAAGTATGTTACTTAATAATAGATAAGTTCTGCCAGGAGCTGGAATGTAACCAGAGTTGTCTATTTATTATTCCTGGACAACATATAAAAAAATCATGGACAGCCAACATTATGTGCTGACAACATTGGAAAACACGGAAACAAATGTAATATTTTACATGATAAATGTCTATAGCCCTAATTCTGATATGAAGCCATTAGCAGCGTTCACTGTAAAATAATGACAATTACAGCCATAATAATCAGTCTCCAACTCAAAAAGAAAATCATGGTCTCATCAATTTTTTCCCATATTCAGTAAAATAAAGTGGCCTTTTTACAGACTGTGCAGAGATTTCTACAGGGGAAGGGGGCGACCCTGGTAATGACTTCATAAATGGAGGTGTTTTGTAGGTCCATGCCCTCCTGGAGAAAGAATATGGACTTTCCTGTGTAAAGCAGAAGGATGGGGACAGTGTATAATCACTGCAGGGGAACTTTGCCATGATGATATATTGGATGTGGAGGATATTATCTAGATCTTCTGATTACCTGATTGTGTGATTTCATATTATTCATTTAGAGAAATCAAAAGGAAACAATTCGCTGTGGTGACATATTATATACTGACTTTTTATAGTTAATTTAAAATATAACTACAAATGTAAAATATATTCTGTATATAGATAAGTCACCAACATGAATTACAGTGTACTATTAACACTCCTGAACCCCATGTGTAGGACAAGCAGTGACCCCACAAAACCTCCCAGAGACGCCACTTTGGGTCATATTCATAGGAAATCTGCCAATCTGATAAAATAATGTTTAGATTCTGATGTTCTTACCTCCAGACATTATGTCTTCCGATCTTGAGTGAAATCTCTTCCGAGTAGGTGCACTATTTACTGTTGCCAGTAGGAAACTGAGAATTATCACTTGCAAAAATCTCATGGTGAGCCTAGAGGTGGGTAGCTTCATGTACAACGACGATCAGCCTCTCTAGACAAAGCTTTCCACTGCCGCGTCGTTCCATATAACCACAGAGGCAAAAATCTGCAAAATTTACTTCTACAGGTTCTTACCGCTGTGGAAGTAAATTTTGTGGATTGTGTCCTTTCATGTCAAGTAAAAAAACTATTGCTGCCACCGCCACTAACAAAATATATACCAATGTACAATTTCTTAATTGTGCAGACGATTTTGTTGTCTATGCTATTACCTGCAGAACCTGTCAGCTCCAATATATTGGATGCACGAGTCGTGCGTTACGCACCAGGATCGCAGAGCATCTGTATGATGCCAAAGATGTTTCTACTCGTACTCCCTCTAGTGTTTCCCAGCATGTCAGATCGGTAAATCAGGGCAACACAAACGACCTTGAGGTCCATGCTCTAAAAAAAGTTCATGGTAATAGAAGAGGTGGAGACAGAATTCGTTTACTTCATTATCAGGAAGCTTTACTTATCTTTCAAATGAACACATCCTTCCCTTTGGGATTAAATAAAAGGACAGATTTATTGTATTTTTATTAATAGATGTAATTTTCAAAATAATTTATATGTTATCATATTTTGCATAATTTTCGCATAATTAATCAATGTCGTCATTTCCCTTTGGCTTTGTATTATTTAAATGCATTCAAGTTGTATCCCTTGATGATCATGACTAAGGACGATCGCATCTGAAACGCGTTGATCGGAGGAGCTTATTTTATACCACTTTTATTATCTGAATAAATGTGAAGTTTTACCTACACTTCTGACCATTTTTTACACGTTTTGTGCCGGGACCCGCCTTCAATTGACTATCTTCTGGCGTTGTCTATTGGTCATGAGTAGCTTGACACAAGGAATGGGACACTTGTAGCCCATGTCCTGGATACGTCTGTGTGTGGTGGCCAGAGAATGTATCAGGGCATTTGTGACTTTTTTAACTTAAAAAAATATATGAATATATTGAATACTATTATATGAACAAAACATTAAAAGATTTTTCCCTATTTAGGTGTCCCCCAACCAGGTTTATTAAGATGAGTTTTGTTGGCCCTACATCTATTTCTCCCTTCTGAGGCAACTGCCCCTGATTAGAATGGATTGGGGGTTTTGCTACTTTGAATCTCATAAAATAAGAATCTGGAGAACTTACTGTCACTGGAGCTAATAGGGTATAAACCACAATAGCAGTTATTGGTCCCTTTGCGGACTTCTCCTTTTAAAACCCAGCGTAGATGCTTTGCTTTGGTTGCATCTTCTTGTTTAGTTTTGTTTTCTGCAAAAAAAAACATAGGAGAATGTATCAGGGCCTGGATTCTCTTTCAATTAGTTGACCTGACACCTTGTCATTGTTGTTGAACAGTGAAGGCAAGGCATTGTGCTAGACTAACACAGGGAATGGTGCGGTGGCCAAAAATTTACCGACATGAGCACTGAATCTTTTTAATCATCTTTAATCCTCACAGATCACCTACTCCACCACCTTATTATCCCACCCATGAGGAGACACTACAGGAGAGGGTTTGACCTAGTGTGACAACGAAAGTAGAGACAAATAACATAGGAGTTCATTAAACAGGGAACGAGTGAGTGAGAGAAAGAGAAGAAAGGGGAGGAAGCGATCCCAGACTTTTCTACTGCGAGAAGGATAAGTAATGTGTTTTCTGTGAATACATTAACTACACTCTGCCTCAACCGGCCCTACATCTCTTTCTCTCTATTGAGGCAACTGCCCCTGATTAGAATGGATTGGGGGTTTTGCTACTTTGAATCTCATTAAATAAGAATCTGGTGAACTTACGGTCACTGGAGCTGGTATGGTCAATAGCACAAGAGCAGGTCTGGGTCCATTTGTGGCTTTGTTTTGTTACAGCCAAGGGTTGATGTTCCACATTGGCTGCATCATCTTCTTTGCTCTTGGCTTCTGCAAAAGAAATAGAAGAGAATGTATCAGGGTATTTGTGGCTTTTTTTTTGCCTTCAGAAAATATATGAATATATTGAATACTATTACATGAGAAAAACATTGAATTTTTTGCCTATTTAGGTGTCTCCCATCCAGGCTTAGGAAGATGAGTTTTAGCTGTGCACATAAAGATTAGTCCAGCTGTATGAAATGGGAGTTTGGAAAAAGTTGAAAATAATACAAATTCCTTCACCAGTTGATGGGGGAGGTGACAGGATAGAGTGGGAAAAAGTTCTAGACAGAAGTGTTCATGGGGTATAAAATACTGGAGGACTTACCATCAGCAGAGAGATCTGTGCTGACACCAATGGTGGCAGGCGGACAGGTTGCGGTGTCTTCAGCGCTGTCTACGATTCCAACCCATTCTAATGGCTCCATATTGATAACAATATGGTCTTTGCTGGTATCCTCTGTAACAGAAACATAGGGAACATTGCATCGGTGCATTTTAGACAATTGTTTTTAGCCTTTAGAAATATATATATATATATATATATATATATATATATATATATATAAAATGTTGCATGTTATACTTGAGCAAACGTGTAAATTTTGGCTTTTTTTCTGGTCTTATCCACTTTTAGAAACAGGTTGGAAAAAGTGTCTGGTTTACCTATGCAAATAAGCCAAATTTATTGACAGAAACATTTTAGAAAAGTTGGAAAAAGTGACAATTCCAGAATACCAGTATTGCTGAGATTGGGATACAGGAAAGAGGAGAGAAAGTTAAAAGTGTTCATGGGGTATAAAATACTGGAGGACTTACTGTCAGTAGGGAGATCTGTACTGATATCAATGGAGGCAGGCGGACAGGTCGTGATGTCTTCAGCGCTGTCTATGTCTCCAGCCGGTTCTAAGGGCTTCATATTGATAACAATATGGTCTTTGCTGGTATCCAGGGCTGTATTTTGCCTTCGTGCTGCCCTAGGCACTTTAAGTGGTCGCGCCCCTTAGTGACAACATAACACTGAGTTTTCGCACACGACATCTGTTTAAGGCAGATCTACTCTGTAAAACACTTGAAAAAGTATCAATGAGAAACGAAGGGCACTAACCCCCCTCCCCCATGGGGATCACCACAGGCACATCAAAACATAGCATGAGTATAAAATATTTCCACCACACCGTCCCCACTTATATACTGTGACTGTTACACTGCCCCTAATAAACTACACACTGCCCTCCCTTATAAATTATACCCACCACACCTTCCTCAATTATGAAATATGATCTGCACATTGACCTCACATCATGCTGCCCCCTCCTCACAATGTCCCATGCATGCTGCCCCCTCCTCACAGTGTCCCATGCTTGCTGCCCCCTCCTCACAATGTCCCATGCTTGCTGCCCCCTCCTCACAATGTCCCATGCATGCTGCCCCCTCCTCACAATGTCCCATGCATGCTGCCCCTCCTCACAATGTCCCATGCATGCTGCCCCCTCCTCACAATGTCCCATGCATGCTGCCCCCTCCTCCCAATGTCCCATGCATGCTGCCCCCTCCTCACAGTGTCCCATGCATGCTTCCCCGTCCTCACAATGTCCCATGCATGCTGCCCCCTCCTCACAATGTCCCATGCATGCTGCCCCCTCCTCACAATGTCCCATGCATGCTGCCCCCTCCTCCCAATGTCCCATGCATGCTGCCCCATCCTCACAGTGTCCCATGCATGCTGCCCCCTCCTCCCAATGTCCCATGCATGCTGCCCCATCCTCACAATGTCCCATGCATGCTGCTCCCTCCTCACAGTTTCCCATGCATGCTGTTCCCTCCTCACAATGTCCCATGCATGCTGCCCCTCTCCATGAGCTCCTAATGCTGCCTTCCTCTTTTTCATAATGACACCTCCATGCTGCCCCATTCATCATACTAAGACCACCACACTAACGCTTATGCTGAGACACCCCTCCCACACACACACACACACACACACACACACACACACACTACCCCACTCTTGATATTGACTCCCCTACATTGCTCCACTCCATACTGAGCCCACACATGCTGCCCCTTCTCCATAATGAGCTCCCAATGCTGCCCCCTCTCATTCTGAGTCCTTACACTCCACCGCCATCGATTTTGACATTGCACTATCCCTCAACCCTTGTCCTCTGTCTCTAGGATTGGCCCCTCTCTCCCATTCCCCCAGCAGCAGCCGCTCTCCCCCGCCTTCACCAGTAGCCTCTCCCCCAGCATCAGCCTCTCTCCCCCCAGCCCCCCCAGCATCAACCTCTCTCCCCCCAGTGTCCCCCAGCTTCAGCCTCTCTCCCCCCAGCCTCCCCCAGCATCAGCCTCTCTCCCCCAGCTTCCCCCAGCATCAGCCTCTCTGCCCCCAGCATCAGCCTCTCTGCCCCCAGCATCAGCCTCTCTTCTCCAAGCCTCCCCCAGCATCAGCCTCACTCCTCCCAGCCTCCGCCAGCATCAGCCCCCGCAGCATCAGCCTCCCCCCTCCCAGCCTCCCCCCTCACAGCCTCTCCCAGTATCAGCCTCCCCCAGCATCAGCATTTCTCCCCCCAGCCCCCCCAGCATCAACCTCTCTCCCCCCAGCATCCCCCAGTATCAACCTCTCTCCCCCCAGCGTCCCCCAGCATCAACCTCTCTCCCCCAAGCGTCCCCCAGCTTCAGCCTCTCTCCCCCCAGCGTCCCCCAGCTTCAGCCTCTCTCCCCCAGCGTCCCCTAGCATCAGCCTCTCTCCCCCAGCTTCCCCCAGCATCAGCCTCTCTCCCCTAGCTTCCCCCAACATCAGCCTCTCTCCCCCAGCTTCCCCCAGCATCAGCCTCTCTCCCCAGGCTTCCCTCAGCATCAGCCTCTCTGCTCCCAGCATCAGCCTCTCTGCCCCCAGCATCAGCCTCACTCCTCCCAGCCTCCCCCAGCATCAGCCCCCCCAGCATCAGCCTCCCCCCTCCCAGCTTCCCCTAGCATTAGCCTCCCCCCTCCCAGCCTCCCCCCTCACAGCCTCTCCCAGTATCAGCCTCCCCCAACATCAGCATCTCTCCCCCCAGCCCCCCCAGCATCAACCTCTCTCCCCCCAGCGTCCCCCAGCATCAACCTCTCTCCCCCCAGCGTCCCCCAGCATCAACGTCTCTCCCCCCAGCGTCCCCCAGCTTCAGCCTCTCTCCCCCCAGCGTCCCCCAGCTTCAGCCTCTCTCCCCCAGCTTCCCCTAGCATCAGCCTCTCTCCCCCAGCTTCCCCCAGCATCAGCTTCTCTCCCCCAGCTTCCCCCAGCATCAGCCTCTCTCCCCCAGCTTCCCCCAGCATCAGCCTCTCTCCCCCAGCTTCCCCCAGCTTCCCCCAGCATCAGCCTCTCTGCCCCAGCTTCCCTCAGCATCAGCCTCTCTGCCCCCAGCATCAGCCTCTCTGCCCCCAGTATCAGCCTCTCTTCTCCCAGCCTCCCCCAGCATCAGCCTCACTCCTCCCAGCCTCCCCCCTCACAGCCTCCCCCAGCATCAGCCTCCCCCAGCACCAGCCTCTCTCCTCCCAGCCTCCCCCAGCATCAGCCTCCCCCTCCCAGCCTCCCCCAGCATCAGCCTCTCTCCTCCCAGCCTCCCCCAGCATCAGCCTCCCCCAGCATCAGCCTCCCTCCCCCAGCAAAAGCCTCCCCCCTCCTAGCCTCCCCCAGCATCAGCCTCTCTCCTCCCAGCCTCCCCCAGCATCAACCTCCCTCAGCATCAGCCTCTCTCCTCTGAGCCTCCCGCAGCATCAGCCTCTCCCAGCATCAGCCTCCCTCAACATCAGCCTCTTTCCTCCCAGCCTCCCCCAGCATCAGCCTCTCTCCTCCCAGCCTCCCCCAGCATCAGCCTCCCTCAGCATCAGCCTCTCTCCTCCCAGCCTCCCCCCTCCCAGCCTCCCTCAGCATCAGCCTCCCTCCTCCCAGCCTCCCCCCTCCCAGCCTTCCCCAGCATCAGCCCCCCCAGCATCAACCTCTCTCCCCCCAGCATCCCACAGTATCAACCTCTCTCCCCCCAGCGTCCCCCAGCATCAACCTCTCTCCCCCCAGCGTCCCCCAGCTTCAGCCTCTCCCCCCAGCGTCCCCCAGCTTCAGCCTCTCTCCCTCAGTGTCCCCTAGCATCAGCCTCTCTCCCCCAGCCTCCCCCAGCATCAGCCTCTCTCCTCCCAGCCTCCCCCAGCATCAGCCTCCCTCAGCATCAGCCTCCCTCCTCCCAGCCTCCCCCGGCATCAGCCTCCCCCGGCATCAGCCTCCCCCAGCATCAGCCTCCCCCCTCCTAGCCTCCCCCAGCATCAGCCTCCCTCTGCATCAGCCTCCCCCAGCATCAGCCTCCCCCCTCCTAGCCTCCCCCAGCATCAGCCTGTCTCCTCCCAGTCTCCCCCAGCATCAGCCTCCCAAAGCATCAGCCTCTCCCAGCATCAGCCTCCCTCAGCATCAGCCTCTTTCCTCCCAGCTTCCCGCAGCATCAGCCTCTCTCCTCCCAGCCTCCCCCAGCATCAGCCTCCCTCAGCATCAGCCTCTCTCCTCCGAGCCTCCCGAAGCATCAGCCTCTTCCAGCATCAGCCTCCCTCAGCATCAGCCTCTTTCCTCCCAGCCTCCCCCAGCATCAGCCTCTCTCCTCCCAGCCTCCCCCCTCCCAGACTCCCTCAGCATCAGCCTCCCTCCTCCCAGCCTCCCCCAGCATCAGCTTCCCTCCTCCCAGCCTCCCCCAGCATCAGCCTCCCCCAGCACCAGCCTCCCCCAGCATCAGCCTCTCTCCTCCCAGCCTCCCCCAGCATCAGCCTCCCTCAGCAGCAGCCTCCCTCCTCCCAGCCTCCCCCAGCATCAGCCTCCCCCCATCCAGCCTCCCCCAGCATCAGCCTCTCTCAGCATCAGCCTCCCTCCTCCCAACCTCCCCCAGCATCAGCCTCCCCCAATCCCAGCCTTCCACAACATCAGCCTCCCCCCTCCCAGCCTCCCCCAGCATCAGACTCTCTCCTCCCAGCCTCCCCCAGTATCCGCTTCTCTTCCCCCAAGTCTCCCCCAGTATCAGCCTCTCTCCTCCCACCCCATACGCAGATCTCCAGTCTGCATTAGAGACACCCCCACGCTCCTTATGAATCTTCAGCTCTGTGAGCACTTACCTGCTCCAGGGCCCGCCGTCATCTTCCTGGCTCACGTGAGTATCCTCTTCTGACACCGGCTTCCATCGCGGCGTCCTCTGCGGCGTCCTGCTGTGAGCTCTGCATGTGAAATCCACACAGCATTGGACGCAGGACAGAGGAAGGAGCTGATTGGCGCGCTTGTGACCCCGGAAGTGCAGGCGCCGGCAGTTCCGGGGTCAATCAGCTCTCTGTGCCCGGCGGCCGCAGTTTGTCCGCATTCGCGTCTTAATTGACGCGGATACAAATAAATAAAGGTGCGCCTCTCCCCCCTCCCCCTCCGAAAATACAGCGGATTTAATGAATGTGTAAAAAAAAAAAAAAATTATTTTTTTTTACTGCTAGAAGGTGCCGCCCCCTGCATCCTGCCGCCCTAGGCACGGGACCACGGGTGCCTAATGGTAAATACGGCCCTGCTGGTATCCTCTGTAACAGAAACATAGGGAAGATTGCATCAGGGCATTTTTGACAATTTTTGTTTAGCCTTTAGAAATATATATATAAATATGTTGTATGTTATACTTGAGCAAACATATGTAAATTTTGGCTATTTTTCAGGTCCTTATCCTCTTTTAGAAGCAGGTTGGAAAAAGTGTCTGGTTTACCTATGCAAATAAGCCAAATTTATTGACAGAAACATTTTAAAAAAGTTGGAAAAAGTGACAATTCCCGAACACCAGTATTGCTGAGATTGGGATACAGGAAAGAGGAGAGAAAGATAAGTGTTCATGGGGTATAAAATACTGGAGAACTTACTGTCAGCAGAGAAATTTGTGCTGATATCAATGGAGGCAGGCAGACAGGTCGCGGTGTCTTCAGCGCTGTCTACGTCTCCAGCCTGTTCTAATGTCTCCATATCGATAACAACATGGTCTGTGCTGTTATCATCTGTAAGAGAAGCATAGGGGTATTGTATCAGGGCATTTAAGAAACATTTTTTTTAGCCTTTAGAAATATATATATATAAATACTAAATATATTTGAGTTTTAACAATTTACTTGACCTATCCAGTATTAGAACGAGGATGGACACAATCGCTGGTTTATCCGTGCAAATACATTTTAAGCCAAATTTATCAACTAGATCTTTTTAAAAAGTTTGAAAAAGTGAAAATTCCAAAACACCAGTATTGTTGTGATAGGGCTACAGGAAAGAGGAGAGAAAGATAGAAGTGTACATGGGTATAACATACTGGAGGACTTAGGGCTAAGCCACACGACGAGAAAATCGGTGCGAGTGGAGTGCGATAAAACATCGCATTCCCCTCGGACCAATTCTAGCCTGTGTGTCAGCACACATGGGCGATTATTTTCTCAGCCCTAATCGGACCGAGAAAACAATCGCAGCATGCTGCGATTGTAAGCTGAGTCTCTTTCTCTCGCACCCATTCAAGTGAATGGGGCGAGAGAAAAACGCACTGCACTCGCGGTACACCGGTGTAGTGCTAGTGCAGTGCGAGAATGGCAATAGCCGGCTACACAGTAGAGAGGGAGAGAAATCCCTCCCTCCCCTCCTGAGTGCCGGCCCGCCCCCCGCAGCTGAGGTCTGCTCGCACGAACGGACCTCAGTTGCAAGGACACAGGCATGACACTCGGCTCTGCTGTACTGCCAGCACGAGCCGAGTGTCATGCAAGTGGATCGCAGTAGTGCCCGTGTGGCCCCAGCCTTACTGTCAGTAGGGAGATCTGCACTGATATCAATGGCGGCAGGCAGACAGGTCGCGGTGTCTTCAGCGATGTCTATGTCTCCAACCGGTTCTAAGGGCTTCATATTGATAACAATACGGTCTTTGCTGGTATCCTCTGTAACAGGGGCATAAGGGAGATTGTATCAGGGCATTTAAGAAACATTTTTTTTTAGCCTTTAGAAATATATATATATAAATACTAAATATATTTGAGTTTTAACAATTTAGTTGCCCTATCCAATATTAGAAGTGGATAGAAACAATAGCTGCTTTACCCGTGCAAATAAGTTTTAAGCCAAATTTATTAACTAGAACTGGCACCTCACTGTAACCTAACACCTCACTGTAACCTGACACCTCACTGTAACCTGACCCCTCACTGTAACCTGACACCTCACTGTAACCTGACACCTCACTGTAACCTGACCCCTCACTGTAACCTGGCACCTCACTGTAACCTGACCCCTCACTGTAACCTGACACATCACTGTAACCTGGCACCTCACTGTAACCTGACCCCTCACTGTAACCTGGCACCTCACTGTAAACTGACCCCTCACTGTAACCTGACCCCTCACTGTAACCTGGCACCTCACTGTAACCTGACCCCTCACTGTAACCTGACACCTCAAGGTAACCTGACACCTCACTGTAACCTGAGACCTGACTGTAACCTGACACCTCACTGTAACCTGATACCTCAAGGTAACCTGACACCTGACTGTAACCTGACACCTGACTGTAACCTGACTCCTCACTATAATCTGACACGTCACTGTAATGTCAGCTCCTTTTGTCTTGAGGAAGACATGATTTTTTTAGAGTGATTGGTGAGTTCAGGAGGCAGAGGAGGAGAAGAAGTGTCTTATAAGTGGAGACAGAAGGCTGGAGTCTCTGATATGTTATACATTTTCCTACATTCGCCTGTACTATTGCAAAATATGTTGCCAGTACAGTTCCATTTTAAAAGAGACATCAAATTCAGGAAAACTAATTTTATAATGAGAGGTAAAAAAGATGAAGCGCCACTTCTCATCCCCAGCTCTTAGCTAAATGATAAACAGTAACACAGAGCATCTCTCTCCGGAGGTTCGGTCCTGCATTACGCAGACAAGACACTGGTGTGAATGGAGGCTGTGTAACGATTAATTTCTCCAGTGGTGGCGCTGCAGGGAAGGGATCAGTTGCTTCCAGGAGTCTACAAATACTGGGCATCCATCCAGACATACTTTTGCAAATATTGATTGTCCAAAGTAGAGCTCCCCTGTAATCCTACTTTATGGAAAATGACTCTACTACTCTATGAGCAATATGGACTCTCCAAACACCAAGAACCATTATTCTCTATAACACTGCAGAGAGATAGAAACAGAACAATGAAGTGTAGATGTATGAATGTACAGTAAGTTATCTTTTGATAATACAGAAAATAAAATCATTATATACACTTACATGCATCTGATGCAGAAATTGTAAATCAGAATCACCAGGAGGGATACAACGCCGACAGATGCAGCCACAGGAATCACAATGCTGCTATATTCGGGGCCTTTCTCATCCAGGCCTGTATAGCTGGGTCCCTTAGCATCGAGGTCTTCAACCTTAGCGCTTGTATCCGTGGGTCTTGTATATTCAATGCCTTCTCCTGGGTTCTTTGAAATAGGTTCTGGATTCAAGGACAGAGAGAAAAAAATATTTTGTTATTATCACTTTAATGTATTAAACTTGTACAGGTCTCCTACACTGGTATTCTATAATTATTGGAGTTGATGTGCCAATAGACACTGATATATCATTATCAATACTACACTGTGGGGGAAGTAAAGAAATGATAATTTAGAAATTGCTATATGGCACTACAATGCTGAATGGTTACAACCTATTATGTGGACACTTTTCTCTCCTTTGACTTCATAACTTACAGGAAAGTATTGGTATGGCTGTATAGGTGATTGCCCCCCATAGAAATCAAACCTTTTGTGTAGAGAAGCAATGAGAAATCTAACGGGGAAGTCATATGTAAATCAGGCTGATGTGCACTGGGGCGTGTCACTGCACCTGAACTGCTTCTTCCAAGTGCACTGAGACGCCCCAGTGCACATCAGCCTGATTTACATATAGTTTATACAGTATATTTGTACACTAGATCTCAATACACAAGATAACATTATATATTGGGTGATGATCTCCTATACAGCCACACCACTACTTCCATATATAAAACCTCACTGACAAGTGCCCTTTAAAAGTATGTTACCTAATAATAGATAAGTTCTGCCAGGAGCTGGAATGTAACCAGAGTTGTCTATTTATTATTCCTGGACAACATATAAAAAAATCATGGACAGCCAACATCATGTGCTGACAACATTGGAAAACACAGAAACAAATGTAATATTTTACATGATAAATGTCTATAGCCCTAATTCTGATATGAAGCCATTAGCAGCGTTCACTGTAAAATAATGACAATTACAGCCATAATAATCAGTCTCCAACTCAAAAAGAAAATCATGGTCTCATCAATTTTTTCCCATATTCAGTAAAATAAAGTGGCCTTTTTACAGACTGTGCAGAGATTTCTACAGGAGGAGGGGGCGACCCTGGTAATGACTTCATAAATGGAGGTGTTTTGTAGGTCCATGCCCTCCTGGAGAAAGAATATGGACTTTCCTGTCTAAAGCAGAAGGATGGGGACATTGTATAATCACTGCAGGGGAACTTTGCCATGATGATATATTGGATGTGGAGGATATATTATCTAGACCTTCTGATTACCTGATTGTGTGATTTCATATTATTCATTTAGAGAAATCAAAATTAAACAATTCGCTGTGGTGACATATTATATACTGACATTTTATAGTTAATTTAAAATATAACTACAAATGTAAAATATATTCTGTATATAGAGAAGTCACCAACATGAATTACACTGCACTATTAACACTCCTGAACCCCATGTGTTGGACAAGCAGTGACCCCACAAAACCTCCCAGAGACGCCACTTTGGGTCATATTCATAGGAAATCTGCCAATCTGATAAAATAATGTTGAGATTCTGATGTTCTTACCTCCAGACAGTATGTCTTCCAATCTTGAGTGAAATCTCTTCCGAGTAGGTGCACTATTTACTGTTGCCAGTAGGAAACTGAGAATTATCACTTGCAAAAATCTCATGGTGAGCCTAGAGGTGGGTAGCTTCATGTACAACGACGATCAGCCTCTCTAGACAAAGCTTTCCACTGCCACGTCGTTCCATATAATCACAGAGGCAAAAATCCGCAAAATTTACTTCTACAGGTTCTTACCGCTGTGGAAGTAAATTTTGTGCATTGTGTCCTTTCATGTCAAGTAAAAAACTATTGCTGCCACCGCCACTAACAAAATATATACCAATGAACAATTTCTTAATTGTGCAGACGATTTGTTGTCTATGCTATTACCTGCAGAACCTGTCAGCTCCAATATATTGGATGCACGAGTCGTGCGTTACGCACCAGGATCGCAGAGCATCTGTATGATGCCAAAGATGTTTCTACTCGTACTCCCTCTAGTGTTTCCCAGCATGTCAGATTGGTAAATCAGGGCAACACAAATCACCTTGAGGTCCATGCTCTAAAAAAAGTTCATGGTAATAGAAGAGGTGGAGACAGAATTCGTTTACTTCATTATCAGGAAGCTTTACTTATCTTTCAAATGAACACATCCTTCCCTTTGGGATTAAATAAAAGGACAGATTTATTGTATTTTTATTAATAGATGTATTTTTCAAAATAATTTATATGTTATCATATTTTGCATAATTTTTGCATAATTAATCAATGTCGTCATTTCCCTTTGGCTTTGTATTATTTAAATGCATTCAAGTTGTATCCCTTGATGATCATGACTAAGGACGATCGCATCTGAAACGCGTTAATCGGAGGAGCTTATTTTATACCACTTTTATTATCTGAATAAATGTGAAGTTTTACCTACACTTCTGACCATTTTTTGGAAATTTTGTGCCGGGACCCGCCTTCAATTGATTATCTTCTGGCATTGTCTATTGGTCATGAGTAGCTTGACACAAGGAATGGGACACTTGTAGCCCATGTCCTGGATACATCTGTGTGTGGTGGCTCTTGAAGCACTGACTCCAGCAGCAGTCCACTCCTTGTGAATCTCCCCCAATTTTTGAATGGCCTTTTCTTAACAATTCTTTCAAGGATGCGGTTATCCCTGTTGCTTGTGCATCTTTTTCTATCACACTCTTTCCTTCCACTCAACTTTCCATTAATATGCTTGAATACAACACTGTGAACATCCAGCTTCTTTAGCAATCACCTTTTGTGGCTTATGACTCGCCCACCCCAGGGCTATGGGACACCCGGTGCCAGGCCGGACTAGTCCGGTGGTAGTCAGTGGTGGCGGGGCCTGGCTCCGTGGCCCTGGTGGGTGTCAGTGGATAAAGTTTGTGGCTTGCTTGTTAATGGTTGTGTTCGTGACGCCACCTGTGGTATGCGGCTAATAAGCCGCCGCTGCTGTGTGAGGCCTCCGGGGTGATGTTATGGCAGCAATGATGGTACTGCTCCCCACAGGTGGAGCAATGCCCGGGACACAGTTGGTGCTTGTGAATGTCTATGCAGCTGTAATAACAGAGACCACTCCAAGGGTGCAGTTCAAGTTCTTTTACTCACAGTTCTTGTCAGAGCTCTGTAGGACCCCTTGGACTGCTGGGACCACTGTCAGGGACCTCCGCCGTTTCTGGGTGATTCAGAGAGTAAAAGCCGGTGCCCTTCTCTTAGTGTCTCTTTCTTCTGCTGTCTTCCTTAGCCTTGCCTTTGATAGGATAAACCTGGCTTGGCCTCCACTACAGCCTCCAGGCTGGGGGGTCACCTGTCGGCTGATTACCCCTTTTCTGGAAGTCTGCTATGGGTTCTGGCCCGGGGAGCTTACAACGTCCCTGGGCCTCGGTTTTTACTGTTTGGAGATGATTTTGCACTTCTCCAGTCTCTAGGGACCGTCCCCTGTCGCAGCTTGGTCCCTCCACCGATGTGACTGTGGAACAGGCCACCGCAGCCTACAACTACCCGTGGCACTTCTAGGGCCCTCTCCTTGGTACCTCTAGGCCTGCTCGTGATACTTCCAGGACTACCCGCGGCCCTGCGACTCCTTCTGTCCCTTACGTGGTGTCACCTGGACCTCTGGGTCCCAGGATCTTCACCAGGAAGCGTCTCCTTCTGGTTCTCTGCTCCTGTCTGACTTGGAGCTCTTTTCCTTCTTTCTTTCTTTCTTTCTTTCTTTCCTCCTCCTTGCCTGCCTCCAGCAGGCCTCCTCCTCCCTCCTTTCTCTCGTTCTTCTTCTCCAACTACATGCTCACTCTTTCACTCCCTGAGGTAGGCTCACTAAACTTGACCTTCCTCTCTTTGTCTGCTCTCAGATGGCTCCTCCCACCTCCCCAGTTGCTAAGCTGTACCCTATAGGAGCAGGGATGGGTCTTACGGCCCCTCCCAGCATGCAGCATAGGGGGGTAACTGCCACTTTCCCTGGTCCCAGTATGTACCTAACAATGGGTGTAGTGTGGATTTACCAGGGGACCGGAGTTCACTCTCTTCCTCTCCCAGAATGGGGCATCACACCGCTGGGTGGGGTGCAATGACCTGTGGCGACGGAAGCCTCAGGGGCGCCACACTCCCCCACAGCAAATCCCAGCACGTCCTTGGGCTGAAAAACAACAAAAACATGTGGAGAAACTGCAAAATTTTTGTTATGCAAAGCAATAAATCAATTAACATTTCTTCCCTTTATGGGAGGCACATTTACTTTAACGTTGCAAACTTCTTATAAAGAAACTATGTGTGCACTTTCAGTTCATTGCACAGTTTGGGCACCTCCCCCATAATTCTGGTAGGGGGCACAACGGGTGCAACTATATACATATTCGGCTACAACAAGTCCAGTAGCCTGGCAGTTCGTTTCCTTTCAAACAACAAAAATGACACAATCAACCAGCCACTAAGTCCAATGGCCTGGTTACATAAGATACATAAGACATCACATTCACCGGGGCCCACATTCCAGTTCAGTGGCCCGGTAACACATAAACATGGGGGGTGACATCTTCGAAAAGCATGAGGGGCAGTACAGCAGGAAAGGGTGTCATCTTCAAAAGAACATTAGGGCAGAACACAAGGGACATCTTCAAAAAGAATGAGGGGCAGACAGGGGCTATATACAGTTCAGCTGCTTCTTACTTCTTTACATGTAGGGATTCTTCTCCGGCTCCCCACCTGGTAGCAGGTAGACAGCGGTCAGCACAGTCTGTGTCTGCTGGTCTTGGCGGGCCGCGCCTGGCATGGCGGCGGCCTGTATTGGAGTCCCTGCTGTGACCGATTCTTGATGGGCCGCATCTGCGGCGTGGATTAACGTCGCCGCTGCGGCGGGATCTTGCTTGTCCGAGCGGGGTATCGCTGCTGGGGCCTGAGCTGGACGGGCCGGGCTTGGCGTCGCTGCTGCGGTGTGGATGGGCGTCGCTCCGGCGGCGAAATCTTGGCGGGCCGCACCTGGCGTGGCTGCGGCCCGGATCGGCGTCGCCATGCCGGGCATCTCTCCAGGGACCGCGGGCATGGTAGCGGGGGTTGGGGCACTCGCGCCGGCAGGGGCATTAAATGACTCACCCCTCAGTAGCATCTCCGGTGTTCTGGCGGTCGCTGGTCCGCGCGTCGCTTGCCGGATCTGCTGCATCACCTTCGCCTGCAGCCTTTCACACCACTGGTCCATCTCCCAGCCCCACCAGTCAGCGGAGTCTAGCTCTGGATCGCTGCGTGTGGACGCCATCCTCTCTGCGTCTCCTTCTGCCCGATCTCCCAGCAGCAGATTCGTCGCTTCTTCTAGTAGCAGACTTTTGATGTTGCTCAGCAGCAGGCTGGTTACTTACCGCTCCTTCATCCTGTCAGCCATCCTCCCGACCTCAGCCTCCAGCTCAGCGGCGGTCACAGGCCTGATCCAGGTGAGCTCTTCCTGGCCTCCGCTTACAGGAGCCATCTTCTCTATCTGCTGGTCTGGCATTTAGACTCTTTCTGCCAGCCGGCCAGCTTGTCTAGTCGCCATTTCTTCTTCTTCCGCCTTCTATGGCGGGCCCTGCTTCGCGCTCTTTTCTTGGACAAGGGGGTGGGGCTTCTCTTCGCGCCCTTTCTTCTTACGCGCCCCCCTTCTTCCCGCTCTCAGCAGTGCTAATGGCGGCGGTTTCTCGCTGTAATACACAGTCTGTTTCACGATTCTTCAGGCGCACAGTACCCGGTGAAACCGGGCACGAAATCCTGTTCGTGACGCCAAAGTTGACTCGCCCACCCCAGGGCTATGGGACACCTGGTGCCAGGCCGGACTAGTCCGGTGGTAGTCAGTGGTGGCGGGGCCCGGCTCCGTGGCCCTGGTGGGTGTCAGTGGATAAAGTTTGTGGCTTCCTTGTTAATGGTTGTGTTCGTGACGCCACCTGTGGTATGCGGCTAATAAGCCGCCGCTGCTGTGTGAGGCCTCCGGGGTGATGTTATGGCAGCAATGATGGTACTGCTCCCCACAGGTGGAGCAATGCCCGGGACACAGTTGGTGCTTGTGAATGTCTATGCAGCTGTAATAACAGAGACCACTCCAAGGGTGCAGTTCAAGTTCTTTTACTCACAGTTCTTGTCAGAGCTCTGTAGGACCCCTTGGACTGCTGGGACCACTGTCAGGGACCTCCGCCGTTTCTGGGTGATTCAGAGAGTAAAAGCCGGTGCCCTTCTCTTAGTGTCTCTTTCTTCTGCTGTCTTCCTTAGCCTTGCCTTTGATAGGATAAACCTGGCTTGGCCTCCACTACAGCCTCCAGGCTGGGGGGTCACCTGTCGGCTGATTACCCCTTTTCTGTAAGTCTGCTATGGGTTCTGGCCCGGGGAGCTTACAACGTCCCTGGGCCTCGGTTTTTACTGTTTGGAGATGATTTTGCACTCCTCCAGTCTCTAGGGACCGTCCCCTGTTGCAGCTTGGTCCCTCCACCGATGTGACTGTGGAACAGGCCACCGCAGCCTACAACTACCCGTGGCACTTCTAGGGCCCTCTCCTTGGTACCTCTAGGCCTGCTCGTGATACTTCCAGGACTACCCGCGGCCCTGCGACTCCTTCTGTCCCTTACGTGGTGTCACCTGGACCTCTGGGTCCCAGGATCTTCACCAGGAAGCGTCTCCTTCTGGTTCTCTGCTCCTGTCTGACTTGGAGCTCTTTTCCTTCTTTCTTTCTTTCTTTCTTTCCTCCTCCTTGCCTGCCTCCAGCAGGCCTCCTCCTCCCTCCTTTCTCTCGTTCTTCTTCTCCAACTACATGCTCACTCTTTCACTCCCTGAGGTAGACTCACTAAACTTGACCTTCCTCTCTTTGTCTGCTCTCAGATGGCTCCTCCCACCTCCCCAGTTGCTAAGCTGTACCCTATAGGAGCAGGGATGGGTCTTACGGCCCCTCCCAGCATGCAGCATAGGGGGGTAACTGCCACTTTCCCTGGTCCCAGTATGTACCTAACAATGGGTGTAGTGTGGATTTACCAGGGGACCGGAGTTCACTCTCTTCCTCTCCCAGAATGGGGCATCACACCGCTGGGTGGGGTGCAATGACCTGTGGCGACGGAAGCCTCAGGGGCGCCACACTTACCCTCCTTGTGGAGTGTATCAATAACTGACTTCTGGACATCTGTCAAGTCAGCAGTCAAGTCAAACCCAGTTTTAATACCTGGCACTGCGCATCAGACAAAGTATGGGGGGATAAATTAATTACCTCCAGGTTGTTCTGTTTCCTTTTGGTTTCCTGGGCGCCATTTGGGGAAATTTCCTTCCGTTTGGTCGCGGTTTTTCCCTTGTGGTTTCGAAGTACTCCTGGTTTATCCCATTTATGGCGATATGACGGTCCAGGCCCACCCTTAGCGCCATCAATTTCGGACTCCTCACCGGAGGTAACAGAAGAAATAGAGAAGGATCTTGTTCTATTTAAACCACGTTGTGGAAATTTCTTTCTATTCCACCCATAGACTTGATTTAATTGGAGATCAGTAAGATCCCTCTGGAATTTTTTACTTTTGGTGGTTTTAAGTTCATTTTCCCACTTAATAAAGTCTGCCTCCAGTTCAGCATTCAATTTTTGTAGCTCACTGGCTGGGAGTTCTTTACATACAATTTCTTGTAGGCTCTCAATCTCCTTCTCGATTTCTTTTATGGTTTCACCATTCAATTTAATTAATAATTCCATAAATTTTGCTGAACATTGGTTCGCATATTCCTCCCATTTATCTTTGAACCAATCTTTATCAATTAGAAACGATGGGAAAACCTGTATACGCAGGCCACGTGGGATTAATCCCTTGATAACATATTGTTCTAGGAACCGTTTGTTCCACCAAATCCTTGTTCTACGGTGAAGTAATTGTTTAAGGTTATGAATGTGCAGTGTAAGGTCCTTGTGACTCTCACCACCACTCCCCAGGGAATCCTCCTTGAAAACCTCATTAAGTAGATTAAGCCAGAAACTGTCTCATGCCTTATAGTCCATATCTTTGCCACCACAAGCTGTGAAAAACACAGAATAGCACACTATCATAAATAGCACAGATAGAAGGGGGAAGGTACCATATCGTAGTTTCATCCTAATAGACTATATTACAATCCCCATATAAATGGATATCATAGAATATACTCCCAATTCAACCTAAACATTCGTGAAAAACACGTATAGGAGACTTATTCAATTATAAAATATCACATTTTTATTATAATTCAGAAAGATAAAATTCATTTTCCATATAATATACAGATGAGGTAGGATGGATTCTTTACACACCCACCCATCAAGTAACCGCCCAAATTTAACCCATCATGATCCCTAGCAAGAAAGTATAAATAGCCAGTGCAATATATGAGGGGAACACCATGTGTCACTCCTCAGAACCCTCCCAAGACACTTCCATGTTCATCATAATTGTGAACCCTCGGGACTGATAGTCAGAGGGATTGATATTTTACACTGCGTCATTAGGGGGGGTGATTTAAAAAAGCAGTTGGCCCAATTGGAGTGCCGTTGGATTGTCACTTTAGGTACTATGGCCCCTATGGGGCTGAATGAGAAACTAAGTTTTTCTCCCTTCTTGTGAATCCTCGGCTTGGGCCTTCCCTTTTCTCCTGTTCCTCCCCCCCCCCCCCATCCTTAATGCCTTTTCCACATGGCTATCCACGTGGAGTTATTCATCATTCATGATTAGTGAACGTGGAATAAGTTTGAGAATAAGATCTTTGGTGACGTAATTGTTAGTCTGTTGAGATATATATGATTAAGGTAAGGGTTAATGGAAATAATTTGTGCAGTGTGGCCCTATGCCTCTTTTAATTGTGTTGTCTTAATGTTTTTTTATTATAGTAAATTCCATGTACACACTCCTCTTGGTTACTATGGACTGCTGGTGTTGTATATACAGGAGTGACTGATTGATAAGAAGATTTACTGACCATCTATATTAGACCACGAATCATAATTGTACCATACTGAGAGCCTGGATGAAATTGAACGCAGCAACAAATATAGCATGGACCTTGGATCTATTTAAATGGATATAATTGATTTAATTTTTTTGTTTACTGTGCTGGAGATCTATGTGCTTGCTCTCATATAAATACATGAATGTATATAATGTATGGTAGTTTTACGTGAGTGGAGATGCATTCTTGTGAGGCTGATCTTGGCATATATCTGAGATGATGGGCTCTTGTTATAGATATACCATGTTTTCATCAGGTGTTTGCTTGATAACAAGCACTTTGATGGCCTATGTTCCCATCTTTTTCCTCTTTTTTTGCCCCCTGCTCTTATTTTGTATTTGGATTGGTCAGACTCTCTATGCGCGTTGCGCACTGGTCACCCTAACACTCCTTGTGTGTGGGCGCTGCTGCTGCGCATGCGCGCGGGGCGCGACTTCTGGATGTCGTTGCTCGGCGGCCTCAGCATTCCCGATGCGCATGTCTGGTGACGTCACTGAGGGAATTCCCTCTGAAGTGCGTGTCGGGGATGAGAGCCGCCGTGCGGCGACGTCACTTCCGGGTGTCCCGTCCTGCGCGCATGCGCCGCTATGTCGGCGCTACACACATGGATCACGTCACTAGCAATCACGGGCTTTTACAGGATATAAAAGAGGAGTGTGGTGTGAGTATATCCATTCGCCTGCAACCCGCTGATGAAGCTTTGGCGACACGCGCGTCCGGGTTGAAGGATACTCACATGGTGTTCCCCTCATATATTGCACTGGCTATTTATACTTTCTTGCTAGGGATCATGATGGGTTAAATTTGGGCGGTTCCTTGATGGGTGGGTGTGTAAAGAATCCATCTTACCTCATCTGTATATTATATGGAAAATGAATTTTATCTTTCTGAATTATAATAAAAATTTGATATTTTATAATTCAATAAGTCTCCTATACGTGTTTTTCACGAATTGTTAGGTTGAATTAGGAGTATATTCTATGATATCCGTTTATATGGGGATTGTAATATAGTCTATTAGGATGAAACTACGATATGGTACCTTCCCCCTTCTATCTGTGCTATTTATGATAGTGCTCCATCAGTGTGTCGCTCTGGCCACAGTGAAAGGTCACGTTTTCCAATGCGACCACGCACTGCCACCTCAGATGTATCAGAGCTGGGATCATCATGGGATGTCATGGTGTCGATTACGCCGGATCTGCAGAGGGGTTTTGGAGGTTAATAATTTGGAGAAATAGGGTGTTTTTTCATTTTTTTTTATAAAGGATTTTTCTCTGCGATTTGTGTTTATTTCTTTTTACTTACACAATTAGTAATGGGGGGTAGAATAGACCCCATTACTAACCTCAGGCTTGATGACAGCCGTGAATTTTTGACAAATCACAGCTGTCATTAATCTCTTATCTTACCACAATTGCCACCGCTTCAGAGCAATTGGGATGAGCCAGGTAAGTGCCAGGATTGGCACATCTAATGGATGCACCAATTCTGGGGCAGCTGCGAGCTGCAGTTTTAGGGCTGGGGAGGTTCCAATAATCTTGGGTGTCCCCAGCCTGAGAATTCCAGCACCCAGCTGTCTGCTTTATCTTGGCTTTATTTTCGTTAAATTATTTATTGAAATAATTTAAAAGAAGCTGTATGGGGTCCTTCATATTTTGATACTCAGCCAAAATAATGCACACAGCTGGGAGGCTGCAGCTAGTAGCAGGTATCAAAATATGGGGACCCTACGCAATTTTTTCCAATTACTTTTTTTTTTTTTACACTCCACCCAGACAACTACTGTGAGGGCAACTAATCACAGAAGCTGGCATGCAGGCAGATAGTCTGACTACAACCAATCACAGATGCTATCACAGAGGGTGGATGGGGAAAGCAGTGAAAATGCATGATATTTAATGAGCAGAGTGGAATCAGTGTGACAGCTGTGCGGAGACTCGGTATGTATAATTGTCTTGCTTAAATCATTATATTGCTTCTTTTTAATTCTTATCCAGGTGGCTGAAACCGAACAGTAACAAAGACTTCCTTGAGAAGCCCGTGTTCGGGGTCATTGCACGGACACTACGTGTTCGGTACAGTACCCAAACTTTATTAGTGATGGGCGAACTTGAACTGTAAATGTGGCACCCCAGGGTTCAGTTGCCTTGCTGGGATGGTAGATGCATGTTTCGGGTGCTTCTGTGGATGGCTGCAAGGAACAGGTAGGCAGCGACTCCCCCCCACCCGTCCCCCCCTCCTGCAATTCTACCCCACGGTTGCAGGGCTTGGGGGAGCCCTATGTTTTTAGAGGCACTTTCAGCACCCTGCGGCTCCCTGCACACTTGTCTCTCCCCTTGTGATTGTGGTGGGGAGACATGTGTTTCCCTGTGGACCTTTGTTGGGTGGGACAGGGGAGCGTTACCATTCCCTACCTCCCTGTGCCTCACCTCATCCAGCGCCTCCGCATCCTGCCGACTCTCCATGCTGCCCCTTCTCTGTGCGAGACCTGGCTGCTGCTGCGCTTCAGTCGGTAATTGGGACTTTCCAAAGGCTCTCCCCCTTGTGCTCCGATCTTTACAGACACAGACGCCTCCGTGCTCGCGGCTGCTCAGTCACGTGGGAGGCTGCCATCCTGGGTTGCTGCTTCCCTTCCTTCCTCCAGCCGCGTGGGTGACCGCCGGAGGGCTGCTCCGTCACTGCAGGTCAGCGGTGGCGAGGATGCAGTCTGCCTCAGGGGAGTCTGGTGGATGGATACGCTGACCGCGGGCTCCTCCATGTGCCTGCCTCGTGGTGAGTCTCCTCCATGCGTCTCCGTCGGGGGATCATGGAGCTCTCGGCGGGGGGGATTGGGCCAGGTGAGCAGTGTAACAATGTCCCCCTTAGTGGTAGGGGGTTGTGAGGAAGCCCTGGACCTGGTTTTCCGGGTCGATTTACCCATCTTGAAGGTGGATGCCGGTGGATTTGCTAGGGTGAATCAGGAGCTCCAGAAAAAGCAGCCTTACACCTCCATAGTTAGCCACGCCCCCCATCTTTGTTGTTTTTTAAGTGGATCTATATATGCACTAGCTGCGTTTGTATGTCTGGTTTGCTACCGATTTTATAAAATTTAATATTTTATCATTATTTATTGGTGATGCCCAAAAGATTTTTTGCACACCACTTTCTTTCCCCGTCTTTCCCTTCAAATCGTACAAAATTGGTGTGTTTTTTGGTTGACCCCCATCTACATCTATAGTGCCCTCTAATCTTCTTCTCTTGTTATCTTGGCTGGGTATCAAAATACGAGGGACTCCATGTGCCTTTTTTAAATCATTTAAATAAATCATTTTAAAAAACAACATGCGGTCCCCACCAATCTTGATACCCAGCCAAGATAACAGTGTTCCCATGGTACCCCAGCTGTGACCTCAGGCAAACTCAGTGAACTCACTTCAGGTGAATTCAATGAACTCATATTGCACCAAATCTGCATCTCCTGGTAAAAAAAAATACATCAACACCCCATCACGTTTTTGCAGTATGTTTTTCTGCCCCGAGATCCAGACTTGGTGCAGATATTTATTCCAAATATCTGCATCTCCTGGCAGAAAAATGCACCAAAAAATTTGATGTGGTTGTGACACGGTTTTCTATCAGGAAATGTTGATTTGGTGCAGAAATGTGTTGCAAAAATTTGTTGCATATCTTGGCATTTTTTTGCCACAAACTGCAGATTTCGTGCAGAAAAATGCGTAAAAAATGCATCAAAAGCGCATTACATTTTTTGGTGCATTTTTATTCCAAGAAATGCAGATTTCTGCAACAAATTTTTTTGCCAAATTTGCATCTCCTGGATGAAAAACACATCAAAACCACAACACGTTTTTGGTGCGTTTTTCAGCCAGGAGATGTCGACTTTCTGCAACAAAATACTTGTGAGCACAAAGCCTAAGCTGGTAATTAAGCATTGAGTTCACCTGAGGTGAGTTCATTGAGTTCACCTAAGGTCACAGCTTACGTTCCATGGGAACTCAGGAGAACTCACTGATATCACCACTCTCACAGCAGCGGCTCCATCAGTGTGTCGCTCTGGCCACAGTGAACGGTCACGTTTTCCAATGTGACCACGCACTGCGACCTCAGATGTAGCTGTGCTGGATTCATCATGGGATGTCGTGATGTGGATTACGCCGGATCTGCAGGGGTGTTTTGGAGGTTAATAATTTGGAGAAATAGGGTGATTTTTCATTTTTTAATAAAGGATTTTTCGCTGCATTTTGTGTTTATTTCTTTTTACTTACACAATTAGTAATGGGGGGGGGTCGCATAGACCCCATTACTGACCTCAGGCTTGATGACAGCTGTGATTTTTTGACAAATAACAGCTGTCATTAATCTCTTATCTTACCACAATTGCCACCGCTTCAGGGCAATTGGGATGAGCCAGGTAAGTGCCAGGATTGGCACATCTAATGGATGCACCTATTCTAGGGCAGCTGCGAGCTGCAGTTTTAGGGCTGGGGAGGTTCCAATATCCTTAGACCTCCCCAGCCTGTGAATTCCAGCACCCAGCTGTCTGCTTTATATTGGCCGTTTTTTCTTAAATTATTTATTTTTAAATAATTTAAAAGTAGCTGTATGGAATCTCTCATATTTTGATACACAGCCAAGATAATGCACACAGCTGGGGGGCTGCAGCCTTTAGCAGGTATCAAAATATGGTGGACCCTACGCAATTTTTTGAAATTTCTTTTTTTTTTTTTTTTACACTCCACTTTGGGTACCCAGACAACTACTGTGAGGGCAACCAATCACAGAAGCTGGCGTGCAGGCAGATAGTTTGACTACAACCAATCACAGATACTGTCACAGAAGGTGGATGGGGAAAGCAGTGAACATGCATGATATTTAATGAGCAGACTGGAGGCAGTGTGACAGCCGTGTGGGGACTCAGTAAGTATAATTGTCTTGCTTAAATCATCATATTGCTTCCTTTTTTTTGTTCTTATCCAGGTGGCTGAAACCGAACAGTAACATGGTGTTCCCTGAGAAGCCCGTGTTCGGGGTCCTTGCACAGACAGTACATGCTTGGTACAGAACCCAAACTTTATTAGTGATGGGCGAACTCGAACTGTAAACACATCAACATTGTGTACATTACTCTCTACATTGATTGAGGTCTCCAGGGGCGGGGTGCACGAGTCCAGCAACCTCTTACAACCCAACAGGGGTTTTGCAGAAAGTATTGCAGAGTGAAAATCGTAAATTTGCCATTTTTGTGCCCAACAAATTGCACCCATCTTTTCCTTCTAATAAATCACAACAAACAACAGACACAAACACCAAGTAGACGGCATAAGGCATAATAATAATGAGATTTATTCAGCGCTATTAATTCCACAGCGCTATATAATTTAGAGTCCCTATCAGTATATCTTTGGAGTGTGGGAGGAAACCGGAGTACCCGGAGGAAACCCACGCAGACACAGGGAGAACATACAAACTCCTTGCAGATGTTGTCCTTGGTTGGATTTGAACCCAGGAGTGCAAGACTGCAGTGCTAACCACTGAGCCACTGTGCTGCCCAAGGCATAATTGGAAAACTTGATTCAATTATTCCAATCTAGGCCAATAAATGGGATAACAATATTTTAGTATCCCTGTGTAGAAAATATGTACATGGATGTGGGATATGGCCAAGCCGGCCATAATGGTGAAATATAGTCCAATGATGAATGCCTCGATGATCGGGCGATGAACTGATGTTTTCAGCCTTATAGGAAGAAAAAAAAATAATTATTAAAAACTGGCCACATGATGTTTAAGTGATAGAGAGGGACAGATAGAAGACTGTAAATATGTAAAATATCCCCATGTACCTCCATATAACATCATAGGCATCAGAAGGTGCAGTATAGGCCCATAGCAGTCTATGGACAACATTTCATGGATTTATATAACACGGATTGGAGCTGAGCAAAAGCATTCTTAAAAACCTGGTTTAGCGGCTACATGGGTGGTTTATTGCCACCAGATCAGAGCCCCGTGAAATTTCACCCATGTCTTGGCATCCCCGGTGTATCATCTTAATAGAAGGCCTGGCACAAAGTCATCTTTACTGGCAGGAAGGAGGAGGTTTGCTCGGCAAGTTTTTAAAAAAATCAAAGAGTAACATGAACATTGCTTACTATAATTGAGCAAAAAAGTTAATGTTTTGGTTATTTTATGCCATCTTCTTCATTTAATATTCCTCCTTTCCTCATAGAACATGACGTAGTTATGATAAAGCTAAATACCAGTACTGTAAGAAAAGATGAACAAAAATATTTGCAGAACCCTGGTCCAATACCACATGGTAATAGTGTCTGGCTGCCAGAACATGGACCTATGAACCTGCCCCTACCTGCCAGCATCCTGGCTCCTCTTTCGATTAGTGGACCTGGCACAATATCATCTTTGCTGAACAATGAAGGCAAGACATGGCGCCAGGTCATCTAATTAAAAGGGGCGCCGAGATGCTGGTAGCTAGGAGGAGGTTCAGAGGACTGTGGTGGAGGCCACAGACTACCAACATGGCCACTGACTCTTTTTGATCATCTCTAATCCTCACAGACCTCCTACTCCACTGCCTTATAATCCCACCCCTGAGGAGAAAATACAGTATAGGGTTACACACAGTATAGACACTAAATTGGTAGCAAATAACATAGGGGTTAATTAAACAGGGAGAGAGAGTGAGAGTAAAAGCAGAGAGAAGAGAAAGAAATCCCAAACTTTTCTACTGCGAGAAGGATAAGTAACGTGTGTCCTATGAATACATTATTACACTCTGCCACCACCGGCCCTACATCTCTCTCGCTATTGAGGCAACTGCCCCTGATTAGAATGGGTTGGGATTTTGCTACATTGAATCTCATGAAATAAAAATCTGGAGAACTTACTGTCATTAGTGGCTGGGATGGAAAAAACCACAAAAGCAGGTCTTGGTGCCTTTGTGGATTTCTCCTTTTACAACCCCTTGCTTTGCTTTGGTTGCATCATCTTCTTTGCTCTTGGCTTCTGCAAAAGAAACAGAGGAGAATTTATCAGGGCATTTGTGACTTTTTTTTGCCTTCAGAAAACCTATGAATATATTGAATACTATTACATGAGAAAAACATTGAATTTTTTGCCTATTTAGGTGTCTCCCATCCAGGCTTAGGAAGATGAGTTTTAGCTGTGCACATAAAGATTAGTCCAGCTGTATGAAATGGGAGTTTGGAAAAAGTTGAAAATAGTAAAAATTCCTTCACCAGTTGATGGGGGAGGTGACAGGATAGAGTGGGAAAAAGTTCTAGACAGAAGTGTTCATGGGGTATAAAATACTGGAGGACTTACCATCAGCAGAGAGATCTATGCTGACACCAATGGTGGCAGGCGGACAGGTCGCGGTGTCGTCAGCGCTGTCTACGTCTCCAACCGGTTCTAAGGGCTCCATATTGATAACAATATGGTCTTTGCTGGTATCCTCTGTAACAGAAACATAGAGAGCATTGCATCGGGGAATTTTAGACAATTGTTTTTAGCCTTTAGAAATATATATATAAATAGATAGAAAATATATATATATATATAAATAGATAGTTTTTAGAAACAGGTTGGAAAAAGTGTCTGGTTTACCTATGCAAATAAGCCAAATTTATTGACAGAAACATTTTAGAAAAGTTGGAAAAAGTGACAATTCCAGAACACCAGCATTGCTGAGATGGGGATACAGGAAAGAGGAGAGAAAGATAAAAGTGTTCATGGGGTATAAAATACTGGAGGACTTACTGTCAGTAGGGAGATCTGTACTGATATCAATGGAGGCAGGCGGACAGGTCGCGATGTCTTCAGTGCTGTCTACGTCTCCAGCCGGTTCTGATGTCTCCGTATCGATAACAATATGGTCTGTGCTGGTATCCCCTGTAACAGAAACATAGGTAAGATTGCATCAGGGCATTTTAGATAAATTTTTGTTTAGACTTTAGAAATATATATAAATATGTTGCATGTTATACTTGAGCAAACATATGTAAATTTTGGCTATTTTTCTGGCCTCATCCACCATTAGGAACAGGTTAGAAATAGTGTCTAGTTTACCTATGTAAATAAGCCAAAAATATTGACAGAAAAATTTTAAAAAAGTTGAAAAAAGTGACAATTCCAGAACACCAGTATTGTTGTGATAGGGCTACAGGAAAGAGGAGAGAAAGATAGAAGTGTACATGGGTATAACATACTGGAGGACTTACTGTCAGTAGGGAGATCTGCACTGATATCAATGGAGGCAGGCGGACAGGTCGCGGTGTCTTCAGCGATGTCTATGTCTCCAACCGGTTCTAAGGGCTTCATATTGATAACAATGCGGTCTTTGCTGGTATCCTCTGTAACAGAAACATAGGGAAGATTGCATCAGGGCATTTTAGACAATTTTTGTTTAGCCTTTAGAAATATATATACAAATATGTTGTATATATACATATATATATATATATATATATATATTTATACTTGACCAAACGTGTAAATTTTGGTTGTTTTTCTGGCCTTATCCACTTTTAGAAACAGGTTGGAAAAAGTGTCTGGTTTACCTATGCAAATAAGCCAAATTTAGTGACAGAAACATTTTAAAAAAGGTGGAAAAAGTGACAATTCCAGAACACCAGCATTGCTGAGATGGGGATACAGGAAAGATAAAAGTGTTCATGTGGTATAAAATAGACTAGAGGACTTACCGTCAGCAGAGAAATCTGTGCTGATATCAATGGAGGCAGGCAGACAGGTCGCGGTGTCTTCAGCGCTGTCTATGTCTCCAACCGGTTTTAAAGTCTCCATATCGATAACAATATTGTCTTTGCTGTTATCCTCTGTAACAGAAGCATAGGGGAGATTGTATCAGGGCATTTAGGAAACTTTTTTTAGCCTTTAGAAATATGTATATATATACTAAATATTTTTGAGTTTTAATGATTTAGTCGCCCTATCCAGTATTAGAAAGAGGATGGAAACAGTAGCTGGTTTACCCGTGCAAATAAGATTTAAGCCAAATTTATCAACTAGAACTTTTTAAAAAGTTCGAAAAATTTACAATTCCTAAACACCAGTATTGTTGTGATAGGGCTACTGGAAAGAGGAGAGAAAGATAGAAGTATACATGTAGTATAACATGCTGCAAGACTTACTGTCAGTAGGGAGATCTGCACTGATTTCAATGGTGGTAGGCGGACAGGTCGCGGTGTCTTCAGCGCTGTCTACGTCTCCAACCGGTTCTAAGGGCTCCATATTGGTAACAATATGGTCTTTGCTGGTATCCTCTGTAACAGAAACATAGGGAAGATTGCATCAGGGCATTTTAGACAATTTTTGTTTAGCCTTTAGAAATATATATAAATATGTTGTATGTTATACTTGAGCAAACATATGTAAATTTTGGCTATTTTTCTGGCCTTATCCACTTTTAGAAACAGGATGGAAAAAGTGTCTGGTTTACCTATGCAAATAAGCCAAATTTAGTGACAGAAACATTTTAAAAAAGGTGGAAAAAGTGAAAATTCCAGAACACCAGCATTGCTGTGATAGGGATACAAGAAAGAGAAGAGAAAAATAAAAGTGTACATGTGGTAGAAAATACTGGAGGACTTACCGTCAGCAAAGAAATCTGTACTGATATCAATGGCGGCAGGCGGACAGGTCGCGGTGTCTTCAGCGCTTTCTAAGTCTCCAGCCAGTTCTAAAGTCTCCATATCGATAACAACATGGTCTGTGCTGTTATCCTCTGTAACAGAAGCATAGGGGAGATTGTATCAGGGCATTTAAGAAACAGTTTTTTTAGCCTTTAGAAATATATATATATATATATATATATATATATATATATATATATATATATATATATATACTAAATATATTTAAGTTTTAACAATTTATTCGCCCTATCCAGTATTAGAAAAGGAGGATGGACACAATAGCTGCTTTACCCATGCATATAGGATTTAAGCCAAATTTATCAACTAGAACTTGTTAAAAAGTTTGAAAAAGTGAAAATTCCAAAACACCAGTATTGTTGTGATAGGGCTACAGGAAAGAGGAGAGAAAGATAGAAGTGTACATGGGTATAAAATACCGGAGGACTTACTGTCAGTAGGGAGATCTGTGCTGATGTCAATGGTGGCAGGCGGACAGGTCGCGGTGTCTTCAGCGATGTCTATGTCTCCAACCTGTTCTAAAGTCTCCATATCGATAACAACATTGTCTTTGCTGTTATCCTCTGTAACAGAAGCATAGGTGAGATTGTATTTAAGAAACAGTTTTTTTAGCCTTTAGAAATATGCATATAAATACTAAATATTTTTGAGTTTTAATGATTTAGTCGCCCTATCCAGTATTAGAAAGAGGGTGGAAACAATAGCTGCTTTACCCGTGCAAATAAGATTTAAGCCAAATTTATCAACTAGAACTTTTTAAGAAGTTCGAAAAATTGACAATTCCAAAACACCAGTATTGTTGTGATAGGGCTACAGGAAAGAGGAGTGAAAGATAGAAGTGTACATGGGTATAATATACTGGAGGACTTACTGTCAGTAGGGAGATCTGTACTGATATCAATGGCGGCAGGCAGACAGGTTGCGGTGTCTTTAGCGATGTCTATGTCTCCAGCCGGTTCTAAGGGGTCCATATTGGTAATAACATGGCCCCTGCAGTAATCTGTAACAGAAACAAAGGAGGGAACATTAGACAAACAGGGGAAGATTTATCAAAACGGGTGCAAAGAAAGTGGAGGAATTTCTAATAATAACCAATCAGATTCCTCCGCTCATTTCCCAGTGACCCTGTGAAATTTCTAAGCCTAATCGTGATTGGTCGCTCGTCTGCTCCACTTTTTCTTTACTCCGGTCTCAGATCATCTCCACAGTGTGTAATAGAAGTGAATGGAAGCTGCTCAGCCGTCCTCTACACATTGTATTGTTTTATGGCAGTTTCTTATACAATTTAATACATTTTTTGCTAACAGTAACAAATACTTTTTTAGAATATGTAGTTTTTTTTATCTTATACTTACCACATTTTGTATCCTGATCAGATTGTGTCTTCTTAGACTTTCTACATTATTGTAAAGAGAGAATAATATTTCAGGTTAATATATAAAAATAAATGACTTTCCAGTGCACCTGAAGTCTTTATCAATAACTATACTTTAAGTAACTTTTTATATTAAGTTGTGATTTCTACTGTACATGAGGGGGGGGGGGATTTCTGGCCATTACATGGATTTGTATCACTGTCTTGCATTTTTCCCAGGCTTCCCCTCTGCACAAGTTATCTTTTAATTTGCACCTTAATCTGGTGGGAGCAGCTGCTATAGTTTCTCCCATGATCTGCACAGCACACAGAGAGGGATTCCTGCTCTTCACTCCTCATTTTGCCCATAGACTAAAGCAGCAGCAGCACGAAGGACACGATACAGCAATACTGAGACATGTAGATGTGAATCCAGCTCTGGATCAAAGTAGAATCTTGTTCTTGGTCTTTCTGTGTCTCCCTGGAGGTGTAACCTGATACCTCACTGTAACCTGACACCTCACTGTAACCTGACACCTCCCTATAACCTGACTCCTCACTGTAACCTGACTCCTCACTGTAACCTGACTCCTCACTGTAACCTGACTCCTCACTGTAACCTGACACCTCCCTATAACCTGACACCTCCCTGTAACCTGACTCCTCACTGTAACCTGACACCTCACTGTAACCTGGCACCTAACTGTAACCTGACACCTCATTGTCATCTGACACCTCCCTGTAACCTGGCACCTCACTGTAACCTGGCACCTCACTGTCACCTGACACCTCACTGTAGTGTCAGCTCCTTTTTTCTTGAGCAAGACATGATTTTTTTGAATGATTGATGAGTTCAGGAGGAAGAGGAGGGGGGAGAAGTGTCTTATAAATGGAGACAGAAGGCTGGAGTCTCTGATATGTTATGTACATTTTCCTACATTCGCCTGTGCTATTGATTTATTCAAAATGTGTTGCCAGTACAGTTCTGTTTTAAAAGAGACATGAAGTTCAGGAAAACAAATTTTATATTGTTTGGTAATAATGATGGAGCGCCACTTCTCATCCCTAGGTCTTCGCTAAATGACAAACAGTAACACAGAGGATCTCTCTCCGGGGATCAGGTCCTGTATTACACAGACACTAGTGTGAATGGAGACTGTGTAATGATTAATTTCTCCAGTGGTGGCGCTGCAGGGAAGGGATCAGTTGCTTCCAGGACTCTACAAATACTGGGCATCCATCCAGACATACTTTTGCTAATTTTGATTGTCCAAAGTAGAGCTCCCCTGAAATCCTTCTTTATGGAAAATGACTCTACTACTCTATGAGCAATTATGGACTCTCCAAACACCAAGAACCATTATTCTCTATAACAATGCAGAGAGATAGAAACAGAACAATGGAGTGTAGATGTATGAACGTACAGTAAGTTATCTTTTGATAATACAGAAAATAAAATCATTATATACACTTACATGCATCTGATGCAGAAATTGTAAATCAGAATCACCAGGAGGGATACAACGCCAACAGATGCAGCCACAGGAATCACAATGGTGCTATATTCGGGGCCTTTCTCATCCAGGCCTGTATAGCTGGGTCCCTTAGCATCGAGGTCTTCGTCTTCAACCTTAGCGCTTGTATCCGTGGGTCTTGTATATTCAATGCCTTCTCCTGGGGTCTTTGAAATAGGTTCTGGATTCAAGGACAGAGAGAAAAAAATATTTTGTTATTATCACTTTAATGTATTAAACTTGTACAGGTCTCCTACACTGGTATTCTATAATTATTGGAGTTGGTGAGCCAATAGACACTGATATATCATTATCAATACTACACTGTGGGGGAAGTAAAGAATTGATAATTTAGAAACTGCTATATGGCACTACAATGCTGAATGGTTACAACCTATTATGTGGACATTTTTCTCTCCTTTGACTTCATTACTTACAGGAAAGTATTGGTATGGCTGTATAGGTGATTGCCCCTATAGAAATCAAACCTTTTGTGTAGAGAAGCAATGAGAAATCTAGTGTGGAAGTCATATGTAAATCAGGCTGATGTGCACTGGGGCGTGTCACTGCACCTGAACTGCTTCTTCCAAGTGCACTGAGACGCCCCAGTGCACATCAGCCTGATTTACATATAGTTTATACAGTATATTTGTACACTGGATCTCTATACACAAGATAACATTATATATTGGGTGATGAGCTCCTATACAGCCACACCACTACTTCCATATATAAAACCTCACTGACAAGTGCCCTTTAAATGTCTGTTACCTAATAATAGATAAGTTCTGCCAGGAGCTGGAATGTAACCAGAGTTGTCTATTTATTATTCCTGGACAACATATAAAAAAATCATGGACAGCCAACATCGTGTGCTGACAACATTGGAAAACACGGAAACAAATGTAATATTTTACATGATAAATGTCTATAGCCCTAATTTTGATATGAAGCCATTAGCAGCGTTCACTGTAAAATAATGATAATTACAGCCATAATAATCAGTCTCCAACTCAAAAAGAAAATCATGGTCTCATCAATTTTTTCCCATATTCAGTAAAATAAAGTGGCCTTTTTACAGACTGTGCAGAGATTTCTACAGGAGGAGGGGGCGACCCTGGTAATGACTTCATAAATGGAGGTGTTTTGTAGGTCCATGCCCTCCTGGAGAAAGAATATGGACTTTCCTGTGTAAAGCAGAAGGATGGGGACATTGTATAATCACTGCAGGGGAACTTTGCCATGATGATATATTGGATGTGGAGGATATATTATCTAAATCTTCTGATTACCTGATTGTGTGATTTCATATTATTCATTTAGAGAAATCAAAATGAAATAACTCGCTGTGGTGACATATTATATACTGACTTTTTATAGTTAATTTAAAATATAACTAAAAATGTAAAATATATTCTGTATATAGATAAGTCACCAACATGAATTACACTGTACTATTAACACTCCTGAACCCCATGTGTTGGACAAGCAGTGAGCCCACAAAACCTCCCAGAGACGCCACTTTGGGTCATATTCATAGGAAATCTGCCAATCTGATAAAATAATGTTTACATTCTGATGTTCTTACCTCCAGACAGTATGTCTTCCAATCTTGAGTGAAATCTCTTCCGAGTAGGTGCACTATTTACTGTTGCCAGTAGGAAACTGAGAATTATGACTTGCAAAAATCTCATGGTGAGCCTAGAGGTGGGTAGCTTCATGTACAACGACGATCAGCCTCTCTAGACAAAGCTTTCCACTGCCGCGTCGTTCCATATAACCCCAGAGGCAATTATGACATCATAGACACATTAGAACACGATGACATCACAAATGTGGCCTAAGACCAGTATAGCAGATGGAATGCAGTGACATCACAGATCATGTGATCTCCCTCTGGCCTTGTCAGCCCCATTTAGATGGGCTGTTTGCTTTACACACCTACCTGTATGGTATAGATATTATCTTTTCTTTGGTCAACTGTGGTCTTCTTCTTAATATGGTATTATTCATTTATATGTATGCTATTACATTAGAGGATCATTGTTAGTTTTTCCCATTCTTTGTACTGTGAATTACAGGTTTATGGGTGTATGTATAGGGATTCCTCCCCTTTTCTTAGCATGGAGGTTTTCCCTACATTTTAATATGTTTTTAAGTGTTAGTATGTAATATAAATTGTTCATATGTTTGCATGCACCTTGGATGTGTATGGGCTCTTTATTGTACCGGCTCCAGTGCAGTTCCAGCATGTTTTTCCTGTTTGCATATCAATTGTCTCTAGTATGTGCACGGAGCTATAGTATTATTTTATACATTATTATTAGTAGTGCTCATCCTCCTCCTGTTTATTGTTCTTATTTAGATGGAACATCATCAGTGACATAGACATGGGATTAATGAACACAATATTCATTGTCCATAGGACTTCCTGAAAAAGCAAAACCCCATTCCTTTCAAGATGGGACTCTGTAGACTACCATTTTGAGGATAACTAGAGATAGGGGATTCTTTGCTCTTTTAAGAAAATCCCCTTTAAATACATAAAACTACTATTAAAAACCTCCAATCTACCTTATGATGTCCCTTCAGCTCCATCTACACAGTATGATGACCCCCACAGCTGCTCATGCACAGTATAATGGCCAGAAAAACCACAGATGATGGCTTTATCGCTCCCTTTACAAATTATGATGTCTGAAGAGCCACTTTATAAGCAGTATGATGACCACCACAGGTCCCTTTGTACAGTATAGTGCCACTCAAAGCTCCCTATATAAAGTATACTATGAAGACCCCACAGGTCCCTATGTACAGTATAATGGCACCCACAGCTCTCTATACACATTATGACGTCCCCAAAGCAAATCTATAAATAGGATGGTGGCTCTCACAGCTCCTTATATACAGTACGCTGATTCCCAAAGTACCTATACACAGTATGACAGTCTCCACGGCTATTTAAATAATGTATGATGGCCCTAGAGTTCCCTATATATATTAGTCCTCCAATATACAGTATGAGGCACCAACAGCCCCCTATAGAAAGTATGACGCTCCTATATATTGCTCAATAGGATGATTCCACATGCTCTTCAATGCATAGTATATTGCCCCCCACAGCTCCCTTTACTGTATATAGTGTAATTACACCACAGCTCCTTTCTATACAATGGGACCTCAACAGCTATGTACAGTATGATGATAGTCACAGCTCCCTATGCACAGTATAATGGTAACAGCCCCCCAATGTACAGTATGATGGCCCTCACAGCTTCCTGTATACAGTAAAGAAGTCCCCCACAGCTCCCTATATACAGTATAATGGCCACACAACTCCTTATACATACTGTGGGACCTCGAGGTTTCTATAGAAATTATAAAGCCCTCCACTCTGATTGCCCCCACATCTTCCTATATACAGAATGATGGTATCTACTTTGCGCAGTATAAATTATGGGGTTCTACAATTCCATATATACAGTATGAGGGCCTTACATCTCCCTATATATGCTCTGGGAACTCACAGCTTCCTCTACTTAGTATAAGGCCTCTACAGCTTAAATACAGTATGATGGCCCCAACAACTCCCTATATATAGTTTGATTACCCCCCCAAAGTCCCAATTCACAGTGTGAGGCCCCCTCAGTTCCACTAGTCAGTATTTAGCCCACACAGCTCCCACCCACAAGGGCGTACTAACATGCTAATGGGGGTGACTGGCAAGGAAACTAACGCCCAGGGGACTAGTGCCCTCGCTCATTAGCATATGATAAAAAATCTTTAGAACTACTTTTTCTAAAGATCCCTTTATCTATGCTAGTGTATACAGGGACAGTTAGGCAGGGATTAGCAAAATGCACCCAGATTTGCTGGTGGTTCTGGGTACATATTAGACCTCACAGGTTCCCTTTAACTCCACAGTTGCTGGATGATTGTAGATAATCTGTGCAGTTCTACTTGTCACACTCTCCCTTGTCACATAATAAATAAATGAGGAGTCTGTACCTATTTTGTAATAATGACAGGACCATGTAGGTTCTCTTAATCATTAATGCAACATGTATATTAACGTGTAAGATCCCGAAAACACAAGGGCAATGAAAAAACGAACTGTGTGTGCTCACCCTGTAATAGGGTGTCAAACATATCTGAAAGGAGGTGTGCCGCCCCGGTGACTCAAAACTGGAGAAGAGGTTATTTACAGGGAAGTGTTTGTGACGCCACCTGCGGGGTACGGTAATGGGAATACCACCGCTGCTGCAATGAGGACCGGGGCAGATGGTTGGGAGAAGGAAGGTGACAGTCCCTCCCCAGGTAGGGAAGATCCCGGAGCTCGGGTGACCAGGAATGGTTTGGATAGAGACCAGGTGTGCTGGAGCTATGGGTGTTTCCATTGCTAACTCTCTGCCTATTTAAACCTTGGTCTGTTAGCAGGCTGAGCCAGTTCTCATTTGTTCTTCAGTTTACCAGCCTTCTTATCTTGCTCCAGACCACATCTACCCCAGATAAGTGCTTGGTTCTTTCTTATGTTGTTTTGTTCTTTTTGTTCTTATCTGGGTTTGTCTTTAACTGTGGTTATTGTCAGTTCTTTAGCTTGCAGGAATCTTCCCTCTCTTTGCTTAGCTGGGAAACTCCCTGCAGCTATGTTTGGAGTATTGATCCTATAAGTCCATGTGTTTGTTGCTTCTTGAATTTGTAATTGTTCCTGCTTTCTGTTCATTGGTTTGACAAGAGCGCCTGATATAGGACGGAGTTCAGATCGTGCGATCTGAGGACTTTTTGTACTATCAGGTATTTGGATTTTTGTAGGGTTTTTCTCTGGCCACCATCAGCCTCTTTCCTATACTTTCCTATTTAGTCAATGGGGCCTCACCTTTGCTAATCCTATCATCCATCTGTGTATTGTGTTTTCCTATATCACCGTAGTCTTTGAATGTGGGGGGCTTGCTATACCTTTGCGGTCTATTTCTGAGGCAGAGAGCTATTCATCCTTCCTTCCTTTAGGATAGCTAGTTCTCCGGCTGGGTTCGCGGTGCATAGGATGTTAGTTCACCCCTCAGCTACTTCTAGTGTTGATGGTTAGTAAGGGGATGGTGGCCAGATTAGTTGCCAATGCTCTTGTCACCTTTTTGCCAATGATCTATTGTGATCTTCCATGGTTCCGGATCATAACAGAGGGGTATGTGTTGTGAATATTGTCTGGTGGAGCTCCGCTCTTGGACTCCCTCCTGTGGTCATTGATGTTAGTGATTTGGATTCTGTTCCTCTGTTCTACTCACCTGGTTGGCAGCTCAAACCTTGATTTTGAATATAGGCGTGTGCTTGCTGTTTGTCTTTGCCAGTTGTCTGAAATTCCTGAAGACTATAGGAATGTGTCTGTTGTCCTCCTGGCTTCCCCGCTACCAAGCTAAGCTAAGTTCTTGGCTTTGCTTCATACTTTTTGTGTATTATTTGCTTATTGCTTCCGTGAATTTCCTCTGAAGGTTTTTCTATTGAATACTGTTTGTTTGTGCCTTCAAATAAGGAAGATTTATCTTCCTAGTCAGTCTATGCTATTAATCTTAGCAAGGGTTAGCCGGTAGGGAAATTTTTTGTATTTTCCTACCAGAGTCTTGTACGGATTGTGATCATGCGAGTGGTAAATTACTCTTTTTTTTTGCACATTCCGTGTAGGAAGTTTTGATAGAGGTTTTATGCTGACTGCAAGAGTTCCCTATCCTGTCTTTTGTATTTAGTATAGTGTGGCCTCTCTTTGCTCCATCTTGCTCTTACTGGGTATGTTTTTTTATCTTTGCTCACAGTCCGTACATGTGGGAAGCTGCCTATTGTCTCTTTGGGGAAATCTGCTCTGAGGCAAGATAGTTTCTTTTCACTTTCTGCCTTGTAGGTTATGTAGTTCTCCGGCTGGGATTGAGGCATCTAGGTTGTTAGGCATGCTGCCCGGCTACTTCTAGTGTGGTGTTAAGTTCAGGGCTTGCGGTTGGTACGTTATTACCTACGACTCTGGTGAATTGTGTTCATGGTATTTATTGAACATCGGATCATAACAGGTATGCCACTATTTCTCAATGTGGATATGGGCACCTTTCACATTTACAACTGCTTCTCAATAAATGAAAATATCATCAAAAGTTAATTTATTTCAGTGATTCAATACAAAAAGGGAAACACATATACTATATAGAGTCATTACACACAGAGGCATCCATTTCAAGTGTGTATTTCTGTTAATGTTGATGATTATTGATTACAGCCAATGAAAACCCAAAAGTCATTATCTCAGAAAATTAGAGTATTACATGAGAGCAACTCAAAAAAATGATTTTAAACTCAGAAATGTTGGCGCCTACTGAAAAGCCTGTACAGTAAATGCCTCAATACTTGGCCGGGGCTCCTTTTGCATGAATTACTGCATCAATGCGGCGTGGCATGGAGGCAATCAGCCTGTGGCACTGCTGAGGTGTTACGGAAGCCCAGGTTGCTTTGATAGCAGCCTTCAGCTCGTCTGCATTGTTGGATCTGGTGTCTCTCATCTTCCTCTTGACAATACCCCATAGATTTTCTATGGTGTTTAGGTGAGGCGAGTTTGCTGGCCAATCAAGCACAGTGATACTGTGGTGATTACACCAGGTATTGGTACTTTTGACAGTGTGGACAGGTGCCAAGTCCTGCTGGAAAATGAAATCTCCATCTCCAAAAAGCTTGTCGGCAGAGGGAAGCATGAAGTGCTTAAAAATTTCAGGTAGACGGCTGCACTGACTTTGGTCTTGATAAAACACAGTGGACCTACACCAGCAGATGACATGGTTCCCTAAACCATCACTGATTGTGAAAACTTCACAGTAGACCTCAAGCAGCTTGGATTGTGGCCTCTCCGCTCTTCCTCCAGACTCTGGAACCGCGATTTCCAAATGAAATGCAAAATTTACTTTCATCTGAAAACAACACCTTGGACCACTGAGAACAGTCCAGTTCTTTTTCTCCTTGGCCCAGGTAAGAAACTTCTGGCGTTGTCTCTTGGTCATGAGTGGTTTGACACAAGGAATGCGACTTGTAGCCCATGTCCTGGATACGTCTGTGTGTGGTGGCTCTTGAAGCACTGACTCCAGCAGCAGTCCACTCCTTGTGAATCTCCCTTAAATTTTTGAATGGCCTTTTCTTAACAATTCTTTCAAGGCTGCGGTTATCCCGGTTGCTTGTGCACCTTTTTCTATCACACTCTTTCCTTCCACTCAACTTTCCATTAATATGCTTGAATACAACACTGTGAACATCCAGCTTCTTTAGCAATCACCTTTTGTGGCTTACCTTCCTTGTGGAGTGTGTCAATAACTGCCTTCTGGACATCTGTCAAGTCAGCAGTCTTCCCCATGATTGTGTAGCCTACTGAACCAGACTAAGGGACCATTTTAAATGCATAGGAAGCCTTTGCAGGTGTTTTTTGTTAATTATTCTAATTTTCTGAGATAATGATTTTTGGGTTTTCATTGGCTGTAAGCCATAATCATCATCATTAACAGAAATGAACACTTGAAATAGATGCCTCTGTGTGTAATGACTATATAATATATGCATTCCCTTTCTGCATTGAATTACTGAAATAAATTAACTTTTTGATGATATTCTGATTTATTGAGAATCACTTGTATTACTGTAATTTATTTGCGCATCTGTGATCTTAAGGGATAATGATTGTAGGTTACTATAACATTCATATTTGTAATTTCGGTATCCTTCCATCTTTGTATGGGTGCACACTGAGAGCCGAGCCTATCTGCATTTAAATGCTTATACAATAGTGTTTAATATGTTGTTAGTCACTTGAAAAATATGTAAGTTGGTTTTATTGATTATCATAAAATTTGGGTAACATACAGACGCTAGTTATATCAATATGGTCTCAATTTATATACATTTACCTATCAGGGATGCCACTAAGGTGACTCCGTCATGCAGGCACCCATAACTCTCTTTAATCCAGTAGTTTTTCCAGGTCTCACATCGCAAACTGATGGTATGCACTGTGCACTGCGCAGGCGCAATATCCTGCTTGTATATTATTACAGCAATTCACCATGCGGCGCTGATACTGAGCATGTATGTTACCCTTTTCCGGGACGCCATCCACCGCCAATCTTGCCGACTCGTCCACGTTCTCGGTAATTATTACCTTATGTCTCTGTTTATTATTTCATGTGTATTTAAGGCACGTTTGCCAGCAGCACATTCACTGCTACCCCTGAGGAAGCCACAGCTGTGTGGTGATACGTGTGGGGCTCTCACATTCCCAATTTCTTTATATGGCATTCAATAGCTGGACTGTTCTCTCTGTCCGTAAGCATTGTGCTTGATTTTTCATTGTCTAATTGTCTGTGGCACCTTCATTTAGGTCCTACTTTGTTAGCTTTACACAGGTTTATTATTCTTATAATACTGCATGGTTGTTCAGTTAAATATGTATTTTATGTGATTACTACTAGTGTTCTGCTATATACCTGCATTAATCCATCTCATTATGTGGAATAATGTTTATGCTTGATTAATGTTATTTGTTACATTGCTATGTTTTTTAGCATAGCAATATAGATGCCTGGGGATTGTGTGTGTTCCTTACAGAAGCACACTTTGTCTGATTTATGTCTTTGTTGTTTTTTAAGTGGATTTTTATATGCACTAGCTGTGTTTGTATGTCTGGTTTGCTACCGATTTAATGAAATATAATATTTTATCAGTATTTATTGGTGATACCCAAAACATTTTTTGCACACCACTTTCTTTCCTCACCTTCCCTTCAAATCGTTCAAAATTGGTGTGTTTTTTGGTTGACCCCTATCTACATCTATAGTGCTCTCTAAATCTTCTTCTCTTGATATCTTGACTGGGTATCAAAATACGAGGGACTCTGTGCCTTTTTTAAATCATTTAAATAAATGATTTTAAAAAAACGACATGCGGTCCCCACCAATCTTGATACCCAGCCAAGATAACAGTGTTCCCACAGTACCCCAGCTGTGACCTCAGGCAAACTTAGTGAACTCACCTCAGGTGAATTCAATGAACTCATATTGCACCAAATCTGCATCTCCTGGTAAAATAAAAATACATCAAAACCCCATCACGTTTTTATGTTTTTCTGCCCCAAGATGCAGATTTAGTGCAGATATTTATTCCAAATATCTGCATCTCTTGGCAGAAAAATGCACCAAAAAATTTGATGTGGTTGTGACACGGTTTTCTATCAGGAGATGTAAATTTTTTTTGCAGAAATGTGTTGCAAAAATTTGTTGCATATCTTGGCATTTTTTTGCCACATACTGCAGATTTGGTGCAGAAATTTCAATTGCAACACATTTCTGCACAAACACTGCATCTCCTGGCAGAAAAATTGCGTAAAAAAAATGCATCAAAAGTGCATTACATTTTTTGGTGCATTTTTATTCCAAGAAATGCAGATTTCTGCAACAAATTTTTGTGCCAAATCTGCATCTCCTGGAAGAAAAACACATCAAAACCACAACACGTTTTTAGTGCGTTTTTCAGCCAGGAGATGTATATTTTCTGCAACAAAATACTTGAGAGCACAAAGCCTAAGCTGGTAATTCAGCATTGAGTTCACCTGAGGTGAGTTCATTGAGTTCACCTGAAGTCACAGCTGAGGTTCCAGGGGAACTCAGGAGAACTCACTGATATCACTACTCTCGCAGCAGCTGCTCCATCAGTGTAAACATTCGTGAAAAACACGTATAGGAGACGTATTCAATTATAAAATATCAAATTTTTATTATAATTCAGAAAGATAAAATTCATTTTCCCTATAATATACAGATGAGGTAAGATGGATTCTTTACACAGCCACCCATCAAGGAACCGCCCAAATTTAACCCTTCATGATCCCTAGCAAGAAAGTATAAATAACCAGTGCAATATATGAGGGGAACACCATGTGGTCAAACACTCAAGTCACCAAACAGCAGTTTGCAGACTTACCCATGGTGAGGGCCAATCAATGGTGGTTCAGAGGTGGGAAGGTGAGTATCCTTCAACCTGGACGCGCGTGTCGCCAAAGCTTCATCAGCGGGGTGCAGCTGAATGGATATACTCACACCACACTCCTCTTTTATATCCTGTAAAAGCCCGTGATTGCTAGTGACGTGATCCATGTGTGTAGCGCCGACATAGCGGCGCATGCGCGCAGGACGGGACACCCGGAAGTGACGTCGCCGCACGGCGGCTCTCATCCCCGACACGCACGTCAGAGGGAATTCCCTCAGTGACGTCACCAGACATGCGCATCGGGAATGCTGAGGCCGCCGAGCAACGACACCCGGAAGTCGCGCCCCGCGCGCACGCTCAGCAGCAGCGCCCACACACAAGGAGTGTTAGGGTGACCAGTGCGCAACGCGCATAGAGAGTCTGACCATTCCAAATACAAAATAAGAGGAGGGGGCAAAAAAAGAGGAAAAAGATGGGAACATAGGCCATCAAAGTGCTTGTTATCAAGCAAGCACCTGATGAAAACATGGTATATCTATAACAAGAGCCCATCATCTCAGATATATGCCAAGATCAGCCTCACAAGAATGCATCTCCACTCACGTAAAACTACCATACATTATATACATTCATGTATTTATATGAGAGCAAGCACATAGATCTCCAGCACAGTAAACAAAAAAATGAAATTAATTATATCCATTTAAATAGATCCAAGGTCCATGCTATATTTGTTGCTGCGTTCAATTTCCTCCAGGCTCTCAGTATGGTAGAATTATGATTCGTGGTCTAATATAGATGGTCAGTAAATCTTCTTATCAATCGGTCACTCCTGTATATACAACATCAGCAGTCCATAGTAACCAAGAGGAGTGTGTACATGGAATTTACTATAATAAAAAAACATTAAGACAACACAATTAAAAAAGGCATAGGGCCACACTGCACAAATTATTTCCATTAACCCTTACCTTAATCATATATATCTCAACAGGCTAACAATTACGTCACCAAAGATATTATTCTCAAACTTATTCCACGTTCACTAATCATGAATGATGAATAATTCCACGTGGATAGCCATGTGGAAAAGGCATTAAGGACGGGGGTGGGGGGAGGAAAGGGAAGGAACAGGAGAAATGGGAAGGCCCAAGCCGAGGATTCACAAGAAGGGAGAAAAACTTAGTTTCTCATTCAGCCCCATAGGGGCCATAGTACCTAAAGTGACAATCCAACGGCACTCCAATTGGGCCAACTGCTTTTTTAAATCACCCCCCCCCCTAATGCCGCAGTGTAAAATATCAATCCCTCTGACTTTCAGTCCCGAGGGATCCCAATTATGATGAATATGGAAGTGTCTTGGGAGGGTTCTGAGGAGTGACACATGGTGTTCCCCTCATATATTGCACTGGCTATTTATACTTTCTTGCTAGGGATCATGATGGGTTAAATTTGGGTGGTTCCTTGATGGGTGGGTGGGTGGGTATGTAAAGAATCCATCTTACCTCATCTGTATATTATATGGAAAATTAATTTTATCTTTCTGAATTATAATAAAAATTTGATATTTTATAATTGAATAAGTCTCCTATACGTGTTTTTCAAGAATGTTTAGGTTGAATTGGGAGTATATTCTATGATATCCGTTTATATGGGGATTGTAATATAGTCTATTAGGATGAAACTACGATATGGTACCTTCCCCCTTCTATCTGTGCTATTTATAATAGTGTGCTATTCTATGTTTTTCACAGCTTGTGGTGGCAAAGATATGGACTATAAGGCAGGAGACAGTTTGTGGCTTTATCTACTTAATGAGGTTTTCAAGGAGGATTCCCTGGGGAGTGGTGGTGAGAGTCACAAGGACCTTACACTGCACATTCGTAACCTTAAACAATTACTTCACCGCAGAACAAGGATTTGGTGGAACAAAGGGTTCCTAGAACAATATGTTATCAAGGGATTAATCCCACGTGGCCTGCATATACAGGTTTTCCCATCGTTTCTAATTGATAAAGATTGGTTCAAAGATAAATGGGAGGAATGTGGGAACCAATGTTCAGCAAAATTTATGGAATTATTAATTAAATTGAATGGTGAAACCATAAAAGAAATCGAGAAGGAGATTGAGAGCCTACAAGAAATTGTACGTAAAGAACTCCCAGCCAGTGAGCTACAAAAATTGAATGCTGAACTGGAGGTAGACTTTATTAAGTGGGAAAATGAACTTGAAACCACCAAAAATAAAAAATTCCAGAGGGATCTTACTGATCTCCAATTAAATCAAGTCTATGGGTGGAATAGAAAGAAATTTCCACAACGTGGTTTAAATAGAACAAGATCCTTCTCTATTTCTTCTGTTACCTCCGGTGAGGAGTCCGAAATTGATGGCGCTAAGGGTGGGCCTGGACCGTCATATCACCATAAATGGGATAAACCAGGAGTACTTCGAAACCATAAGGGAAAAACCGCGACCAAACGGAAGTAAATTTCCCCAAATGGCGCCCAGGATGCCAAAAGGAAACAGAACAACCTGGAGGTAATTAATTTATCCCCACATACTTTGTCTGATGCGCAGTGCCAGGTATTAAAACTGGGTTTGACCTTTGTCCCGAATAACAGGTTTGATTACTTTACATCTGTAAAAGACTTATATTTATTCTCACGTAAAATGGTTCTGGGGAAGTTACATCAGAAACGGGACACTCCTGATGCGTCTTTGTCCACGACTGAACAAGAGGCACTGAGGGATTTGGAGGATTTACTTAGAGAACAGGAAACGGGTTCTCTGGGTAGATTTCCTGGAAGGCTCCTTCCAAAATCAACCACATTCCCTCCCTTGTCATTATGCCCTCACGTTGAAATCTTTACCAAGCTGGTATAGGAGGATTTCAAAGCCATTCAAAAATTTCCAAAAGGGGATAATTTATCTAGGGCCCAGAGAATGGCAATAAGAGAACTGAGGGACATGAAGGACATCGTAATTAAGAGCGCTGACAAGGGCGGGAATGTGGTGGTTTGGCCGACTAATAAATACGAACGTGAGGCCTTCCGCCAGTTGAATGATAAAACTACCTATTTACGACTGGATAAAAATTCAATGCCTGTTTTTAATGCTGAACTACAGGTGATAGTGGATAAAGCGTGCCGTGATGGAGTGATCCCTAAAAAAGTCATGGACGGCCTGATTGTAAAATACCCGAAAACCCCAACGTTTTACTTACTTCCCAAGGTCCATAAGGATGCCACCAATCCCCCCGGACGTCCCATCGTCTCGGGGATTGGTGGCATTTGTGATCCGATCTGCAAGTTCGTGGACCATTACTTAAAGCCTCTGGTCCATGATTTACCATCTTACGTCAGAGACACGTCTGACGTATTAACTAAAATGGAGGGACTTCACATCGATCAGGATATGTGGATTGTAACAGCCGATGTGGAGTCCCTCTATACGTGTATTTCACACAAAGATGGATTGGAGGCTGCCCGACTGTTTTTGGAGGGTAGTGGATGGGACTGTACTGTTCGTGGTTTGATTATTGATCTCCTGGAATTCGCCCTGACGCACAATGTGTTCGTCTTCAAAGACAGATATTACCTCCAAATGACGTGGCACCGCCATGGGGGCAGCATGCGCACCATCTTATGCGAATCTATTCTTAGGCATGTGGGAGCGCAAACTCTTCCATGAGGACAGCATGTTTTCTAAACATGTTGTCCTCTGGTTAAGGTACATTGATGATGTGCTGTTCCTGTGGCAAGGTGCCAGGTCAGAATTGGAGGATTTTATGAGAGCCATCAATGTCAATGATTTGAACATCAGACTAACACATTGTGGGCATCAGAGGCGGATGGAATTCTTGGACATTTTGTTTGAAGTGGATAAGGATGGTGTGTTGCAGACAGATATTCACAGAAAGGATACTTCTGTGAATTCTCTTCTGCACGCATCATCAGCCCACACTCGATCCACGATCAGGGCAGTCCCTACGGGACAATTTTTGAGAGTCAGAAGAGTATGTTCCACGGACCAAAGATTTGAGACACAGGCTGAGGACCTTAGGGAACGTTTCCTACAAAGGGGGTATAGTAGACGGAATATCAAAAAAAGCTACTTGCGGGCTAGGCATACCCGGAGAGAGCAGCTACTTTTTAAACCGACTCCCCTGGAAATTACTAAGAATGTCTTGAGGTTCATATCCACCTTCAATTGTAGATGGGGCCAGATGAAGGATTCTCTATCCAGACACTGGTCGGTTTTACAAACCGATCCAGGCCTGGCAGCCATTATCCCAAAGTCGCCTTTGATGACATCTCGGAGAGGGAGGAACCTCAAGGACATGTTGGTGGATAGCCACTATGTGGCCAAACCAGGTAATCCGTTTGGTATTTCCGAGGGGGTATCGGTGAGGGGTGGTTGCTTTCCCTGTGGGGATTGTTTAGCCTGCAGAGAAAGAAACATCATTAGGGATACTGTCTTTAGCTCCGTTGACGGTAAAAAAACATTTAAGATTCTAAAACGCATCTCTTGCAACAGTACATATGTCATCTACTTGGCAATCTGTCCGTGCCAAAAGATGTACGTTGGACTCACGTCACGGCAGCTTCGGACAAGAATAAGAGAGCATGTCCGTGACATTCTCAATTCTAAAGAAAGTCTGGATGTGTCACTCCTCAGAACCCTCCCAAGACACTTCCATGTTCATCATAATTGTGATCCCTCGGGACTGAAAGTCAGAGGGATTGATATTTTACACTGCGGCATTAGGGGGGGTGATTTAAAAAAGCAGTTGGCCCAATTGGAGTGCCGTTGGATTGTCACTTTATGTACTATGGCCCCTATGGGGCTGAATGAGAAACTAAGTTTTTCTCCCTTCTTGTGAATCCTCGGCTTGGGCCTTCCCTTTTCTCCTGTTCCTTCCCTTTCCCCCCACCCCTCCTCCCCCGCTTCCCGTCCTTAATGCCTTTTCCACATGGCTATCCACGTGGAATTATTCATCATTCATGATTAGTGAACGTGGAATAAGTTTGAGAATAAGATCTTTGGTGACGTAATTGTTAGCCTGTTGAGATATATATGATTAAGGTAAGGGTTAATGAAAATAATTTGTGCAGTGTGGCCCTATGCCTTTTTTAATTGTGTTGTCTTAATGTTTTTTTATTATAGTAAATTCCATGTACACACTCCTCTTGGTTACTATGGACTGCTGGTGTTGTATATACAGCAGTGACCGATTGATAAGAAGATTTACTGACCATCTATATTAGACCACGAATCATAATTCTACCATACTGAGAGCCTGGATGAAATTGAACGCAGCAACAAATATAGCATGGACCTTGGATCTATTTAAATGGATATAATTAATTTAATTTTTTTGTTTACTGTGCTGGAGATCATTGTGCTTGCTCTCATATAAATACATGAATATATATAATGTATGGTAGTTTTACGTGAGTGGAGATGCATTCTTGTGAGGCTGATCTTGGCATATATCTGAGATGATGGGCTCTTGTTATAGATATACCATGTTTTCATCAGGTGTTTGCTTGATAACAAGCACTTTGATGGCCTATGTTCCCATCTTTTTCCTCTTTTTTTGCCCCCTCCTCTTATTTTGTATTTGGATTGGTCAGACTCTCTATGCGCGTTGCGCACTGGTCACCCTAACACTCCTTGTGTGTGGGCGCTGCTGCTGCGCGTGCGCGCGGGGCGCGACTTCCGGGTGTTGTTGCTCGGCGGCCTCAGCATTCCCGATGCGCATGTCTGGTGACGTCACTGAGGGAATTCCCTCTGACATGTGTGTCGGGGATGAGAGCCGCCGTGCGGCGACGTCACTTCCGGGTATCCCGTCCTGCACGCATGCACCACTATGTCGGCGCTACACACATGGATCACGTCACTAGCAATCATGGGCTTTTACAGGATATAAAAGAGGAGTGTGGTGTGAGTATATCCATTCGCCTGCACCCTGCCGATGAAGCTTTGGCGACACGCGCGTCCGGGTTGAAGGATACTCACCTACCCACCTCTGAACCACCATTGATTGGCCCTCACCATGGGTAAGTCTGCAAACTGCTGTCTGGTGACTTGAGTGTTTGACCACATGGTGTTCCCCTCATATATTGCACTGGTTATTTATACTTTCTTGCTAGGGATCATGATGGGTTAAATTTGGGCGGTTCCTTGATGGGTGGCTGTGTAAAGAATCCATCTTACCTCATCTGTATATTATATGGAAAATGAATTTTATCTTTCTGAATTATAATAAAAATTTGATATTTTATAATTCAATAAGTCTCCTATACGTGTTTTTCATGAATTGTTAGGTTGAATTAGGAGTATATTCTATGATATCCGTTTATATGGGGATTGTAATATAGTCTATTAGGATGAAACTACGATATGGTACCTTCCCCCTTCTATCTGTGCTATTTATGATAGTGCTCCATCAGTGTGTCGCTCTGGCCACAGTGAAAGGTCACGTTTTCCAATGCGACCACGCACTGCGACCTCAGATGTATCAGAGCTGGGATCATCATGGGATGTCATGGTGTGGATTACGCCGGATCTGCAGTGGGATATTGGAGGTTAATAATTTGGAGAAATAGGGTGTTTTTTCATTTTTTTTTTATAAAGGATTTTTCTCTGCGATTTGTGTTTATTTCTTTTTACTTACACAATTAGTAATGGGGGGTAGAATAGACCCCATTACTAACCTCAGGCTTGATGACAGCCGTGAATTTTTGACAAATCACAGCTGTCATTAATCTCTTATCTTACCACAATTGCCACCGCTTCAGAGCAATTGGGATGAGCCAGGTAAGTGCCAGGATTGGCACATCTAATGGATGCACCAATTCTGGGGCAGCTGCGAGCTGCAGTTTTAGGGCTGGGGAGGTTCCAATAATCTTGGGTGTCCCCAGCCTGAGAATTCCAGCACCCAGCTGTCTGCTTTATCTTGGCTTTATTTTCCTTAAATTATTTATTGAAATAATTTAAAAGAAGCTGCATGGGGTCTTTCATATTTTGATACTCAGCCAAAATAATGCACACAGCTGGGAGGCTGCAGCTAGTAGCAGGTATCAAAATATTGAGACCCTACGCAATTTTTTCCAATTACTTATTTTTTTTTTACACTCCACTTTGGGTACCCAGACAACTACTGTGAGGGCAACTAATCACAGAAGCTGGCATGCAGGCAGATAGTCTGACTACAACCAATCACAGATGCTATCACAGAGGGTGGATGGGGAAAGCAGTGAAAATGCATGATATTTAATGAGCAGAGTGGAATCAGTGTGACAGCTGTGCGGAGACTCGGTATGTATAATTGTCTTGCTTAAATCATTATATTGCTTCTTTTTAATTCTTATCCAGGTGGCTGAAACCGAACAGTAACAAAGACTTCCTTGAGAAGCCCGTGTTCGGGGTCATTGCACGGACACTACGTGTTCGGTACAGTACCCAAACTTTATTAGTGATGGGCGAACTTGAACTGTAAATGTGGCACCCCAGGGTTCAGTTGCCTTGCTGGGATGGTAGATGCATGTTTCGGGTGCTTCTGTGGATGGCTGCAAGGAACAGGTAGGCAGCGACTCCCCCCCAGCCGTCCCCCCCTCCTGCAATTCTACCCCACGGTTGCAGGGCTTGGGGGAGCCCTATGTTTTTAGAGGCACTTCCAGCACCCTGCGGCTCCCTGCACACTTGTCTCTCCCCTTGTGATTGTGGTGGGGAGACATGTGTTTCCCTGTGGACCTTCGTTGCGTGGGACAGGGGAGCGTTACCATTCCCTCCCTCCCTGCGCCTCACCTCATCCAGCGCCTCCGCATCCTGCCGACTCTCCATGCTGCCCCTTCTCTGTGCGAGACCTGGCTGCTGCTGCGCTTCAGTCGGTAATTGGGACTTTCCAAAGGCTCTCCCCCTTGTGCTCCGATCTTTACAGACACAGACGCCTCCGTGCTCGCGGCTGCTCCGTCACGTGGGAGGCTGCCATCCTGGGTTGCTGCTTCCCTTCCTTCCTCCAGCCGCGTGGGTGACCGCCGGAGGGCTGCTCCGTCACTGCAGGTCAGCGGTGGCGGGGATGCAGTCTGCCTCAGGGGAGTCTGGTGGATGGATACGCTGACCGCGGGCTCCTCCATGTGCCTACCTCGTGGTGAGTCTCCTCCATGCGTCTCCGTCGGGGGATCATGGAGCTCTCGACGGGGGGGATTGGGCCGGGTGAGCAGTGTAACAATGTCCCCCTTAGTGGTAGGGGGTTGTGAGGAAGCCCTGGACCTGGTTTTCCGGGTCGATTTACCCATCTTGAAGGTGGATGCCGGTGGATTTGCTAGGGTGAATCAGGAGCTCCAGAAAAAGCAGCCTTACACCTCCATAGTTAGCCACGCCCCCCATCTTTGTTGTTTTTTAAGTGGATTTATATATGCACTAGCTGCCTTTGTATGTTTGGTTTGCTACCGATTTAATAAAATTTAATATTTTATCATTATTTATTGGTGATGCCCAAAACATTTTTTGCACACCACTTTCTTTCCCCGTCTTTCCCTTCAAATCGTACAAAATTGGTGTGTTTTTTGGTTGACCCCTATCTACATCTATAGTGCCCTCTAATCTTCTTCTCTTGTTATCTTGGCTGGGTATCAAAATACGAGGGACTCCATGTGCCTTTTTTAAATCATTTAAATAAATCATTTTAAAAAACAACATGCGGTCCCCACCAATCTTGATACCCAGCCAAGATAACAGTGTTCCCATGGTACCCCAGCTGTGACCTCAGGCAAACTCAGTGAACTCACTTCAGGTGAATTCAGTGAACTCATATTGCACCAAATCTGCATCTCCTGGTAAAAAAAAATACATCAAAACCCCATCACGTTTTTACAGTATGTTTTTCTGCCCCGAGATCCAGACTTGGTGCAGATATTTATTCCAAATATCTGCATCTCCTGGCAGAAAAATGCACCAAAAAATTTGATGTGGTTGTGACACGGTTTTCTATCAGGAAATGTTGATTTGGTGCAGAAATGTGTTGCAAAAATTTGTTGCATATCTTGGCATTTTTTTGCCACAAACTGCAGATTTCGTGCAGAAAAATGCGTAAAAAATGCATCAAAAGCGCATTACATTTTTTGGTGCATTTTTATTGCAAGAAATGCAGATTTCTGCAACAAATTTTTTTGCCAAATTTGCATCTCCTGGATGAAAAACACATCAAAACCACAACACGTTTTTGGTGCGTTTTTCAGCCAGGAGATGTCGACTTTCTGCAACAAAATACTTGTGAGCACAAAGCCTAAGCTGGTAATTAAGCATTGAGTTCACCTGAGGTGAGTTCATTGAGTTCACCTAAGGTCACAGCTTAGGTTCCATGGGAACTCAGGAGAACTCACTGATATCACCACTCTCACAGCAGCGGCTCCATCAGTGTGTCGCTCTGGCCACAGTGAACGGTCACGTTTTCCAATGTGACCACGCACTGCGACCTCAGATGTAGCTGTGCTGGATTCATCATGGGATGTCATGATGTGGATTACGCCGGATCTGCAGGGGTGTTTTGGAGGTTAATAATTTGGAGAAATAGGGTGATTTTTCATTTTTTAATATAGGATTTTTCGCTGCATTTTGTGTTTATTTCTTTTTACTTACACAATTAGTAATGGGGGGGGGGTCGCATAGACCCCATTACTGACCTCAGGCTTGATGACAGCTATGATTTTTTGACAAATAACAGCTGTCATTAATCTCTTATCTTACCACAATTGCCACCGCTTCAGGGCAATTGGGATGAGCCAGGTAAGTGCCAGGATTGGCACATCTAATGGATGCACCTATTCTAGGGCAGCTGCGAGCTGCAGTTTTAGGGCTGGGGAGGTTCCAATATCCTTAGACCTCCCCAGCCTGTGAATTCCAGCACCCAGCTGTCTGCTTTATATTGGCCGTTTTTTCTTAAATTATTTATTTTTAAATAATTTAAAAGTAGCTGTATGGAATCTCTCATATTTTGATACACAGCCAAGATAATGCACACAGCTTGGGGGCTGCAGCCTTTAGCAGGTATCAAAATATGGTGGACCCTACGCAATTTTTTCAAATTACTTTTTTTTTTTTTTTTTTTTTTACACTCCACTTTGGGTACCCAGACAACTACTGTGAGGGCAACCAATCACAGAAGCTGGCATGCAGGCAGATAGTTTGACTACAACCAATCACAGATACTGTCACAGAAGGTGGATGGGGAAAGCAGTGAACATGCATGATATTTAATGAGCAGACTGGAAGCAGTGTGACAGCCGTGTGGGGACTCGGTAAGTATAATTGTCTTGCTTAAATCATCATATTGCTTCCTTTTTTTTGTTCTTATCCAGGTGGCTGAAACCGAACAGTAACATGGTGTTCCCTGAGAAGCCCGTGTTCGGGGTCCTTGAACAGACAGTACATGCTTGGTACAGAACCCAAACTTTATTAGTGATGGGCGAACTCAAACTGTAAACACATCAACATTGTGTACATTACTCTCTACATTGATTGAGGTCTCCAGGGGCGGGGTGCACGAGTCCAGCAACCTCTTACAACCCAACAGGGGTTTTGCAGAAAGTATTGCAGAGTGAAAATCGTAAATTTGCCATTTTTGTGCCCAACAAATTGCACCCATCTTTTCCTTCTAATAAATCACAACAAACAACAGACACAAACACCAAGTAGACGGCATAAGGCATAATAATAATAATGAGATTTATTCAGCGCTATTAATTCCACAGCGCTATATAATTTAGAGTCCCTATCAGTATATCTTTGGAGTGTGGGAGGAAACCGGAGTACCCGGAGGAAACCCACGCAGACACAGGGAGAACATACAAACTCCTTGCAGATGTTGTCCTTGGTTGGATTTGAACCCAGAAGTGCAAGACTGCAGTGCTAACCACTGAGCCACTGTGCTGCCCAAGGCATAATTGGAAAACTTGATTCAATTATTCCAATCTAGGCCAATAAATGGGATAACAATATTTTAGTATCCCTGTGTACAAAATATGTACATGGATGTGGGATATGGCCAAGCCGGCCATAATGGTGAAATATAGTCCAATGATGAATGCCTCGATGATCGGGCGATGAACTGATGTTTTCAGCCTTATAGGAAGAAAAAAAAATAATTATTAAAAACTGGCCACATGATGTTTAAGTGATAGAGAGGGACAGATAGAAGACTGTAAATATGTAAAATATCCCCATGTACCTCCATATAACATCAAAGGCATCAGAAGGTGCAGTATAGGCCCATAGCAGTCTATGGACAACATTTCATGGATTTATATAACACGGATTGGAGCTGAGCAAAAGCATTCCTAAAAACCTGGTTTAGCGGCTACATGGGTGGTTTATTGCCACCAGATCAGAGCCCCGTGAAATTTCACCCATGTCTTGGCATCCCCGGTGTATCATCTTAATAGAAGGCCTGGCACAAAGTCATCTTTACTGGCAGGAAGGAGGAGGTTTGCTCGGCAAGTTTTTAAAAAAATCAAAGAGTAACATGAACATTGCTTACTATAATTGAGCAAAAAAGTTAATGTTTTGGTTATTTTATGCCATCTTCTTCATTTAATATTCCTCCTTTCCTCATAGAACATGATGTAGTTATGATAAAGCTAAATACCAGTACTGTAAGAAAAGATGAACAAAAATATTTGCAGAACCCTGGTCCAATACCACATGGTAATAGTGTCTGGCTGCCAGAACATGGACCTATGAACCTGCCCCTACCTGCCAGCATCCCGGCTCCTCTTTCGATTAGTGGACCTGGCACAATATCATCTTTGCTGAACAATGAAGGCAAGACATGGCGCCAGGTCATCTAATTAAAAGGGGCGCCGAGATGCTGGTAGCTAGGAGGAGGTTCAGAGGACTGTGGTGGAGGCCACAGACTACCAACATGGCCACTGACTCTTTTTGATCATCTCTAATCCTCACAGACCTCCTACTCCACTGCCTTATAATCCCACCCCTGAGGAGAAAATACAGTATAGGGTTACACACAGTATAGACACTAAATTGGTAGCAAATAACATAGGGGTTAATTAAACAGGGAGAGAGAGTGAGAGTAAAAGCAGAGACAAGAGAAAGAAATCCCAAACTTTTCTACTGCGAGAAGGATAAGTAACGTGTGTCCTATGAATACATTATTACACTCTGCCACCACCGGCCCTACATCTCTCTCGCTATTGAGGCAACTGCCCCTGATTAGAATGGGTTGGGATTTTGCTACATTGAATCTCATGAAATAAAAATCTGGAGAACTTACTGTCATTAATGTCTGGGATGGAAAAAACCACAAAAGCAGGTCTTGGTGCCTTTGTGGATTTCTCCTTTTACAACCCCTTGCTTTGCTTTGGTTGCATCATCTTCTTTGCTCTTGGCTTCTGCAAAAGAAACAGAGGAGAATTTATCAGGGCATTTGTGACTTTTTTTGCCTTCAGAAAACCTATGAATATATTGAATACTATTACATGAGAAAAACATTGAATTTTTTGCCTATTTAGGTGTCTCCCATCCAGGCTTAGGAAGATGAGTTTTAGCTGTGCACATAAAGATTAGTCCAGCTGTATGAAATGGGAGTTTGGAAAAAGTTGAAAATAGTAAAAATTCCTTCACCAGTTGATGGGGGAGGTGACAGGATAGAGTGGGAAAAAGTTCTAGACAGAAGTGTTCATGGGGTATAAAATACTGGAGGACTTACCATCAGCAGAGAGATCTATGCTGACACCAATGGTGGCAGGCGGACAGGTCGCGGTGTCGTCAGCGCTGTCTACGTCTCCAACCGGTTCTAAGGGCTCCATATTGATAACAATATGGTCTTTGCTGGTATCCTCTGTAACAGAAACATAGAGAGCATTGCATCGGGGAATTTTAGACAATTGTTTTTAGCCTTTAGAAATATATATATAAATATGTTGCATGTTGTACTTGACCAAACATGTGTAAATTTTGGCTTTTTTGTGGCCTTATCCACTTTTAGAAACAGGTTGGAAAAAGTGTCTGGTTTACCTATGTAAATAAGCCAAATTTATTGACAGAAACATTTTAGAAAAGTTGGAAAAAGTGACAATTCCAGAACACCAGCATTGCTGAGATGGGGATACAGGAAAGAGGAGAGAAAGATAAAAGTGTTCATGGGGTATAAAATACTGAAGGACTTACTGTCAGTAGGGAGATCTGTACTGATATCAATGGAGGCAGGCGGACAGGTCGCGATATCTTCAGCGCTGTCTACGTCTCCAGCCGGTTCTAATGTCTCCGTATCGATAACAATATGGTCTGTGCTGGTATCCCCTGTAACAGAAACATAGGTAAGATTGCATCAGGGCATTTTAGATAAATTTTTGTTTAGACTTTAGAAATATATATAAATATGTTGCATGTTATACTTGAGCAAACATATGTAAATTTTGGCTATTTTTCTGGCCTCATCCACCATTAGGAACAGGTTAGAAATAGTGTCTAGTTTACCTATGTAAATAAGCCAAAAATATTGACAGAAAATTTTTAAAAAAGTTGGAAAAAGTGACAATTCCAGAACACCAGTATTGTTGTGATAGGGCTACAGGAAAGAGGAGAGAAAGATAGAAGTGTACATGGGTATAACATACTGGAGGACTTACTGTCAGTAGGGAGATCTGCACTGATATCAATGGAGGCAGGCGGACAGGTCGCGGTGTCTTCAGCGATGTCTATGTCTCCAACCGGTTCTAAGGGCTTCATATTGATAACAATGCGGTCTTTGCTGGTATCCTCTGTAACAGAAACATAGGGAAGATTGCATCAGGGCATTTTAGACAATTTTTGTTTAGCCTTTAGAAATATATATACAAATATGTTGTATATATATATATATATATATATATATATATATATATATATATATTTATTTATACTTGACCAAACGTGTAAATTTTGGTTGTTTTTCTGGCCTTATCCACTTTTAGAAACAGGTTGGAAAAAGTGTCTGGTTTACCTATGCAAATAAGCCAAATTTAGTGACAGAAACATTTTAAAAAAGGTGGAAAAAGTGACAATTCCAGAACACCAGCATTGCTGAGATGGGGATACAGGAAAGATAAAAGTGTTCATGTGGTATAAAATAGACTAGAGGACTTACCGTCAGCAGAGAATTCTGTGCTGATATCAATGGAGGCAGGCAGACAGGTCGCGGTGTCTTCAGCGCTGTCTATGTCTCCAACCGGTTTTAAAGTCTCCATATCGATAACAATATTGTCTTTGCTGTTATCCTCTGTAACAGAAGCATAGGGGAGATTGTATCAGGGCATTTAGGAAACTGTTTTTTTAGCCTTTAGAAATATGTATATATATACTAAATATTTTTGAGTTTTAATGATTTAGTCGCCCTATCCAGTATTAGAAAGAGGATGGAAACAGTAGCTGGTTTACCCGTGCAAATAAGATTTAAGCCAAATTTATCAACTAGAACTTTTTAAAAAGTTCGAAAAATTTACAATTCCAAAACACCAGTATTGTTGTGATAGGGCTACTGGAAAGAGGAGAGAAAGATAGAAGTATACATGTAGTATAACATGCTGGAGGACTTACTGTCAGTAGGGATATCTGCACTGATTTTAATTGCGGCAGGCGGACAGGTCGTGATGTCTTCAGCGCTGTCTATGTCTCCAGCCGGTTCTAAAGTCTCCATATCGATAACAACATTGTCTTTGATATTATCCTCTGTAACAGAAGCATAGGGGGATTGTATCAGGGCATTTAGGAAACAGGTTTTTTAGCCTTTAGAAATATGTATATATATACTAAATATTTTTGAGTTTTAATGATTTAGTCGCCCTATCCAGTATTAGAAAGAGGATGGAAACAGTAGCTGATTTATCCGTGGAAATAAGATTTAAGCCAAATTTATCAACTAGAACTTTTTATAAAGTTTGAAAATTTGACAATTCCAAAACACCAGTATTGTTGTGATAGGGCTACTGGAAAGAGGAGAGAAAGATAGAAGTATACATGTAGTATAACATACTGGAGGACTTACTGTCAGTAGGGAGATCTGCACTGATTTCAATGGTGGCAGGCGGACAGGTCGCGGTGTCTTCAGCGCTGTCTACGTCTCCAACCGGTTCTAAGGGCTCCATATTGGTAACAATATGGTCTTTGCTGGTATCCTCTGTAACAGAAACATAGGGAAGATTGCATCAGGGCATTTTAGACAATTTTTGTTTAGCCTTTAGAAATATATATAAATATGTTGTATGTTATACTTGAGCAAACATATGTAAATTTTGGCTATTTTTCTGGCCTTATCCACTTTTAGAAACAGGATGGAAAAAGTGTCTGGTTTACCTATGCAAATAAGCCAAATTTAGTGACAGAAACATTTTAAAAAAGGTGGAAAAAGTGAAAATTCCAGACACCAGCATTGCTGTGATAGGGATACAAGAAAGAGAAGAGAAAAATAAAAGTGTACATGTGGTAGAAAATACTGGAGGACTTACTGTCAGCAAAGAAATCTGTACTGATATCAATGGCGGCAGGCGGACAGGTCGCGGTGTCTTCAGCGCTGTCTAAGTCTCCAGCCGGTTCTAAAGTCTCCATATCGATAACAACATGGTCTGTGCTGTTATCCTCTGTAACAGAAGCATAGGGGAGATTGTATCAGGGCATTTAAGAAACAGTTTTTTTAGCCTTTAGAAATATATATATATATATATATATATATATATATATAAAAACTAAATATATTTAAGTTTTAACAATTTATTCGCCCTATCCAGTATTAGAAAAGGATGGACACAATAGCTGCTTTACCCATGCATATAGGATTTAAGCCAAATTTATCAACTAGAACTTGTTAAAAAGTTTGAAAAAGTGAAAATTCCAAAACACCAGTATTGTTATGATAGGGCTACAGGAAAGAGGAGAGAAAGATAGAAGTGTACATGGGTATAAAATACCGGAGGACTTACTGTCAGTAGGGAGATCTGTGCTGATGTCAATGGTGGCAGGCGGACAGGTCGCGGTGTCTTCAGCGATGTCTATGTCTCCAACCTGTTCTAAAGTCTCCATATCGATAACAACATTGTCTTTGCTGTTATCCTCTGTAACAGAAGCATAGGTGAGATTGTATTTAAGAAACAGTTTTTTTAGCCTTTAGAAATATGCATATAAATACTAAATATTTTTGAGTTTTAATGATTTAGTCGCCCTATCCAGTATTAGAAAGAGGGTGGAAACAATCGCTGCTTTACCCGTGCAAATAAGATTTAAGCCAAATTTATCAACTAGAACTTTTTAAGAAGTTCGAAAAATTGACAATTCCAAAACACCAGTATTGTTGTGATAGGGCTACAGGAAAGAGGAGTGAAAGATAGAAGTGTACATGGGTATAATATACTGGAGGACTTACTGTCAGTAGGGAGATCTGTACTGATATCAATGGTGGCAGGCAGACAGGTCGCGGTGTCTTTAGCGATGTCTATGTCTCCAGCCGGTTCTAAGGGCTCCATATTGGTAATAACATGGCCCCTGCAGTAATCTGTAACAGAAACAAAGGAGGGAACATTAGACAAACAGGGGAAGATTTATGAAAACGGGTGCAAAGAAAGTGGAGGAATTTCTAATAATAACCAATCAGATTCCTCCGCTCATTTCCCAGTGACACTGTGAAATTTCTAAGCCTAATCGTGATTGGTCGCTCGTCTGCTCCACTTTTTCTTTACTCCGGTCTCAGATCACCTCCACAGTGTGTAATAGAAGTGAATGGAAGCTGCTCAGCCGTCCTCTACACATTGTATTGTTTTATGGCAGCTTCTTATACAATTTAATACATTTTTCGCTAACAGTAACAAATACTTTTTTAGAATATGTAGTTTTTTTCTCTTATACTTACCACATTTTATATCCTGATCAGATTGTGTCTTCTTAGACTTTCTACATTATTGTAAAGAGAGAATAATATTTCAGGTTAATATATAAAAATAAATGACTTTAACATGCATCTGAAGTCTGTATCAATAACTATACTTTAAGTAACTTTTTATAATAAGTTGTGATTTCTACTGTACATGAGGGGGGGGGGATTTCTGGCCATTACATGGATTTGTATCACTGTCTTGCATTTTTCCCAGGCTTCCTCTCTGCACAAGTTATCTTTTAATTTGCACCTTAATCTGGTGGGAGCAGCTGCTATAGTTTCTCCCATGTTCTGCACAGCACACATTGAGGCATTCCTGCTCTTCACTCCTCATTTTGCCCGTAGACTAAAGCAGCAGCAGCACGAAGGACACGATACAGCAATACTGAGACATGTAGATGTGAATCCAGCTCTGGATCAAAGTAGAAGCTTGTTCTTGGTCTTTCTGTGTCTCCCTGGAGGTGTAACCTGACACCTCACTGTAACCTGACACCTCCCTATAACCTGACTCCTCACTGTAACCTGACACCTCACTGTAACCTGACACCTCCCTGTAACCTGACTCCTCACTGTAACCTGACACCTCCCTGTAACCTGACACCTCCCTGTAACCTGACTCCTCACTGTAACCTGATGCCTCACTGTAACCTGGCACCTCACTGTAACCTGACACCTCACTGTCACCTGACACCTCACTGTAGTGTCAGCTTCTTTTTTCTTGAGCAAGACATGATTTTTTTGAATGATTGATGAGTTCAGGAGGCAGAGGAGGGGGGAGAAGTGTTCTATAAGTGGAGACAGAAGGCTGGATCTCTGATATGTTATACATTTTCCTACATTCGTCTGTGCTATTGATTTATTCAAAATTTGTTGCCAGTACAGTTCTGTTTTAAAAGAGACATGAAGTTCAGGAAAACAAATGTTATATTGTTTGGTAATAATGATGGAGCGCCACTTCTCATCCCTAGGTCTTAGCTAAATGACAAACAGTAACACAGAGCATCTCTCTCCGGGGATCAGGTCCTGTATTACACAGACACTAGTGTGAATGGAGACTGTGTAATGATTAATTTCTCCAGTGGTGGCGCTGCAGGAAAGGGATCAGTTGCTTCCAGGACTCTACAAATACTGGGCATCCATCCAGACAAACTTTTGCAAATATTGATTGTCCAAAGTAGAGCTCCCCTGTAACCCTTCTTTATGGAAAATGACTCTACTACTCTATGAGCAATATGGACTCTGCAAACACCAAGAACCATTATTCTCTACAACACTGCAGAGAGATAGAAACAGAACAATGGAGTGTAGATGTATGAATGTACAGTAAGTTATCTTTTGATAATACAGAAAATAAAATCATTATATACACTTACATGCATCTGATGCAGAAATTGTAAATCAGAATCACCAGGAGGGATACAACGCCGACAGATGCAGCCACAGGAATCACAATGGTGCTATATTCGGGGCCTTTCTCATCCAGGCCTGTATAGCTGGGTCCCTTAGCATCGAGGTCTTCAACCTTAGCGCTTGTATCCGTGGGTTTTGTATATTCGACACCTTCTCCTGGGTTCTTTGAAATAGGTTCTGGATTCAAGGACAGAGAGAAAAAAATATTTTGTTATTATCACTTTAATGTATTAAACTTGTACAGGTCTCCTACACTGGTATTCTATAATTATTGGAGTTGGTGAGCCAATAGACACTGATATATCATTATCAATACTACACTGTGGGGGAAGTAAAGAATTGATAATTTAAAAACTGCTATATGGCACTACAATGCTGAATGGTTACAAACTATTATGTGGACACTTTTCTCTCCTTTGACTTCATTACTTACAGGAAAGTATTGGTATGGCTGTATAGGTGATTGCCCTTATAGAAATCAAACCTTTTGTGTAGAGAAGCAATGAGAAATCTAATGTGGAAGTCATATGTAAATCAGGCTGATGTGCACTGGGGCGTGTCACTGCACCTGAACTGCTTCTTCCAAGTGCACTGACACGCCCCAGTGCACATTAGCCTGATTTACATATAGTTTATACAGTATATTTGTACACTGGATCTCTATACAAAAGAAAACATTATATATTGGGTGATGAGCTCCTATACAGCCACACCACTACTTCCATATATAAAACCTCACTGACAAGTGCCCTTTAAATGTATGTTACAAATTTAATATTTTACATGATAAATGTCTATAGCCCTAATTCTGATATGAAGCCATTAGCAGCGTTCACTGCGACCTATAAAATAATGACAATTACAGCCATAATAATCAGTCTCCAACTCAAAAAGAAAATCATGGTCTCATCAATTTTTTCCCATATTCAGTAAAATAAAGTGGCCTTTTTACAGGCTGTGCAGAGATTTCTACAGGGGGAGGGGGCGACCCTGGTAATGACTTCATAAATGGAGGTGTATTGTAGGTCCATGCCCTCCTGGAGAAAGAATATGGACTTTCCTGTGTAAAGCAGAATGATGGGGACATTGTATAATCACTGCAGGGGAACTTTGCCATGATGATATATTGGATGTGGAGGATATATTATCTAGATCTTCTGATTACCTGATTGTGTGATTTCATATTATTCATTTAGAGAAATGAAAATTAAACAATTCGCTGTGGTGACATATTATATACTGACTTTTTATAGTTAATTTAAAATATAACTAAAAATGTAAAATATATTCTGTATATAGATAAGTCACCAACATGAATTACACTGTACTATTAACACTCCTGAACCCCATGTGTTGGACAAGCAGTGAGCCCACAAAACCTCCCAGAGACGCCACTTTGGGTCATATTGATAGGAAATCTGCCAATCTGATAAAATAATGTTAAGATTCTGATGTTCTTACCTCCAGACAGTATGTCTTCCAATCTTGAGTGAAATCTCTTCCGAGTAGGTGCACTATTTACTGTTGCCAGTAGGAAACTGAGAATTATGACTTGCAAAAATCTCATGGTGAGCCTAGAGGTGGGTAGCTTCATGTACAACGACGATCAGCCTCTCTAGACAAAGATCTCAACTGCCGCGTCGTTCCATATAACCCCAGAGGCAATTATGACATCATAGACACATTAGAACACGATGACATCACAAATGTGGCCTAAGACCAATATAGCAGATGGAATGCAGTGACATCACAGATCATGTGATCTCCCTCTGGCCTTGTCAGCCCCATTTAGATGGGCTGTTTGCTTTACACACCTACCTGTATGGTATAGATATTATCTTTTCTTTGGTCAACTGTGGTCTTCTTCTTAATATGGTATTATTCATTTATATGTATGCTATTACATTAGAGGATCATTGTTAGTTTTTCCCATTCTTTGTACTGTGAATTACAGGTTTATGGGTGTATGTATAGGGATTCCTCCCCTTTTCTTAGCATGGAGGTTTTCCCTACATTTTAATATGTTTTTAAGTGTTAGTATGTAATATAAATTGTTCATATGTTTGCATGCACCTTGGATGTGTATGGGCTCTTTATTGTACCGGCTCCAGTGCAGTTCCAGCATGTTTTCCTGTTTGCATATCAATTGTCTCTAGTATGTGCACGGAGCTATAGTATTATTTTATACATTATTATTAGTAGTGCTCACCCTCCTCCTCTTTATTGTTCTTATTTAGATGGAACATCATCAGTGACATAGACATGGGATTAATGAACACAATATTCATTGTCCATAGGACTTCCTGAGAAAGCAAAACCCCATTCCTTTCAAGATGGGACTCTGTAGACTACCATTTTGAGGATAACTAGAGATAGGGGATTCTTTGCTCTTTTAAGAAAATAAATCTCCTTTAAATACATAAACCTGCTATTAAAAACCTCCAATCTACCTTATGATGTCCCTTCAGCTCCATCTACACAGTATGATGACCCCCACAGCTCCTCATGCACAGTATAATGGCCAGAAAAACCACAGATGATGGCTTCATCGCTCCCTTTACACATTATGATGTCTGAAGAGCCACTTTATAAGCAGTATGATGACCACCACAGGTCCCTTTGTACAGAATAGTGGCACTCAAAGCTCCCTATATAAAGTATACTATGAAGACCCCACAGGTCCCTATGTACAGTATAATGGCACCCACAGCTCTCTATACACATTATGACGTCCCCAAAGCAAATCTATAAATAGGATGGTGGCTCTCACAGCTCCTTATATACAGTACGCTGATTCCCAAAGTACCTATACACAGTATGACAGTCTCCACGGCTATTTAAATAATGTATGATGGCCCTAGAGTTCCCTATATATATTAGTCCTCCAATATACAGTATGAGGCACCAACAGCCCCCTATAGAAAGTATGAAGCCCCTATATATTGCTCAATAGGATGATTCTACATGCTCTTCAATGCATAGTATATGGCCCCCCACAGCTGCCTTTACTGTATATTGTGTAATTACACCACAGCTCCTTTCTATACAATGGGACCTCAACAGCTATGTACAGTATGATGATAGTCAAAGCTCCCTATGCACAGTATAATGGTAACAGCCCCCCGATGTACAGTATGATGGCCCTCACAGCTTCCTGTATACAGTAAAGAAGTCCCCCACAGCTCCCTATATACAGTATAATGGCCACACAACTCCTTATACATACTGTGGGACCTCGAGGTTTCTATAGAAATTATAAAGCCCTCCACTCTGATTGCCCCCACATCTTCCTATATACAGAATGATGGTATCTACTTTGCTCAGTATAAATTATGGGGTTCTACAATTCCATATATACAGTATGAGGGCCTTACATCTCCCTATATATGCTCTGGGAACTCACAGCTTCCTCTACTTAGTATAAGGCCTCTACAGCTTAAATACAGTATGATGGCCCCAACAACTCCCTATATATAGTTTGATTACCACCCAAAGTCCCAATTCACAGTGTGAGGCCCCCTCAGTTCCACTAGTCAGTATTTAGCCCACACAGCTCCCACCCACAAGGGCGTACTAACATGCTAATGGGGGTGACTGGCAAGGAAACTAGCGCCCAGGGGACTAGTGCCCTCGCTCATTAGCATATGATAAAAAATCTTTAGAACTACTTTTTCTAAAGATCCCTTTATCTATGCTAGTGTATACAGGGACAGTTAGGCAGGGATTAGCAAAATGCACCCAGATTTGCTGGTGGTTCTGGGTACATATTAGACCTCACAGGTTCCCTTTAACTCCACAGTTGCTGGATGATTGTAGATAATCTGTGCAGTTCTACTTGTCACACTCTCCCTTGTCACATAATAAATAAATGAGGAGTCTGTACCTATTTTGTAATAATGACAGGACCATGTAGGTTCTCTTAATCATTAATGCAACATGTATATTAACGTGTAAGATCCCGAATACACAAGGGCAATGAAAAAACGAACTGTGTGTGCTCACCCTGTAATAGGGTGTCAAACATATCTGAAAGGAGGTGTGCCGCCCCGGTGACTCAAAACTGGAGAAGAGGTTATTTACAGGGAAGTGTTTGTGACGCCACCTGCGGGGTACGGTAATGGGAATACCACCGCTGCTGCAATGAGGACCGGGGCAGATGGTTGGGAGAAGGAAGGTGACAGTCCCTCCCCAGGTAGGGAAGGTCCCGGAGCTCGGGTGACCAGGAATGGTTTGGATAGAGACCAGGTGTGCTGGAGCAATGGGTGTTTCCATTGCTAACTCTCTGCCTATTTAAACCTTGGTCTGTTAGCAGGCTGAGCCAGTTCTCATTTGTTCTTCAGTTTACCAGCCTTCTTATCTTGCTCCAGACCACATCTACCCCAGATAAGTGCTTGGTTCTTTCTTATGTTGTTTTGTTCTTTTTGTTCTTATCTGGGTTTGTCTTTAACTGTGGTTATTGTCAGTTCTTTAGCTTGCAGGAATCTTACCTCTCTTTGCTTAGCTGGGAAACTCCCTGCAGCTATGTTTGGAGTATTGCTCCTATAAGTCCATGTGTTTGTTGCTTCTTGAATTTGTAATTGTTCTTGCTTTCTGTTCATGGGTTTGACAAGAGCGCCTGATATAGGACGGAGTTCAGATCGTGCGATCTGAGGACTTTTTGTACTATCAGGTATTTGGATTTTTGTAGGGTTTTTCTCTGGCCACCATCAGCCCCTTTCCTATACTTTCCTATTTAGTCAATGGGGCCTCACCTTTGCTAATCCTATCATCCATCTGTGTATTGTGTTTTCCTATATCACCGTAGTCTTTGAATGTGGGGGGCTTGCTATACCTTTGCAGTCTATTTCTGAGGCAGAGAGCTATTCATCCTTCCTTCCTTTAGGATAGCTAGTTCTCCGGCTGGGTTCGCGGCTAGTTCACCCCTCAGCTACTTCTAGTGTTGATGGTTAGTAAGGGGATGGTGGCCAGATTAGTTGCCAATGCTCTTGTCACCTTTTTGCCAATGATCTATTGTGATCTTCCATGGTTCCGGATCATAACAGAGGGGTATGTGTTGTGAATATTGTCTGGTGGAGCTCCGCTCTTGGACTCCCTCCTGTGGTCATTGATGTTAGTGATTTGGATTCTGTTCCTCTGTTCTACTCACCTGGTTGGCAGCTCAAACCTTGATTTTGAATATAGGCGTGTGCTTGCTGTTTGTCTTTGCCAGTTGTCTGAAATTCCTGAAGACTATAGGAATGTGTCTGTTGTCCTCCTGGCTTCCCCGCTACCAAGCTAACCTAAGTTCTTATCTTTGCTTCATACTTTTTGTGTATTATTTGCTTATTGCTTCCGTGAATTTCCTCTGAAGGTTTTTCTATTGAATACTGTTTGTTTGTGCCTTCAGATAAGGAAGATTTATCTTCCTAGTCAGTCTATGCTATTAATCTTAGCAAGGGTTAGCCGGTAGGGAAATTTTTTGTATTTTCCTACCAAAGTCTTGTACGGATTGTGATCATGCGAGTGTTAAATTACTGTTTTTTTTTTGCACATTCCATGTAGGAAGTTTTGATAGGGGTTTTATGCTGACTGCAAGAGTTCCCTATCCTGTCTTTTGTATTTAGTATAGTGTGGCCTGTCTTTGCTCCATCTTGCTCTTACTGGGTATGTTTTTTCATCTTTGCTCACAGTCCGTACATGTGGGAAGCTGCCTATTGTCTCTTTGGGGAAATCTGCTCTGAGGCAAGATAGTTTCTTTTCACTTTCTGCCTTGTAGGTTATGTAGTTCTCCGGCTGGGATTGAGGCATCTAGGTTGTTAGGCATGCTGCCCGGCTACTTCTAGTGTGGTGTTAAGTTCAGGGCTTGCGGTCGGTACGTTATTACCTACGACTCTGGTGAATTGTGTTCATGGTAGTCATTGAACATCGGATCATAACAGGTATGCCACTATTTCTCAATGTGGATATGGGCACCTTTCACATTTACAACTGCTTCTCAATAAAAAAAATATCATCAAAAGTTAATTTATTTCAGTGATTTAATACAAAAAGGGAAACACATATACTATATAGAGTCATTAAACACAGAGGCATCCATTTCAAGTGTGTATTTCTGTTAATGTTGATGATTATTGATTACAGCCAATGAAAACCCAAAAGTCATTATCTCAGAAAATTAGAGTATTACATGAGAGCAACTCAAAAAAATGATTTTAAACTCAGAAATGTTGGCGCCTACTGAAAAGCCTGTACAGTAAGTGCCTCAATACTTGGCCGGGGCTCTTTTTGCATGAATTACTGCATCAATGCGGCGTGGCATGGAGGCAATCAGCCTGTGGCACTGCTGAGGTGTTACAGAAGCCCAGGTTGCTTTGATAGCAGCCTTCAGCTCGTCTGCATTGTTGGGTCTGGTGTCTCTCATCTTCCTCTTGACAATACCCCATAGATTTTCTATGGTGTTTAGGTGAGGCGAGTTTGCTGGCCAATCAAGCACAGTGATACTGTGGTTATTACACCAGGTATTGGTACTTTTGACAGTGTGGACAGGTGCCAAGTCCTGCTGGAAAATGAAATCTCCATCTCCAAAAAGCTTGTCGGCAGAGGGAAGCATGAAGTGCTTAAAAATTTTAGGTAGACAGCTGCACTGACTTTGGTCTTGATAAAACACAGTGGACCTACACCAGCAGATGACATGGTTCCCTAAACCATCACTGATTGTGAAAACTTCACAGTAGACCTCAAGCAGCTTGGATTGTGGCCTCTCCACTCTTCCTCCGGACTGTGGGACCTTGATTTCCAAATGAAATGCAAAATTTACTTTCATCTGAAAACAACACCTTGGACCACTGAGAACAGTCCAGTTCTTTTTCTCCTTGGCCCAGGTAAGAAACTTCTGGCGTTGTCTCTTGGTCATGAGTGGTTTGACACAAGGAATGCGACACTTGTAGCCCATGTCCTGGATACGTCTGTGTGTGGTAGCTCTTGAGGCACTGACTCCAGCAGCAGTCCACTCCTTGTGAATCTCCCTTAAATTTTTGAATGGCATTTTCTTAACAATTCTTTCAAGGCTGCGGTTATCCCGATTGCTTGTGCACCTTTTTCTATCACACTCTTTCCTTCCACTCAACTTTCCATTAATATGCTTGAATACAACACTGTGAACATCCAGCTTCTTTAGCAATCACCTTTTGTGGCTTACCTTCCTTGTGGAGTGTGTCAATAACTGCCTTCTGGACATCTGTCAAGTCAGCAGTCTTCCCCATGATTGTGTAGCCTACTGAACCAGACTAAGGGACCATTTTAAATGCATAGGAAGCCTTTGCAGGTGTTTTTTGTTAATTATTCTAATTTTCTGAGATAATGATTTTTGGGTTTTCATTGGCTGTTATCCATAATCATCATCATCAACAGAAATGAACACTTGAAATAGATGCCTCTGTGTGTAATGACTATATAATATATGCATTCCCTTTTTGCATTGAATTACTGAAATAAATTAACTTTTTGATGATATTCTGATTTATTGAGAATCACTTGTATTACTGTAATTTATTTGCGCATCTGTGATCTTAAGGGATAATGATTGTAGGTTACTATAACATTCATATTTGTAATTTCGGTATCCTTCCATCTTTGTATGGGCGCACACTGAGAGCCGAGCCTATCTGCATTTAAATGCTTATACAATAGTGTTTAATATGTTGTTAGTCACTTGAAAAATATGTAAGTTGGTTTTATTGATTATCATAAAATTTGGGTAACATACAGACGCTAGTTATATCAATATGGTCTCAATTTATATACATTTACCTATCAGGGATGCCACTAAGGTGACTCCGTCATGCAGGCGCCCATAACTCTCTTTAATCCAGTTTTTCCAGGTCTCACATCGCAAACTGATGGTATGCACTGTGCACTGCGCAGGCGCAATATCCTGCTTGTATATTGCAGCGATTCACCATGCGGCGCTGATACTGAGCATGTATGTTACCCTTTTCCGGGACGCCATCCGCCGCCAATCTTGCCGACTCGTCCACGTTCTTGGTAATTACCTTATGTCTCTGTTTATTATTTCATGTGTATTTAAGGCACGTTTGCCAGCAGCACATTCACTGCTACCCCTGAGGAAGCCACAGTTGTGTGGTGATACGTGTGGGGCTCTCACATTCCCAATTTCTTTATATGGCATTCAATAGCTGGACTGTTCTCTCTGTCCGTAAGCATTGTGCTTGATTTTTCATTGTCTAATTGTCTGTGGCACCTTCATTTAGGTCCTACTTTGTTAGCTTTACACAGGTTTATTATTCTTATAATACTGCATGGTTGTTCAGTTAAATATGTATTTTATGTGATTACTACTAGTGTTCTGCTATATACCTGCATTAATCCATCTCATTACGTGGAATAATGGTTATGCTTGATTAATGTTATTTGTTACATTGCTATGTTTTTTAGCATAGCAATATAGATGCCTGGGGATTGTGTGTGTTCCTTACAGAAGCACACTTTGTCTGATTTATGTCTTTGTTGTTTTTTAAGTGGATTTTTATATGCACTAGCTGTGTTTGTATGTCTGGTTTGCTACCGATTTAATGAAATTTAATATTTTATCAGTATTTATTGGTGATACCCAAAACATTTTTTGCACACCACTTTCTTTCCTCACCTTCCCTTCAAATTTGGTGTGTTTTTTGGTTGACCCCTATCTACATCTATAGTGCCCTCTAAATCTTTTTCTCTTGATATCTTGACTGGGTATCAAAATACGAGGGACTCTGTGCCTTTTTTAAATCATTTAAATAAATGATTTTAAAAAAACGACATGCGGTCCCCACCAATCTTGATACCCAGCCAAGATAACAGTGTTCCCACAGTACCCCAGCTGTGACCTCAGGCAAACTCAGTGAACTCACCTCAGGTAAATTCAATGAACTCATATTGCACCAAATCTGCATCTCCTGGTAAAATAAAAATACATCGAAACCCCATCACGTTTTTATGTTTTTCTGCCCCAAGATGCAGATTTAGTGCAGATATTTATTCCAAATATCTGCATCTCCTGGCAGAAAAATGCACCAAAAAATTTGATGTGGTTGTGACACGGTTTTCTATCAGGAGATGTAGATTTTTTTTGCAGAAATGTGTTGCAAAAATTTGTTGCATATCTTGGCATTTTTTTGCCACATACTAGAGATTTGGTGCAGAAATTTCAATTGCAACACATTTCTGCACAAACACTGCATCTCCTGGCAGAAAAATTGCGTAAAAAAAATGCATCAAAAGTGCATTACATTTTTTGGTGCATTTTTATTCCAAGAAATGCAGATTTCTGCAACAAATTTCTGTGCCAAATCTGCATCTCCTGGAAGAAAAACACATCAAAACCACAACACGTTTTTGGTGCGTGCGGGGGGGGGGAGGAAAGGGAAGGAACAGGAGAAAAGGGAAGGCCCAAGCCGAGGATTCACAAGAAGGGAGAAAAACTTAGTTTCTCATTCAGCCCCATAGGGGCCATAGTACCTAAAGTGACAATCCAACGGCACTCCAATTGGGCCAACTGCTTTTTCTTTGTCGCTCCATTGGGAGACCCAGACAATTGGGTGTATAGCTTCTGCCTCCGGAGGCCACACAAAGTATTGCACTTAAAAGTGTAAAGCCCCTCCCCTTCTGCCTATACACCCCCCGTGCATCACGGGCTCCTCAGTTTTTATGCTTTGTGCGAAGGAGGCACACATGCACGCATAGCTCCACAATTTAGTCAGCAGCAGCTGCTGACTATATCGGATGGAAGAAAAGTGGGCCCATATAGGGCCCCCAGCATGCTCCCTTCTCACCCCACTCTAGTCGGCGGTGCTGTTAAGGTTGAGGTACCCATTGCGGGTACATAGGCAGGAGCCAACATGCTGTTTTCCTTCCCCATCCCTGCAGGGCTCTGGGTGAAGTGGGATCCTAATCGGTCTCCAGACACTGGGACCGTGCTCCCTCCGCAGCCCCTGGGGAATCTGCTGGACAGGAGCTGGGTATCGTCAGGGACAAGGCCCTGCTACTGTGAGGTACTCTGTGTCCCCTTGGGGACGGCGCATGGAGCGCTTGTGTCATACACGCTGCAGCACTGCTGGGCGTGTTAGTGCGCTGGGACTACCGCGCTGACCGCGCTTGTTTGCCGGCCGCGCTTATAACTCTAGTCCCCGGCTTCTGCGGCCTAGTACCGCATATTCCCGCCCCCGGGCCTGCCAGTCAGGGGAAGGGAGGGACGCTGCACTGGACATCAGCGCTGAGGGCTGGAGCATACTTTGTATCCTCCTCCCCCCTCACTGAGCACCGTGGGGCACCAGATTCCCGCACTTTCTAGGGCACGCCCACGGCCCCCTCCTCCTCACAGAACGCCGGCAGCCATTCCTGTCAGCACTTCTGAAGCTGGAGAGGAGAGACAACACGGCTCTGGGAGATCCAGGCAGGGAATCTGGTGGTCACACAACCGCTTTTGGCGGTCGGTAAGCCGCACCTGTTTCTAGGTGCTGGCCCCCCTGGGTGCCTAAGTGTATATATATAGGTTTATATGCTATATATTTACTCTGTACGGTCGCACTGTTGGTTTTTGGCTATATACCCTCCCGGACTGTACTCAGAGGAGACAACAGCATGTCGTCCGCAAAAAGCAAGGGTGCCAAAGCACAGGCTTACTTTGCAACCTGTACCTCATGTGCGGCTATACTACCGGCAGGTTCCACCTACCCTCATTGTGTGCAATGCTCGGCCCCTGTGGCACTTACTCAGCCGGAGCCTCTGCCACTGGTGGCCCAAGTGGAACCACCCGCTACCACTGTCCAGGTGACAGGGACGGAGTTTGCAGTATTCGCTGACAAACTTTCTGAGACTATGGATAAATGGTCTGCTAAGATACTAGAAGCCTTGCAGTCCAGGCCGGTAACACTGGCCCCAGGCACTGTTGAATCATTGACCCCAGGCCCCCCTCGGTTGGAGCAGCAAAATGCTCCTGGGGTGACTCATAGGTCCCAAGGTGAGGTCTCTGACACGGACCGCAGTCCCAGACCGCCTAAGCGGGCTCGCTGGGAGCTTCCCTCGACTTCATCACACTGCTCAGGGTCTCAGCAGGAGGACTCTCTAGAGGATGAAGCGGAGGTGGCAGATCAGGATTCTGATCCTGAAGCCGCTCTCAACCTAGATACGCCAGAGGGAGACGCCATAGTGAACGACCTTATAGCGTCCATCAATCAGGTGTTGGAGCTTTCTCCCCCCAGCACCTCCAATTGAGGAGTCAGCTTCTCAGCAGGAGAAATTCCGTTTTAGGTTTCCCAAGCGTACAATGAGTACGTTTCTGGATCACTCCGACTTCAGAGAGGCAGTCCAGAAACACCGAGCTTGTCCAGATAAACGCTTTTCTAAGCGCCTTAAGGACACACGATATCCCTTCCCCCCTGACGTTGTCAAGGGTTGGGCTCAGTGTCCCAAGGTGGATCCTCCAGTCTCCAGACTGGCGGCTAGATCCATAGTTGCAGTGGAAGATGGGGCTTCACTCAAAGATGCCACTGACAGACAGATGGAGCTCTGGTTGAAATCCATCTATGAGGCTATCGGCGCGTCCTTTGCTCCGGCATTCGCAGCCGTATGGGCGCTCCAAGCTATCTCAGCTTGTCACTCGCAGATTAATGCAGTCACACGTGCCTCTGCTCCGCAGGTGGTGTCATTAACCTCTCAGGCGTCGGCGTTTGCGTCCTACGCCATTAATGCTGTCCTGGACTCTGCGAGCCGTACGGCGGTAGCATCCGCCAATTCGGTGGCAGTCCGCAGGGCCATGTGGCTACGTGAATGGAAGGCAGACTCTGCTTCCAAAAAGTTCTTAACCGGGTTGCCATTTTCTGGCGACCGCCTGTTTGGTGAGCGATTGGATGAAATCATTAAACAATCCAAGGGAAAGGACTCATCCTTACCCCAGCCCAAACCAAAGAGACCTCAACAACGGAAGGTACAATCGAGGTTTCGGTCCTTTCGGCCCGCGGGCAGGTCTCAATTCTCCTCGTCCAACAGGCCACAGAAGAGTCAGACGAACTCCGATTCATGGCGGTCTAAGTCACGTCCTAAAAAGACCGCCGGAGGAACCGCTTCTAAAGCAGCCTCCTCATGACTTTCGGCCTCTTCACACCACATCCTCGGTCGGTGGCAGGCTCTCCCGCTTTTGCGACGCCTGGCTGCCACAGGTACAAGACCGTTGGGTGAGAGACATTCTGTCTCACGGTTACAGGATAGAGTTCAGCTCTCGTCCTCCGACTCGTTTCTTCAGAACATCTCCGCCCCCCGAGCGAGCCGATGCTCTTCTTCAGGCGGTGTGCACTCTGAAGGCAGAAGGAGTGGTGATCCCTGTTCCTCTTCAGCAACAGGGTCACGGTTTTTACTCCAACTTGTTTGTGGTGCCAAAAAAGGACGGATCTTTCCGTCCTGTTCTGGACCTAAAACTGCTCAACAAACACGTAAAAACCAGGCGGTTCCGGATGGAATCGCTCCGCTCCATCATCGCCTCAATGTCCCAAGGAGACTTCCTAGCATCAATCGACATCAAAGATGCTTATCTCCACGTACCGATTGCACCAGAGCATCAGCGCTTCCTGCGTTTCGCCATTGGGGACGAACACCTTCAGTTCGTGGCACTGCCTTTCGGCCTGGCAACAGCACCACGGGTCTTCACCAAGGTCATGGCAACAGTGGTAGCAGTCCTACACTCTCAGGGACACTCGGTGATCCCTTACTTAGACGATCTGCTTGTCAAGGCACCCTCCTGGGTGGCATGTCAACGCAGCATGAACATTGCTCTGGAGACTCTCCAGAGATTCGGGTGGATCATCAATTTCCCAAAGTCAAATCTGACACCGGCCCAATCACTGACATATCTCGGCATGGAGTTTCATACTCTCTCAGCGATAGTGAAGCTTCCGCTGGACAAACAGCGTTCACTACAGACAGGGGTGCAATCTCTCCTTCAAGGCCAGTCACACCCCTTGAGGCGCCTCATGCACTTCCTAGGGAAGATGGTGGCAGCAATGGAGGCAGTTCCTTTTGCGCAGTTTCATCTGCGTCCACTTCAATGGGACATTCTCCGCAAGTGGGACAGGAAGTCGACGTCCCTCGACAGGAACGTCTCCCTTTCTCAGGCAGCCAAAGCCTCCCTTCGGTGGTGGCTTCTTCCCACTTCATTGTCGAAGGGGAAATCCTTCCTACCCCCATCCTGGGCGGTGGTCACGACGGACGCGAGTCTGTCAGGGTGGGGAGCGGTCTTTCTCCACCACAGGGCACAGGGTACCTGGACTCAGCCAGAGTCCTCCCTGCAGATCAATGTTCTGGAGATAAGGGCAGTGTATCTTGCCCTAAAGGCGTTCCAGCCGTGGCTGAAAGGCAAACAGATCCGAATTCAGTCGGACAACTCCACAGCGGTGGCATACATCAACCACCAAGGCGGAACACGCAGTCGGCAAGCCTTCCAGGAAGTCCGGCGGATTCTGCTGTGGGTGGAAGCCACAGCATCCACCATATCCGCAGTTCACATCCCGGGCGTAGAAAACTGGGAAGCAGACTTTCTCAGTCGCCAGGGCATGGACGCAGGGGAATGGTCCCTTCACCCGGACGTGTTTCAAGAGATCTGTTGCCGCTGGGGGATGCCGGACGTCGACCTAATGGCGTCCCGGCACAACAACAAGGTCCCGGCATTCATGGCACGGTCTCAAGATCACAGAGCTCTGGCGGCAGACGCATTAGTTCAGGATTGGTCGCAGTTTCAACTGCCTTATGTGTTTCCTCCTCTGGCACTGTTGCCCAGAGTGTTACGCAAGATCAGGTCCGACTGCCGCCGCGCCATCCTCGTCGCTCCAGACTGGCCGAGGAGGTCGTGGTACCCGGATCTGTGGCATCTCACGGTGGGTCAACCATGGGCACTACCAGACCGACCAGACTTGCTGTCTCAAGGGCCGTTTTTCCATCTGAATTCTGCGGCCCTCAACCTGACTGTGTGGCCATTGAGTCCTGGATCCTAGCGTCTTCAGGGTTATCTCAAGAGGTCATTGCCACTATGAGACAGGCCAGGAAACCAACGTCCGCCAAGATCTACCACAGGACGTGGAGAATATTCTTATCCTGGTGCTCTGATCAGGGTTTTACTCCCTGGCCATTTGCCTTGCCCACTTTTCTTTCCTTCCTTCAATCCGGATTGGAAAAGGGTTTGTCGCTCGGCTCCCTTAAGGGACAAGTCTCAGCGCTCTCTGTGTTTTTCCAGAAGCGCCTAGCCAGACTTCCAAAGGTACGCACGTTCCTGCAGGGGGTTTGTCACATAGTCCCTCCTTACAAGCGTCCGTTAGAACCCTGGGATCTGAACAGGGTGCTGATGGCTCTTCAGAAACCGCCCTTCGAGCCAATGAAGGATATTTCTCTTTCACGCCTTTCGCAGAAAGTGGTCTTCCTAGTAGCAGTCACATCACTTCGGAGAGTGTCTGAGCTAGCAGCGCTGTCATGCAAAGCTCCTTTCCTGGTGTTTCACCAGGACAAGGTGGTTCTGCGGCCGGTTCCGGAATTTCTCCCTAAGGTGGTATCACCCTTTCATCTCAATCAGGATATCTCCTTACCTTCTCTTTGTCCACATCCAGTTCACCAATGTGAAAAGGATTTGCACTTGTTGGATCTGGTGAGAGCACTCAGACTCTACATTTCTCGTACGGCGCCCCTGCGCCGCTCGGATGCACTCTTTGTCCTTGTCGCTGGCCAGCGTAAAGGGTCACAGGCTTCCAAATCAACCCTGGCTCGGTGGATCAAGGAACCAATTCTCGAAGCCTACCGTTCTTCTGGGATTCCGGTTCCATCAGGGCTGAAGGCCCATTCTACCAGAGCCGTGGGTGCGTCCTGGTCTTTGCGGCACCAGGCTACGGCTCAGCAGGTGTGTCAGGCGGCTACCTGGTCGAGCCTGCACACTTTCACAAAACACTATCAGGTGCATACCTATGCTTCGGCAGATGCCAGCCTAGGTAGGCGAGTCCTTCAGGCGGCGGTTGCCCACCTGTAGGAAGGGGCCGTTTTACGGCTCTATTACGAGGTATTATTTTACCCACCCAGGGACTGCTTTTGGACGTCCCAATTGTCTGGGTCTCCCAATGGAGCGACAAAGAAGAAGGGAATTTTGTTTACTTACCGTAAATTCCTTTTCTTCTAGCTCCAATTGGGAGACCCAGCACCCGCCCCTGTTCCCTTCGGGCTGTTGTTCTTTGTGTACACATGTTGTTCATGTTGAATGGTTTTCAGTTTTCCGAACTTCCTTCGGATTGAATTTACTTTAGACCAATTTATAAGTTTCCTCCTTCCTGCTTTTGCACCAAAACTGAGGAGCCCGTGATGCACGGGGGGTGTATAGGCAGAAGGGGAGGGGCTTTACACTTTTAAGTGTAATACTTTGTGTGGCCTCCGGAGGCAGAAGCTATACACCCAATTGTCTGGGTCTCCCAATTGGAGCTAGAAGAAAAGGAATTTACGGTAAGTAAACAAAATTCCCTTCTTTAAATCACCCCCCCCCCCTAATGCCGCAGTGTAAAATATCAATCCCTCTGACTTTCAGTCCCGAGGGATCACAATTATGATGAACATGGAAGTGTCTTGGGAGGGTTCTGAGGAGTGACACATGGTGTTCCCCTCATATATTGCACTGGCTATTTATACTTTCTTGCTAAGGATCATGATGAGTTACATTTGGGTGGTTCCTTGATGGGTGGGTGTGTAAAGAATCCATCTTACCTCATCTGTATATTATATGGAAAATGAATTTTATCTTTCTGAATTATAATAAAAATTTGATATTTTATAATTGAATAAGTCTCCTATACGTGTTTTTCACGAATGTTTAGGTTGAATTGGGAGTATATTCTATGATATCCGTTTATATGGGGATTGTAATATAGTCTATTAGGATGAAACTACGATATGGTACCTTCCCCCTTCTATCTGTGCTATTTATGATAGTGTGCTATTCTGTGTTTTACACAGCTTGTGGTGGCAAAGATATGGACTATAAGGCCCAAGACAGTTTGTGGCTTAATCTACTTAATGAGGTTTTCAAGGAGGATTCCCTGGATTGTAATATAGTCTATTAGGATGAAACTACGATATGGTACCTTCCCCTTTCTATCTGTGCTATTTATGATAGTGCTCCATCAGTGTGTCGCTCTGGCCACAGTGAAAGGTCACGTTGGCTTAATCTACTTAATGAGGTTTTCAATGAGGATTCCCTGGGGAGTGGTGGTGAGAGTCACAAGGACCTTACACTGCACATTCGTAACCTTAAACAATTACTTCACTGCAGAACAAGGATTTGGTGGAACAAACGGTTCCTAGAACAATATGTTATCAAGGGATTAATCCCACGTGGCCTGCGTATACAGGTTTTCCCATCGTTTCTAATTGATAAAGATTGGTTCAAAGATAAATGGGAGGAATGTGCGAACCAATGTTCAGCAAAATTTATGGAATTATTAATTAAATTGAATGGTGAAACCATAAAAGAAATCGAGAAGGAGATTGAGAGCCTACAAGAAATTGTACATAAAGAACTCCCAGCCAGTGAGCTACAAAAATTGAATGCTGAACTGCAGGCAGACTTTATTAAGTGGGAAAATGAACTTAAAACCACCAAAAGTAAAAAATTCCAGAGGGATCTTACTGATCTCCAATTAAATCAAGTCTATGGGTGGAATAGAAAGAAATTTAAATAGTGGTTTAAATAGAACAAGATCCTTCTCTATTTCTTCTGTTACCTCTGGTGAGGAGTCCGAAATTGATGGCGCTAAGGGTGGGCCTGGACCGTCATATCGCCATAAATGGGATAAACCAGCAGTACTTTGAAACCATAAGGGAAAAACCGCGACCAAACGGAAGTAAATTTCCCCAAATGGCGCCCAGGATACCAAAAGGAAACAGAACAACCTGGAGGTAATTAATTTATCCCCCCATGCTTTGTCTGATGCGCAGTGCCAGGTATTAAAACTGGGTTTGACCTTTGTCCCGAATAACAGGTTTGATTACTTTACATCTGTAAAAAACTTATATTTATTCTCACGTAAAATGGTTCTGGGGAAGTTACATCAGAAACGGGACACTCCTGATGCGTCTTTGTCCACGACTGAACAAGAGGCACTGAGGGATTTGGAGGATTTGCTTAGAGAACAGGAAACGGGTTCTCTGGGTAGATTTCCTGGAAGGCTCCTTCCAATATCAACCACATTCCCCCCCTTGTCATTATGCCCTCAGGTTGAAATCTTTACCAAGCTGGTATTGGAGGATTTCAAAGCCATTCAAAAATTTCCAAAAGGGGATAATTTATCTAGGGCCCAGAGAATGGCAATAAGAGAACTGAGGGACATGAAGGACATCGTAATTAAGAGCGCTGACAAGGGCGGGAATGTGGTGGTTTGGCCGACTAATAAATACGAACGTGAGGCCTTCCGCCAGTTGAATGATAAAACTACCTATTTACGACTGGATAAAAATCCAATCCCTGTTTTTAATGCTGAACTACAGGTGATAGTGGATAAAGCGTGCCGTGATGAAGTGATCCCTAAAAAAGTCATGGACGACCTGATTGTAAAATACCAGAAAACCCCAACGTTTTACTTACTTCCCAAGGTCCATAAGGATGCCACCAATCCCCCTGGACGTCCCATCGTCTCGGGGATTGGTGGCATTTGTGATCCGATCTGCAAGTTCGTGGACCATTACTTAAAGCCTCTGGTCAATGATTTACCATCTTACGTCAGAGACACGTCTGACGTATTAACTAAAATGGAGGGACTTCACATCGATCAGGATATGTGGATTGTAACAGCCGATGTGGAGTCCCTCTATACGTGTATTTCACACAAAGATGGATTGGAGGCTGCCTGACTGTTTTTGGAGGGTAGTGGATGGGACTGTACTGTTCGTGGTTTGATTATTGATCTCCTGGAATTCGCCCTGACGCACAATGTGTTCGTCTTCAAAGACAGATATTACCTCCAACGACGTGGCACCGCCATGGGGGCAGCATGCGCACCATCTTATGCGAATCGATTCTTAGGCATGTGGGAGCGCAAACTCTTCCATGAGGACAGCATGTTTTCTAAACATGTTGTTCTCTGGTTAAGGTACATTGATGATGTGCTGTTCCTGTAGCAAGGTGCCAGGTCAGAATTGGAGGATTTTATGAGAGCCATCAATGTCAATGATTTGAACATCAGACTAACACATTGTGCGCATCAGAGGCGGATGGAATTCTTGGACATTTTGTTTGAAGTGGATAAGGATGGTGTGTTGCAGACAGATATTCACAGAAAGGATACTTCTGTGAATTCTCTTCTGCACGCATCATCAGCCCACACTCGATCCACGATCAGGGCAGTCCCTACGGGACAATTTTTGAGAGTCAGAAGAGTATGTTCCACGGACCAAAGATTTGAGACACAGGCTGAGGACCTTAGGGAACGTTTCCTACAAAGGGGGTATAGTAGACGGAATATCAAAAAAAGCTACTTGCGGGCTAGGCATACCCGGAGAGAGCAGCTCCTTTTTAAACCGACTCCCCCGGAAATTACTAAGAATGTCTTGAGGTTCATATCCACCTTCAATTGTAGATGGGGCCAGATGAGGGATTCTCTATCCAGACACTGGTCGGGTTTACAAACCGATCCAGGCCTGGCAGCCATTATCCCAAAGTCGCCTTTGATGACATCTTGGAGAGGGAGGAACCTCAAGGACATGTTGGTGGATAGCCACTATGTGGCCAAACCAGGTAATCCGTTTGGTATTTCCGAGGCGGTATCGGTGAGGGGTGGTTGCTTTCCCTGTGGGGATTGTTTAGCCTGCAGAGAAAGAAACATCATTAGGGATACTGTCTTTAGCTCCGTTGACGGTAAAATAATATTTAAGATTCTAAAACGCATCTCTTGCAACAGTACATATGTCATCTACTTGGCAATCTGTCCGTGCCAAAAGATGTACGTTGGACTCATGTCACGGCAGCTTCGGACAAGAATAAGAGAGCATGTCCGTGACATTCTCAATTCTAAACAAAGTCTGGATGTGTCACTCCTCAGAACCCTCCCAAGACACTTCCATGTTCATCATAATTGTGATCCCTCGGGACTAAAAGTCAGAGGGATTGATATTTTACACTGCGGCATTAGGGGGGGTGATTTAAAAAAGCATTTGGCCCAATTGGAGTGCCGTTGGATTGTCACTTTATGTACTATGGCCCCTATGGGGCTGAATGAGAAACTAAGTTTTTCTCCCTTCTTGTGAATCCTCGGCTTGGGCCTTCCCTTTTCTCCTGTTCCTTCCCTCCCCCCCTCCTCCCTCCCCCCCGTCCTTAATGCCTTTTCCACATGGCTATCCACGTGGAATTATTCATCATTCATGATTAGTGAACGTGGAATAAGTTTGAGAATAAGATCTTTTGTGACGTAATTGTTAGTCTGTTGAGATATATATGATTAAGATAAGGGTTAATGGATATAATTTGTGCAGTGTGGCCTTATGCCTCTTTGTGTTGTCTTAATGTTTTTTTATTATAGTAAATTCCATGTACACACTCCTCTTGGTTACTATGGACTGCTGATGTTGTATATATAGGAGTGACCGATTGATAAGAAGATTTACTGACCATCTATATTAGACCACGAATCATAATTCTACCATACTGAGAGCCTGGATGAAATTGAACGCAGCAACAAATATAGCATGGACCTTGGATCTATTTAAATGGATATAATTAATTTAATTTTTTTGTTTACTGTGCTGGAGATCTATGTGCTTGCTCTCATATAAATACATGAATGTATATAATGTATGGTAGTTTTACGTGAGTGGAGATGCATTCTTGTGAGGCTGATCTTGGCATATATCTGAGATGATGGGCTCTTGTTATAGATATACCATGTTTTCATCAGGTGTTTGCTTGATAACAAGCACTTTGATGGCCTATGTTCCCATCTTTTTCCTCTTTTTTTGCCCCCTCCTCTTATTTTGTATTTGGATTGGTCAGACTCTCTATGCGCGTTGCGCACTGGTCACCCTAACACTCCTTGTGTGTGGGCGCTGCTGCTGCGTGTGCGCGCGGGGCGCGACTTCCGGGTGTCGTTGCTCGGCGGCCTCAGCATTCCCGATGCGCATGTCTGGTGACGTCACTGAGGGAATTCCCTCTGACGTGTGTGTCGGGGATGAGAGCCGCCGTGCGGCGACGTCACTTCCGGGTGTCCCGTCCTGCGCGCATGCGCCGTTATGTCGGCGCTACACACATGGATCACGTCACTAGCAATCACGGGCTTTTACAGGATATAAAAGAGGAGTGTGGTGTGAGTATATCCATTCGCCTGCACCCCGCTGATGAAGCTTTGGCGACACGCGCGTCCGGGTTGAAGGATACTCACCTACCCACCTCTGAACCACCATTGATTGGCCCTCACCATGGGTAAATCTGCAAACTGCTGTTTGGTGACTTGAGTGTTTGACCACATGGTGTTCCCCTCATATATTGCACTGGCTATTTATACTTTCTTGCTAGGGATCATGATGGGTTAAATTTGGGCGCTTCCTTGATGGGTGGGTGTGTAAAGAATCCATCTTACCTCATCTGTATATTATATGGAAAATGAATTTTATCTTTCTGAATTATAATAAAAATTTGATATTTTATAATTGAATAAGTCTCCTATACGTGTTTTTCACGAATTGTTAGGTTGAATTGGGAGTATATTCTATGATATCCGTTTATATGGGGATTGTAATATAGTCTATTAGGATGAAACTATGATATGGTACCTTCCCCCTTCTATCTGTGCTATTTATGATAGTGTGCTATTCTGTGTTTTTCACAGCTTGTGGTGGCAAAGATATGGACTATAAGGCCAAAGACAATTTGTGGCTTAATCTACTTAATGAGGTTTTCAAGGAGGATTCCCTGGATTGTAATATAGTCTATTAGGATGAAACTACGATATGGTACCTTTCCCTTTCTATCTGTGCTATTTATGATAGTGCTCCATCAGTGTGTCGCTCTGGCCACAGTGAAAGGTCACGTTTTCCAATGTGACCACTCACTGCGACCTCAGATGTATCAGAGCTGGGATCATCATGGGATGTCATGGTGTGGATTACGCCGGATCTGCAGAGGGGTTTTGGAGGTTAATAATTTGGAGAAATAGGGTGTTTTTTCACTTTTTTTTATAAAGGATTTTTCTATGCGATTTGTGTTTATTTCTTTTTACTTACACAGTTAGTAATGGGGGGGTAGAATAGACCCCATTACTAACCTCAGGCTTGATGACAGCCGTGAATTTTTGACAAATCACAGCTGTCATTAATCTCTTATCTTACCACAATTGCCACCTCTTCAGAGCAATTGGGATGAGCCAGGTAAGTGCCAGGATTGGCACATCTAATGAATGCACCAATTCTGGGGCAGCTGCGAGCTGCAGTTTTAGGGCTGGGGAGGTTCCAATAATCTTGGGTGTCCCCAGCTGAGAATTCCAGCACCCAGGTGTCTGCTTTATCTTGGCTTTATTTTCCTTAAATTATTTATTTAAATAATTTAAAAGAAGCTGCATGGGGTCCTTCATATTTTTATACTCAGCCAAAATAATGCACACAGCTGGGAGGCTGTAGCCTGTAGCAGGTATCAAAATATGGGGACCCTACGCAATTTTTTCCAATTACTTATTTTTTTTTTTACACTCCACTTTGGGTACCCAGACAACTACTGTGAGGGCAACCAATCACAGAAGCTGGCATGCAGGCAGATAGTCTGACTACAACCAATCACAGATGCTATCACAGAGGGTGGATGGGGAAAGCAGTGAAAATGCATGATAATTAATGAGCAGAGGGGAATCAGTGTGACAGCTGTGCAGAGACTCGGTATGTACAATTGTCTTGCTTAAATCATTATATTGCTTCTTTTTAATTCTTATCCAGGTGGCTGAAACCGAACAGTAACAAAGACTTCCCTGAGAAGCCCGTGTTCAGGATCATTGCACGGACACTACGTGTTCGGTACAGTACCCAAACTTTATTAGTGATGGGCGAACTTGAACTGTAAATGTGGCACCCCAGGGTTCAGTTGCCTTGCTGGGATGGTAGATGCATGTTTCGGGTGCTTCTGTAGATGGGTGCAAGGAACAGGTAGGCAGCGACTCCCCCCCAGCCGTCCCCCCCTCCTGCAATTCTACCCCACGGTTGCAGGGCTTGGGGGAGCCCTATGTTTTTAGAGGCACTTCCAGCACCCTGCGGCTCCCCTGCACACTTGTCTCTCCCCTTGTGATTGTGGTGGGGAGACATGTGTTTCCCTGTGGACCTTCGTTGCGTGGGACAGGGGAGCGCTACCATTCCCTCCCTCCCTGCACCTCACCTCATCCAGCGCCTCCGCATCCTGCCGACTCTCCATGCTGCCCCTTCTCTGTGCAAGACCCGGCTGCTGCTGCGCTTCAGTCGGTGGTTGGGACTTTCCCCAGGCTCTCCCCCTTGTGCTCCGATCCGTCACGTGGGGGGCCGCCATCCTGGGTTGCTGCTTCCCTTCCTTCCTCCAGCCGCGTGGGTGACCGCTGGAGGGCTGCTCCGTCACTGCAGGTTAGCGGTGGCGGGGATGCAGTCTGCCTCAGGGGAGTCTGGTGGATGGATACGCTGACCGCGGGCTCCTCCATGTGCCTGCCTCGTGGTGAGTCTCCTCCATGTGTCTCCGACGGGGGATCATGGAGCTCTCGGCGGGGGAGATTGGGCCGGGTGAGCAGTGTAACAATGTCCCCCTTAGTGGTAGGGGGTTGTGAGGAAGCCCTGGACCTGGTTTTCTGGGTCGATTTACCCATCTTGAAGGTGGATGCCGGTGGATTTGCTAGGGTGAAGCAGGAGCTCCAGGAAAAGCAGCCTTACACCTCCATAGTTAGCCACGCCCCCCATCTTTGTTGTTTTTTAAGTGGATTTATATATGCACTAGCTGCGTTTGTATGTCTGGTTTGCTACCGATTTTAATAAAATTTAATATTTTATCATTATTTATTGGTGATGCCCAAAAGATTTTTTGCACACCACTTTCTTTCCCCGTCTTTCCCTTCAAATCGTACAAAATTGGTGTGTTTTTTGGTTGACCCCTATCTACATCTATAGTGCCCTCTAATCTTCTTCTCTTGTTATCTTGGCTGGGTATCAAAATACGAGGGACTCCATGTGCCTTTTTTAAATCATTTAAATAAATCATTTTAAAAAACAACATGCGGTCCCCACCAATCTTGATACCCAGCCAAGATAACAGTGTTCCCATGGTACCCCAGCTGTGACCTCAGGCAAACTCAGTGAACTCACCTCAGGTGAATTCAATGAACTCATATTGCACCAAATCTGCATCTCCTGGTAAAAAAAAATACATCAAAACCCCATCACGTTTTTACAGTATGTTTTTCTGCCCCGAGATCCAGACTTGGTGCAGATATTTATTCCAAATATCTGCATCTCCTGGCAGAAAAAGGCACAAAAAAATTTGATGTGGTTGTGACACGGTTTTCTATCAGGAAATGTTGATTTGGTGCAGAAATGTGTTGCAAAAATTTGTTGCATATCTTGGCATTTTTTTTACCACAAACTGCAGATTTCGTGCAGAAAAATGCGTAAAAAATGCATCAAAAGTGCATTACATTTTTTGGTGCATTTTTATTCCAAGAAATGCAGATTTGTGCAACAAATTTCTTTGCCAAATTTGCATCTCCTGGAAGAAAAACACATCAAAACCACAACACGTTTTTGGTGCGTTTTTCAGCCAGGAGATGTCGACTTTCTGCAACAAAATACTTGTGAGCACAAAGCCTGAGCTGGTAATTAAGCATTGAGTTCACCTGAGGTGAGTTCATTGAGTTCACCTAAGGTCACAGCTTAGGTTCCATGGGAACTCAGGAGAACTCACTGATATCACCACTCTCACAGCAGCGGCTCCATCAGTGTGTCGCTCTGGCCACAGTGAACAGTCACGTTTTCCAATGTGACCACGCACTGCGACCTCAGATGTAGCAGTGCTGGATTCATCATGGGATGTCGTGATGTGGATTACGCCGGATCTGCAGGGGTGTTTTGGAGGTTAATAATTTGGAGAAATAGGGTGATTTTTCATTTTTTAATAAAGGATTTTTCGCTGCATTTTGTGTTTATTTCTTTTTACTTACACAATTAGTAATGGGGAAGGGTCGCATAGACTAACCTCAGGCTTGATGACAGCCGTGATTTTTTGACAAATAACAGCTGTCATTAATCTCTTATCTTACCACAATTGCCACCGCTTCAGGGCAATTGGGATGAGCCAGGTAAGTGCCAGGATTGGCACATCTAATGGATGCACCTATTCTAGGGCAGCTGCGAGCTGCAGTTTTAGGGCTGGGGAGGTTCCAATAACCTTAGACCTCCCCAGCCTGTGAATTCCAGCACCCAGCTGTCTGCTTTATATTGGCCGTTTTTTCTTAAATTATTTATTTTTAAATAATTTAAAAGTAGCTGTATAGAATCCCTCATATTTTGATACACAGGCAAGATAATGCACACAGCTGGGGGGCTGCAGCCTTTAGCAGGTATCAAAATATGGTGGACCCTACGCAATTTTTTCAAATTACTTTTTTTTTACACTCCACTTTGGGTACCCAGACAACTACTGTGAGGGCAACCAATCACAGAAGCTGGCATGCAGGCAGATAGTTTGACTACAACCAATCACAGATACTGTCACAGAAGGTGGATGGGGAAAGCAGTGAACATGCATAATATTTAATGAGCAGACTGGAAGCAGTGTGACAGCCGTGTGGGGACTCGGTAAGTATAATTGTCTTGCTTAAATCATCATATTGCTTCCTTTTTTTGTTCTTATCCAGGTGGCTGAAACCGAACAGTAACATGGTGTTCCCTGAGAAGCCCGTGTTCGGGGTCCTTGCACAGACAGTACATGTTTGGTACAGAACCCAAACTTTAATAGTGATGGGCGAACTCGAACTGTAAACACATCAACATTGTGTACATTACTCTCTACATTGATTGAGGTCTCCAGGGGCGGGGTGCACGAGTCCAGCAACCTCTTACAACCCAACAGGGGTTTTGCAGAAAGTATTGCAGAGTGAAAATCGTAAATTTGCCATTTTTGTGCCCAACAAATTGCACCCATCTTTTCCTTCTAATAAATCACAAGAAACAACAGACACAAACACCAAGTAGACGGCATAAGGCATAATAATAATGAGATTTATTCAGCGCTATTAATTCCACAGCGCTATATAATTTAGAGTCCCTATCAGTATATCTTTGGAGTGTGGGAGGAAACCGGAGTACCCGGAGGAAACCCACGCAGACACAGGGAGAACATACAAACTCCTTGCAGATGTTGTCCTTGGTTGGATTTGAACCCAGGAATGCAAGACTGCAGTGCTAACCACTGAGCCACTGTGCTGCCCAAGGCATAATTGGAAAACTTGATTCAATTATTCCAATCTAGGCCAATAAATGGGATAACAATATTTTAGTATCCCTGTGTACAAAATATGTACATGGATGTGGGATATGGCCAAGCCGGCCATAATGGTGAAATATAGTCCAATGATGAATGCCTCGATGATCGGGCGATGAACTGATGTTTTTAGC